>NC_088299.1:16348967-16948967 GCF_032854445.1 Liolophura sinensis | reverse complement strand
TAAGTATAATTCTCCTCTGAGTACATATGGCCAGAACGTCCAGAATCTCTGACCAGATGCCAAATGTCTTACGTGACCAGATGGTAATATGTCATGTGACCAGATGCCAAATGTCTTACGTGACCAGATGCTAAATGTCGCATGTGACAAGATACCAAATGTATTATGTGACCAGATGCCAAATATCTCAAATGACTAGATGGCAAATGTCTTATGTGACCAGATGCTAAATGCTTTGTGTGACCAGATGCCAAATGTCTTATGCGACTAGATGCCAAATGCCTTACGTGGCCAGTTGCCAAATGCTTTATTTGACCAGATGCCAACTGTCTTACATGACTAAATGCCAATTGTCTCATGTGACCAAATGCGAAATGCTTTCTGTCACCAGATGACAAATATCTTAGGTCACCAGATACCAAACGTCTCATGTAACCAGTTGCCAATTGCCTTATATATCCAGGTGCCAACTGTCTTTAATACATGTATGTGACCAAATACCAAATGTCTGATGTGACCAGACGCCAATTGTCTTACGTGACCAATTGCCAAATGTCATGTGATCATATACCAAATGTCTCATATGATCAGACGCCAACTGCCGCATGTGACCAGTCGCCATAAGTCTTATGTCACCAGATACCAAATGTCTTACATGTTTAGATGCTAAATGTCTTATTTGACCAGATGCCAAATGTATTACGTGATCAGATGCCACATGTTACGTTGTTGTTATTCCTTTATCTAACCTTAGTTTGACCCAACACCTGGGGCGATCGGTGGTCACTTTGTCCAAAGCACCTGTTTCAAAAAGCAGAATGGCGTCGCTTGATCTTTCACCAACTCCATTGCCTACATACGTGTAAATTGGCTTTATAAGTTAAGGGTTAATGAGATAATATGAAGGACAAATTATGCATATGTGATTAATTTACGGAAAGCTTAGCAAATGGATAGATAATACACAACTCCAAGTAAATGTCGTGAACGTCAGTTTGGGTTCGTGTTATTAAAAAGGAGATTGACGACGCATTGGATAGACAAATGTGAAAGATATAGACTTCACAGCTTCTGCTTTACGCAGAAGTTATGTTTGATTGCTGTTTTACCCTCACTGAAGAATATTTCACTTACACGAAGACGGCCGGAGGTTAGGAAAGCGTATGATTGTTTAGGATGAAATACATCATTTCATTCAATCAATGATTATTTGTGATCGATTTTGCTGAAGGGCGAATGAAACAGGAAATAAATGTTCTTCGTCATTTTTTTATCGTTTAGTATTTATTTACTTCACTGACGTTTCACGCCGTACTTGCGAATTTTTCGCTTGCATATGAAGGCGGTCAGGTGTAAGGGTGGGGGATACCGCAGTGCCCGGAGTAAATCACCCTTTGTCAGTACCTGAAAACCCTCCTGACTTAAAACCGCATCCGAACCTGCCACTTTTGGGCTCGATCACGAGCTCAGCCTCAGTGGGCAAGGGTGTTATATGTAGTCGCAGCTAGCAGAGATTCAACCACCAGAGCCTGCACGATCGCCTCAGTTGATTCTAAATGAACAGGGGAAGCTTGTAAATGTAGGCTAATTTGGGTACCTGGCAATGATCGTGCCGAGCGGAATTAAGCTGTTCCCGGGAAGGAGGCTCGGTGACAGCCCAGCGATCTTAGTTACCGACAAGTGTGGACTGATATGTATATTAGGACGATTCCAGTCAATATCCGGTATAGAATGAGTATCCCATCCATAAATGGGGATTGAAGGGGAAGGTGGGGGCTGCGGAGGATGGGATACATGTACCATTCGACAATGACATGTGTCAAGGTAACGGTGTTAACCTGGGGAGGTGATGTCCACAAACGTGGAAGAATATAGAAGAGATGTTGACTGCCAGTCGGTCGCTTAAAGCCCTATTCTCTCCACCACTGATATAGGCAAATGACCAGTGAGGTTTGAATCCAGCTGTCGCTAATTGCTTCGACTGCGCCTTTACGTCGGGAGGTTCGTCAGATATGCGGAGAAGGGCGGTGGTTTACTGGATCCAGGCATCCCAGTCTTCTCTAACACAAATCCGAGAGCAACCATACCTGAGGCTTTATGATATGAAATACTAAATAAATAAATAAATAAATATCAATAAATAAACTGCAACGTACAATGGAGACATAGAGGAAGTCCTGACACATTCAGATGTGACTGGAGATGTACAGTATTCGAGTGATGTCGTATCGTGTGTATAATATAAAGAGAAGAGGGGGGGGGGGGGGCGGGAGGAAGGGATGTAGGAAGGCATGACTTTAATCTAAGGATGGTAAGAAATGGACGAATCAGGTTTGGTTCTACATGAAACAGTACCACACAAACAAGGTTGCGTGGCATGTAGCCACAAATCGAATGCTGATATGTGATCTTATAGAAGTCACACAGGCAACGTAAAATGATGAACAGATATCATCACGAGACCTATGTACAAGACTTGAGGTGCTACCTTAGATTATGTCAAGACGAATGAACCTGGCCACTTGCAAAAAGGATCCTACTATAAGGCTGGCAGCCGTCGTATAAGTTAAATATTTTTGACTTCAGCGTAAAACATCAGTCAAATCAATAAACAAATTAAATAAAAGAAACCCACCTGTATAAATTTAAGGGCTCACAGGCATGATTAGCAAAACAGTCTAAAACCTAAAGCCATCTAAAAATCTAAAGCCATCTAAAATCTAGATCTAGCACCGGGATCTAAGCACAGACCTCACAAATTCCATGCCACATAAACATTGCCACATTACATGTATATAATACAAAACGATGAATTTTATGTTTTATTTTTGAAATGACATCCCATTAAAGTTCTTGCGCAAATGGCTCAGTGTAGGAGAAGAATAGAAGAAAGTACGACGGACGAGGATGCAATGGTATTTTTATACAGCCATATCAGCGTGAACGTCGCGGAAGGGTGGGGGTGTTGGAACCTACAAGCCATTACCTCAAAATATTTCCCGGACGATGATTGCAATCTTTGCAGTTCTCATCATCATTGATTCTGTTTTCCAAATAGGATTTTATGAATTGCCCGTGGAATTGGAGCTTGTGGGCCTATATTGTCCCCCCCCCTCCCCCACCAAAGCTGGTAGTCGAGTCAACGTGTGGGAGAATACGAGATAGGCCAAGCCACGCAGCTAAAGGTAGAAACAGAGCAAGAGATTTGGAAATCGATAAGGCCAACATTTCTGACCGATTCCATGAACATCCAAACGAGTCTGACAGGTTACAATACGTTTGGACAGAATCACATATGCTTGTGACAAGTGAGACATCTCTGTGCCTTCCCGAGTATATTGGTTAAGCAGGTTTGCTTCTTCGACACAGACTTCGAGCTGTCATATGCTATACAAATTCTTACATTTTCTTTCTCCAGAAGGTGCATGGCAAAGAGGTTAGAAGGTTAGAGTTTCCGTCACTTGCAAGAACGGGATCTCAGTTTAGTTTCAAGGCGTCATGCCTCACTTCAAAATTGGTATTGTCTTTCTACAGGTACTTCTCCACTTGGTAATGCGAAAGGACGCTTTATTGCTGTACTCTGTATATAGGTGTCTTCAACAGGATGTTTCAGTGAGACAGGACTGTTATAATATCATAATATTAGTGTAGGGATTGCATAGTGTGATACTGATAACTTGGGTTCTGTGTCGTACATGGTCTTAGATAAGTGTTACGAATTAGTGAGTATGTCTTAGTGCCACTTCGGTAATAGTGTGATACGTCGATATATATATATATATATATATATATATATATATATATATATATATATATATATATATATATATATATATATATATATATATATATATATATATATATATATATATATATATATATATATATATATATATATACCGTACCATATATCCTTTTAGTTCGTAAAAAAGGCTATCTACAGCAGATAATGCTTGGAATGGCACTGATTCCACTGGCCTAGAAGCAAAAGCATGCAGAACATTGCTTGCCGGGGAAGAAATTGAACATGGTAAATCCCTGTTTGTCCTGTGACATTCGGGTGAATTGCATGACAGTGGATTTATACACCGTGTCGTCTAGCGGTATCCCAGCTCTCATTCTAAAAGCTGAGCAACGATCGACGTGGGACTAAGTTAAGAAGTGAGCAATTTGAATGATTCAAGAATTGTTCTGGAGTAACGACACGGTGCCTTTATTGAGAGCACACAGAAGTGTTTGTAGCTGAATTGGTCTGAACACCTAGCACCATTCGCCAAAATGTCCAGGGAATTAATATGCTGAGCATATGAAACACCAAGGGAATAAAACACAAACGACAAGCCGAGGTGCGAGTCAAACGGAATCAATGGAAATTTCCCCGTCATTTGATTACAAGAGAATATCTGACCTTGACCTTTTGTGCTTGTTGACCGGAAACCGGTAATGATACTACAGAAGATCGAAGGATGGTAAACATCGAGTACTGGGGTTGAAATGTCATGTCACGTGCAGCCTATATGCGAAGATCGCGAAGTAACCATGAAGACAGCAGCCATGCATTTCCCACAGGGATGGCCTCATAATAGCCTATGGCAATTGGTGAAGTGGATGTTTGATGGATGTATGTCAAACCAATAAACCGTTTTTGTGGCCTGCGCATACTTTGGCTCTTCCAAAATCTCAGTCACCAAACCTGTCTTTTATAATTGCCCATTCAAACAATCAAATAATCAGTCAATCATTCAATCATTCACTCTATCAATCAAATTACCACAGTGCAATTATTGCCGGCAAAATCCAACACATAAACCGGGCGTGCAAGAAGTGCACTTCATAGGAATTATAAATGTTTTAAATATATTTGACTGTTTATGTCACCGCAGTAACGAAATAATTATAAAAGATAACTTTAAATAGAACCATTTTCTTGGACAGTGATTAATGGTTTTATCTGACCGGTACCTTTATCAGCAATAAGAACTGACAAAACACAAACAGAACACAAAAAAATCAGGTATTGAAAATTTAAAGAATTCTCCTTGTTCTGTGGAGTTGCTGAATTAATGTGTAATGTTTACTGCAAAGATTTCTCTTTATCGGAAGCAGGCGGCTATATGGCTAAACTGTTCTGATGATGAGCTTTAACGAAATGTAGGAATATATGGAAGCGATATTGATGTCGTAGATCATTCCTCCTGTGGGAATCGGACACTGAGGTTTTCTCCCGTTACGTATAGTCACCGTATCGGCAGTTACTTGACTATAATGGGCAAAACCCTGTGATTTCCCCAACAGTGTCAGAGTGGACACGGCATAAGCCCATTTGCATCACTGTGAATATACTGGAATTTTCTTCTTCGGTGTGGAAGAAAACAGCTGAACTCAGGCCCTGATTACACGGGATGGGATGGGGGTGGAGAGGGCCTTCTGATGGGTTTGTGAACAAGGGATCGGATCTCGAACATGCCGATAAGCTCGGCTTAGTTTTCCGGGATTTATATACATTGACACTGAAAATGAAAAGTGAAACAATTGGCGATCTTCACACGCAAAATTGCTTACACATGTGTATGTTCGAAGATATATTCAGCTATGTGAAAACAATCCGATAAAGATTGTTACATATTGAAATGTTTTTATCTCTTCTTTTGTCAGCATACCTTAAATGTATCAAATAGCTCTTGTTCAGGAAGACGTCACGCTGAGACGTATATATATCTAACTACTTTGTAAGCAGAAAAACTGCAGCCCAAAGACTTATAGATTAGACACCCCATTACGGCCTTCCTGCATGCATTGCAACCTCAAGCATTTTGTTGACCCAGGTGTCCAATTTATAGCGTTGTATCCAGAATAATGGCCAGGTAAAGTCGCGTGTTTCCAGTCCACATGCTTAAGTGATCAAGTTAGTAAATAAACTTCTTGAAGAATTGTAAAGACTTAAAAAGACCTATGAATCACCCGCTGAATACACGACAGGCCGACGACTTGATATAAAGACAGGCTAGAATGAAACAACAGAATTGTTTTGGCAAATCTATTACCGGCGCAATAGTTTAACTTCATGCCACGTGCAGGGTGTGTATCTTTATGTCGAGGGCTCTTCGCGGAACAAAAATTGTATGAGTATATGTAATGGCCAATTTTACATATCAGGAAATGCATTCCCCGATGTGCTGATACATTTGCGGTCTATCTCCGTCACATAGGCATTTGCGTGTTCATGTATAGGCCTATAAACTGCAGCATGCAAGCAGTCTCGTGTGACTTTAGGTTATAAATTGCCTTGATCAAGATTAGAAGCCTTAATTCATGCAAGTGTCACAGTGACTTAACTTCATGACATGCTTGTATAAAGCGGCTGACTTTTCCTGCCAAGATTCTACGTAAAATCGGTTTAATCTGCACTTACACAGCGTGGATTATCTTGAGTACACAGACTGACCGACTGGCACGTAAATTCCCACAACGCACAATCACATTCAGCAACTACAGGGGTGGGGGTCTAATAGCCACCGCCCCTCCCCCCCCTCCCTCCTCCCGTCCCTCCTCTAACCTCTCTGTATAAGCTTAATCCAATTCGTCCCCCTCATAGTCAGTCGGCTATGAAATGACTCAGTAGATAAGTATGCCTGAATTTGATGGTACCGCGGTGAGTGAGTTCCAATTCGGATAACGTTAGAAAATGCATCACGATATATATGTATATACAACTTGAAAAATCGAGATATTAAATCAGGTACTAGGCCTAATATATACATATATAAGATTAACAGTAGAATGTCCCCACTGCATGCTGTCTGTATATATATATATATATATATATATATATATATATATATATATATATATATATATATATATATATATATATATATATATATATATATATATATACAAAGCATTCGTATCCTTTCACACCGCCACAACTGCCTGGATTCGACCTGCAGAGAATCATTGGTATGATTAGGTTATATCCATATATATATATATTATAGACTTGGTACTGACCTACATGTTTATAAGGGCATTTTCGTAATTTAGGACAGAAGTGTAAAATTTCAAAGCTGGTTATAGGCCTATATCTATACAGGCTATTAATGAAAACAATCGATTTGCATATCCATATATATATATATACATGTCAGTGTGGCGATTTTTTTTATGTACAGCCTATAATCCATATGATGGCCTGCATATAGCCTTTTTTTTAACATGTAGGGCTACTTGACACGAGTCACTCATTATGCCAAATATGAAAATCCTTGTCATTTCAAAAAAACAGCCTCCTAATAAAACATAGTACAGATAAAATTTGGGTGGGTTGAGGACACGAGAACATAGCAGTGTGTAAATATATAGACATTTCTATACAGTGTATGTTCATGCAGATCTATGCAAAAATAGGCCTATATAGGCCCTATATGCCTACACCCGTTATAGGCCAGCATTACCACATTAATGTGTTTATGTTCACATATATATATTCCTCCGTCTATCTTTCCATTTCATCTCGCAACAATATTCGCTGGGTGTTACTTATGCATTCATTTTCCGGGCACAAGGTGCGATCCAAATCAGTTAACGACAAAAAAACAACACCTCGTTAAATATGCCGATTTAAACACACCGCTAGGTGATTAACGACTTAGTCTAGACCCTCTCGTACTGCCTGACAGCTACAAGTCGAACCGACCAATCAGCTGCCATTGGCCTTGTCACGTGACTCACAGGAGCAAGAGCCATACACATTGGCGTTGAGAAAGGCAGAGCGCAATCAAAGTTGGCACGAAACATTCATGTATTCGTAGTGATATGTGTTTTACTCCTTGAATTCACCGGATCTTGATCTCAAGGAACGATCACGATGAATTGGTTTACCTGTTCAGTCTGTCAGCTTTCATCGGAGGTTCGTTTAGCAGAGAGCTGACGTTGCGATCACGGATTTCTTGAGACTTGTGCGAGATAAAGCAAGAACCGAGCGACCCGCAGGATTTCACTTACTACTGTGGATCAAGTACCGTATTTACTGGAATTTTACCCACTTCTTGCCCGTTGGATCGGGATTTCATTTAGTGAGGTGTTGAATCAGAAATGGATGGGAATATAGAGAAAGACTGTACGGCACTTGGTGCCTTGTTTAACCACATTGTGAACGATTTGAGGGTAAGTTTAGGCCTGAGGTTTTGCCAACATGGCCGGCCAGTGTGACAACACGCATGGGCAGTCGTGTCGGAATTGCTCTAACAGCTTTCCCATGTGATCAAATGTAATGACCGATCATGATTTATTCACAATATTGATCGAAGTAAGAGGAAAAGGTGATAATAGATTTTAAAAAATATAGAGTTATTGATTTGGACCACATGATTAATGGACTAACCTGTTAAACGAGCAAAGGATTCAATTATCGATTCATCTTGAAAAGTGGGGAATGAACAAAATATTATGTATTTTGACAGATCATTACTTTAGTGCTTTGTGAAATTAGCTTGGAGAGCAGGGGCCACATATTGCTAAACATGTAGCATAAGTGAACACTACCACTACCGAATACATCTAATTTGAATCAACATGAACATCCAGTGCTAGTATTAAGGGTAAGATATGATATAATACTTACATGTACTGCTAAGGTAATCGAAAACACAATTAAATACTGGTCCATGTTTTTAAAGAAACTTTTAGCTTACTATTTTAAATTACAGTAGTTTAGACAATATTGTTTCAATTTGAGGACATGTCATGAAAATTAAGTTGTTCAGTCATTCCCTGTATGTACTGATTTTAAGTAAAAGGCCATTGGAGAAGTGTGTAGAAGGTAATTGCTGTGAACATTGGTGTGCTGTTTGCTTCTTTCTGTCATTGTGGAGGTACAAAGGGAAAGCCAGGTGTGTTGGCTGATCCCTCACCTGACGTAGATACATGTACTAAGTAACAAAGTCTAGACATCTATAATGAGGTCAACATGTCTGTCACAAGACTGCATGTAAATTGAGGAGCAGTCATGTCCCTCATGTACACGCTTTTATTGTTCACTGGCAACACAAACATATGTACATGTGGATCTGGTTGTACTGGCATGAAGCTGGCCTATTGATAAGGCTCACTAAATGGTGTTACATTTTCAAAGTATTCAACATGTTTATTATATAAGAAAGGGATTGGATTGTCCCCAAAACTGGGAGTGTTACAACAGGATTTAGTCACACCTATGATTACCTATTACAGGTTGACGAAGGAGCGAGTTACAACAGCTTTGTTTACTTTGTGTTCATATGTAGGAGGACTTAATGCACATTCAAAGGGGCGCTACATAATAGAGTAGGCAGACTGTTGGGTTTGTCTGGTACGCTGATCAGGGACATATTTTTATTCATTTGGTTAAACAAATTAAATCTGTAGAAACTTTGATTTGCATGGTACATGTATGATTTAACTATATCAGGAATTTTCAAGAATGATCCAATGTGTAGTTCTCGTCATCCATGATCTTATTTACTAATTTGTTCTCACGCCAACATGGTAGACGGTACATGTAAACAGTGAGTGAAGGTAAGCCTGCATGTTAGCACATGTCATGTAATTACAGCGAAGGAGATAATAGACAAAGACAGGATTGGTGGAGAAGATGAAAATCAGAACACAGTGTTAAGTAGAGTTATGCGAGTTGGAGTAAGAGGTGTGCAAAGAAAACAAGATTACATATAAATTAAAATCCAGTATGTACGTGTATGTGCTATAATCCAGTATGTTCAGTACATGTTTGTGCTATAATCCAGTACATTCATACGTGTATATGAATATGCATATGGCATAAATTACGTTTACACTAAAGTACATTTCAAACAGCAGTAGTGGAATTTAAAAACACTGTTGCTAGTTCCTACAGAAAGATATTTATTAATTTACGGTCAACTTCATTACAAACTTTAAGTTTAGCTCCTGAACACTGTCATTGATCATTCAGCTTGTTAGCAAACAGTTTTTACACAAGTAAAGGATGATTGAAACTCCAACAGTCTCGGTGATGTTACTGGAGAAAGGTTGCATACATGGACGTGTGTCATATACATATACGTATATTGTCACCAAGGGTCTGTGTTTTATTGACCAATCAGATAGCTCTATAGTGTAGAATTAAAGACCTGAGTTGATAAAAATAACCGAGATCAAAGCAGGATTGAAATTCCTGTACTGTAGGGTTAGCAGGGATGATAAGAGCGAGAAACAAAATGCAGGCCATTATGATGATAACACCCTTAAAAAATTATGTTCTTTATAGCTGTAGACATACTGTGTAATCTGTACAGCCTGGATCAATCCCTGGATGTGAGTGGTTTTCCAATAAACCTATAAAAAGTTTAGTATGAAAAACCTTCATGGACTGATATATTGACAGGTGGGTAGAAAATTGCCAAGCTGCCTTGCTCACTTACTTAGGACTGTCAAAGGTTTACTTTGTTTTTAGATGCCCAAGTGTTTCATTGCCTGCAGGCATTGTCAGATCAAAACAAAGCCAGCAGTCAAGTTGCTATCAGTGCGCACCTGAACTTGAGAGATTCTCCTCTAGTTATTAGCCTGAGGTTGTCAGTCTGCTCACTCAACCTTACCACTGACCAAAAGTCCATGTTGACTTGAAGATGTGAGTGTGGTAATTGACAAGTAAACTTGAACAGGGTTTTCCCAACAATCTCTGAGCATACAGTAACTTCTACGTCTTAAATCAAGCACCTGCATGCAATTCGCATGCAGGTGCTTGATTTAAGACCTGCGAATTGCATGCAGTAAAAGTTGAACATGGACACTTGTTGTGATCAGTAGAACTGGGTGCCACTTGGTCACTAAGCTCATGGTCAAGCATAGGGTCTGTAAAGCAAACATTTGGAGGTGAGCTCAGGGGCCAGTTTCACAAAGATGTCGTGCATGTGGTGATAATCTCACATATAGGACAATGGTATAGTAATAGTGACATACAAAATATTGTACAACAGATGTACGATAAAGAAGTGTTGTATGCCATTTCGTGAAACTGGACTGGATTATCATGTTAATGTAGTTGTAGTATGCTCTATTATGTTAACATTGATGTGTTAACTTACATGTTAGTATGTGCAGTCTAACATACAATATGTACATGTAAGTATAGGGTTTAAAATATTGCATACAGTTATTTAGTAAATTGAAGTGCAGGGCATGATTGGCATGTTGGCAAGTAATTTCTGACACTTCAAATGCATGTAGTGTTAATCTTTTATGGCAGATTTAGACTGAACAGCAGGATATAATGCATGACCACGTGTTATCTTCAGTAACAGTCTGTATCCAGTTTAATGTTGGTCTTCCTCCTGGGCTTGTCTGGGATGCCACAGTTTCCCCTCAACCCTTACATACACCTCTACCCATTTCCCCTTTCGGTTTGCCTTGATGTTGTCAGCATCCTGTTAACTATTTAAACTGTTCGATATTCTATAGCCTGTTGGAAAAGCAGATGGTGCATTAGAGACTTATCATTACACACCTTGGTTTTCCTGTTTAAATTACACCCACGTGCGGTTAGCCCCTACAGTATCCGCAGTAGGTGTTATGCAAGTCTACACTACAGATACTTGTACACTCCTTTTCAGGCTCCTCTTCCAGTGGTACATGTAGTTGCATGTAATACTACTGTGAATTGGCAGATATTCCCCCACCCACCCATTTTGTTCCTGCATAGACCAACAATATATATATATATATATATACACACACACACACACACACACACACACACACCCATACAGCACACAAGGAGTAATTACAGTAAAATATTTACAGTGGTGTTGATAGCTTTTCATTGAAGTGAGTCCCCGGGGCCCAAAGGTGGCTAAACGAGTGGGTCCTCTCAGAAATGAGTGGGTCCCGAATAAAAGTTTTTTCTTTGAAGTTAAACTTCTGTTTGATTTAATAATTTTAAGAATTAACTGGCTTTTGGATGACTGAAACTATGAACATGAGATCTCTTCTGCGCCTGATAGATGCCCACTAAGGGTGCCATCGAGAAAAAAATTACGCTTCAGTTTCCGAACTGTGGGAAACATTATTTTAGTGACTGAATATACATTGTATGTTTAGATTGCTACATGTCCTTTACAATTCATTCTTCAGATCGATACTGGTACTGGTTTTTTTTTTTTTCAGTAATATAAGGATTTATAACTTGAGTATAAAATATAGAAACTGGTCCACTATCAAGCATTGTACTATTTATTCATTTTGAAATATCTCTAAAAAGCAGTCTTGTATTTATGAGACAATAGTTCATAAACAATACACAACACGTAAATTGTGTAGGACAAGTTTGTATGTGAGTTACCATATTCAGCAGTGTTCAACAAGAACATGTTATGTGCATGTATTTGTTGAAGTTTTTAAAGAATTTACGCACAGGTTGTTGTGTTAATATTTTCTAATGTACTGTAGTTTATCTTGGGGCGTTTGTTGTGTATTTTGGGCAATGTTTTTGAATCAACAGCTGAACTTGTGATTTTATTTATTTATTTATTTGATTGGTGTTTTACGCTGTACTGAAGAATATTTCACTTATACGACGGCAGCCAGCATTATGGTGGGAGGAAACTGGCCAGGGCCTGGGGTGAAAGCCACGACCATCCGCAGGTTGCTGATAGACCTTCCCACGTACGGCCGAAGAGGAGAACTTGCGATGTTGTATCCATGTGTTATGTGTGCGTGTGATTACATCAAAACCTTGTTGTGTTTCCTTGGACTCGTACATGTACACACATATGTATTCATTATATTAAAAAGATTATAAGGCTGTTAATACAAGTAATTGGTCAACTTTCTACAGTGCTTTGTGGGTAGGTTTTGTAGGTATTGTCACTGGTGTGCATGCACAATGTGTACTACCAGTACAAGGACAGAAACTGTCTCAGTTAGACCACTGTCTTTTATTACATATACATATACACCATGTATATGTACACATCACATACATATATATGTACAGCATGAAAAGGATGGTGCAACAACAGCTCAACCCGTGTCAGTATAATGGCTCGGGCGGGGCGGCTTAATTGCCTTCAGTAAGTCGTCTCAGTGAAGCAGCACTAGATAAAAGAGCCGTGGAAGACCATCCTGCGAAAAAAGAGGCACATTACATACACCCGAAGGATTCATTCGTCTCCACCTCAGTGGTATAAATTAAACTGTTCCATACATGCGATACTTCTGGATCTTGTTCATCAGTTTGGCTGCTTGTTAAGTGTCCTCCTTCAGTCAGGTTCAGGTCCACGAGGCTTTATGTTAGGACTGGAATGGTACCTACAGATGTACATGTACCTGATGAAGGTACGATGGTTTCTTCTTTATGAAGGTTAGAGTTGAGTATAAACCGTTAGGTACATGAAAGACAACAAACACGTCTACATGTACAACCGATATTTGACGAAGGATAGAAATGAATCTTCAGGACCAAGCATCTTGTTTTAGTATACCAGGAACTCTATTTGGAGTACACATGATGTGTGTTGAGGAGATCTAGGACTACATGATCTCTGGGGGCCCATTTCTCGGATGGGCCGTGCACTAGATTGCCTCTCCCTGGTGGATTAGCAGGATATGATACATGGACTTCATGCATGCTGCACTGGTTGGTAGATATGGTAACAATGCATCTATTATTTTAGCCTTGGCATCTTGCCCATGCCTGTCAGGATGTTTTATTACACCTCCAAACCGCCCTCCTCCCCCCCCCCCCCCCCTCCAACAGTGGGGAGATGATGGTTATGGTGCCTCATTAGGGTTGTTTTAGTCTGTAACCATTACTGCATCCATATGAATTGGCATGACCTGTGAACAGTGGGTACACATAGATGAGAGTATGTGACCAGTTCATTAAGCAGTGTGCTTAAGTTGCATGTTGTAATGCAAGATTGCAGTCGTTTTTATGCTACATGGACTAAATTACATTACATGATTGCACTGCCTTTTAGAATTACAAGACCTGTATTGTATGTCACATGTAAATTTTAGATATACATGTGCATCTCATTGTTATACGTGTAATTCTGAAAGGTACAGTTGTGTAATGGTACACGTACATATACAGTGTAAACCGTGTTATTTGTGCGTCAGCATTTCACAATAAACATGTACATGTATGTACATTATATATACTTCATGTACGTGACATGCAGTTAGATGTATTGGTATTAGTCATTTGATGTTAAAACATTACTTGTTGGAAGTTTTGTAAATAGGGTCTGCATTTATTTAAGTAGGTAAAGTATATGCATGTGCCATGCAGTTGAGGCAACAGTGCTGCTTTGTAATAAATATACATGGTGATGCTAGAGCATTAGATTCCAAAAGGATCCTTGGACAGAACAAGCCCCACCCCTCTCTCTTAGGAAGTAGTGTCTAATATTTCTCTGTTTACAATGAATACCTTGTCATATAATTCTGGTTTCTTCATGGATGGGTTACGTTGTATGTAGTGTCATTTCATGTTAACCTTGTTAAGGATGATACATGTGCATTTGTTAAAAAAAAACAAAGAACAGATTCTTTATTTAGTTCAAATCATTGAACTGTAGCTCCTGTGACCTGTGACTTTGCCACATGATTGAACAGGCTTTGGTTGTTGTCAGTTGCCTGGTTGATGCCTCACCTCCTCAGCTGTATGATATCAGCTGCCTGCCTATGTCAATGCCCCCAGGCTCCTGGGATTTGATAATGCCCAGGACACAGGGCCTAAAGTGGACATGAATGCCAAAATGCTGATGAGTTATCATTCTACTCAAACAACATATTCACAAGAAATAATAAATGCTTTATACAGATCAAAATTTGCTGAAAAAATTAAATCCAACTGGTGCCAGTATAAATATGGAACAAACGTAGGAAGTATTTGACAGAGGCTTGTTTTTCTGTAGGATTTGAGTATCGAAGTCTCTGATGTACTAAAGCCTAAAGTCTGTGATGTTTTGTTGTTGTTGTCTGCTATTGCTCACATGGTAGTCTTGTCTTGCCTCGTAAGACTCAACTTTCTACAGATTGACATATCGTGTACGGTCACTTTATACACGTATATGTAAGTAACATGTATGTTGATGCTCCGTTGGTTACTAATTATGCCGTGACAGTGGCGGAAGAATCTTCCAGAGAGCTTTAACTCTATAACAGATTGTACTGGATTACAGTTGTGGAAAACAACAGAAATGCTGAGCCTGTAAAAGATGAGGTCCCTTAAGTTGATGTGGTAACTGTGCTAATGCTAAACCAAGTAGTTTTTATTGTTATGGTTTAGAAAATGTGTTTGAAAGTATTCCCTTGTACCAATGAATCTTTTACAAGGAAGTCTGAGAAAGGTACAGTTATTGATCGGGCTGCTTCAGTGCTTTTAGATACTGTCCAGAACCACTTTCTAATACTGTATATGTAACTCGTTTGCTGTCTTTAAAAATCTCATTATCTTTACTGGGGCACATTTGGCCTTGGGAATACCTGTTTTTTACTGTATGTAGAAGAAGGCCCCAAAACAGTGAAGAAGGGGATGAAGTGAGGAAGAACATGTGTGACACTTGCATCAGAGGATACACTGTACATATGTGGCAAAGTTGACAGAAACCATGAATACATGTACATGTATAATGGAAATAGCTTTCAACAGTATTATTGCCAAGCATTTGTACCTGTATACTGTAATGTTTTGGATTGATTGATTTATTTATTTGTTTGGTATTTTATGCCATACACAAAAATATTTCACTTTTATGATGGCGGCCAGTATTATGGTGGGAGGAAAGTGTGCAGGGATAGTCCACTATCCACTGTTGTATAAGTGAAATATTCTTAAATACACTGTAAACACCAGTCAAATAATAAATAAGTCTGTACACAGCAACTTATTTGTTTACATGGACATGGTGTGTATGTTCAAGTGCTCAGCTTTGGATCTCTTTCAGTTCCTAGGAGACCAGTATCAGTGTAGAACACCATTAGACACAGCACTGTAGTGAGCTGTGAGTCATTGGTTGATGCTTGAAAGCTCCCCTTGTACTTTCTCAACCAGATGGTGTGTTGGTTTTCTGAGACTTTCAATCCGCCATTACTAGATCTCCTGATCAAATGGCTGAACATTGCAGCTTTTCATTGCTTGGCACAAAGTGTTGACTAGACACAAAGTTGCTGTGTTCTGTATATATACAGGGTCCATGCCGCCAAAGTGCTGCTGCCACTGAAATACATGATACCATACCGAAGACACCAGACATGACACCCTACCCAGTCACATTATACTGACACTGTGCCAGCCAGTCCTGTTTCCTTGTTCTGAGCTCTAATTGCTGAGTGTCAAGCGAGGCAGTAACAATACATGTTAAATTACAAAGATGAACTGTTACATTTGTCAGACATAATCTGTGTTAACATCTTCAAAGGTTACACAGGTAAAATCTGAATGGGGAGACCCATGTTCCCCTATCATCGTCAGACAGGTCCTTCCTTTTGTCTAATAACCGAAAGGAGGAAATGTCACGTGTTTAATATTCATGCACACGTGCATATATGTAGTGTGTTAATAAGACAAGGGTTTAGTAGATGTCAGATTTGACATTCATATCTAATCACAGATTCCTGTGAAAATGTCACACCGTTATTAAACAATAGGACCTGGCTGCATATAGTAGTATCATTATGAATATATTACCCTGGGGTCTCCCCCAATGGTTGCCAGATGACATAGACTTAACATGGCTGTGACATTGAGGCATTGTTATTACCTTGGGGGCATTACAAAGCTCAGTTTTAATACATACATAAATGACTCTGACAGTTGTAAAAAGATTGCATAAATTGACCTTTGAACAGTGACCATTCACATTATTATTATGAACAGGTGTTAGTTGCTAAGTTCACCAAGCTATACATATAATTGCAGTTTTATAAGTACTGGAACGTCAAGAAAAAACCTTAACAATTGATGACAAAGGCACATTAACATGTACATGTACGTTTAAGCAGTTATGTGAACTTCCAATAGTTGTATTAAGCTCCTCAGAGTTAATGCAAGTATTAGCTCATTGTTTTCTGTCTAGGGATGATAAATTACATGTACCTGTACATGTACATATTTGGCCATAACCGAATAATGGGCATCCATAATGTACATGTACATTAATTTGTTGCATGTCAAGCTATAGCTGCTTGTATACACTTGTACATGTACTTGAACAAATGACACTCTGTACATTCAAGATTTAACGTGTCAGTTAATGGTGCAGGGATCAATGAAGGACTAAATGTACCCGTAACTACATGTATGTGACAACAAAAGAGTCTTTTGTCATAAAGTTCTGTTGTGGGTTGAAGCAGATCAGTGATATTTTGTAGCCTGGACTTATTGTGGATGTTGGTTTAGCTTGAAAATGGTTGGTGTTTCTATTCCTGTGGTACTTTAACAGCGTAAGTAAACACCCAGTAATTAAAACCACTGGCAGTTTTATATGATGTCCCTGGAGTGTATAAAGCAGCTGCAGATGCAGTGGTGGAAAGGACACTTGTTTTTCAGTGGTGAAGTGGGATTAGGGTTTGGCTGGGACATTTGATACAAAGACATGTTTGGGTTGTTTAGATTGAGGGGAATTGGACCTGCCTGGGAGGTGTTGTTTATAAACTTTGTGAGCCTTATTACATCAGTTTGTGGAGTTCAACAAGTGTCGGCTCCTAGAGAAACCTATAGTACAGTTTGATAGTGCAGCCTGTACACTCACATCATTTGTAAAAAACTGAATGTCTGCTGTGAATGGACGACAAGCTTTGGCTGAGTGGTGTTTGGATGCCTTTAATTTTCTTAGGCAGGTGTAGGTTCAAACCCAACCTTGGGATTCCCCTGGTTTTGCTGTTCATTGGGTTTGGTCACAGTAAGCTGTTAGTGATGTTCATGTTGCTGTTTGTGCAATTAAACATTTATTTAAGGCTTCTTGCTTTCCACCATTATGATGTTCATAGATGTCACATGCGAGAGAGGGAGGGAGAGAGAGAGAGAGAGAGAGATTGCCAGTAACCTGTTTTTAAGCTCAATGGTTTAACAAGGGCACTTCGGCTTTTCCCATCTATAAAACTGACTGCAATCACATATATGTAGGTGAAGATGTTTAGAGTATGGCATTCAAAAACATAAATAAGTAAATAAATACTCTGCTAGAACTAAGCTGCAGAACTGTTTGTTGTAAAAAAGAAAACAAAACAAGTTACATGTACATTGATGTTGTGTATATGTGTATGAACACTGTAGTTGTACACGTTGCTGTATATGCGAATTATGTGTACATTTGTTTCGTCTGCAGTGGGGATGCAGACGGTGAAGTGCACATGTACAGCACATGTACTTAAATATCTTAGCACAAATTGTACCTATAAGTGTACTAGTTCTTGTACATGTATTAATACGCTCTTGCCATGTTAGACTTAGTTACAGTGTGTGTATAGACACTGGTAAATCTGTCTGCCATGGTCTGCTGGGAGAGTTGAAAGGGTTGACCTGGGGTAATTTTAGAACTCTCTTAATGGTTATTTTGGTTTATCTGTCATGTCCTCCAGTGTCTGTTTTCTCTCAAAACAGTCCCTGGGTTTGGAGACTGAGCATTTTCTCCAGGTACAGAATTCATGTACATGTGTAAAGGTGTCCTGGGTTAGGCCTCTGTTCAGCCAGTGTGCTTTCTTCACCTAAAATACAACCCTTCAGTGAACACTCACACCACTGCTGATAACAACTGACTTACCACTGTTTGTTTGTAATTCTTAGACTGAAAAATTGGATGGCAGTGCTTAAACAAGGCTAAACATGTAGGTCAGCTGGTGAAAGCTTTAATAGAAAGCTGTAACAAGTTAGCTGAGTAATACATTTACAGGGTACCACCAGTTGTGTGCATACATGGACATGTAGAAATTACAGAGTACAGCATATTGATGGTCCCGTATGCATGTAGCTTGTACATGGATGTGACACCTGATCTACATGCTCCACGTACATGTACAAGCAGAAGGGAAATGTGGAGTGGAATCAGGCTATATTAATGTAATTAATAACTGCAATAGTGGATATGACAGCGGAAGTGGTTTGAGGAGTCTACACTCTGTGGAGCCTGGTAGGCTTGGTTGACAAGGACTTACAAGTACATATAGGTCTCAGTGCTAGAGATGTGTAGTCAAACATGTGTAGGATATTAACCTTTTGTACATCTGCAGGAATACCAATAATTTGTTGATCTGACATCACGTATTAAAGCTCTACACATGGAAATGTGACATAAATACACAAACATGTATAAACTTCTGTGTACAAGTACACAGCTTTGACATTGATTGATATCAAATGTTTTGATTGGTGGGGACAGATGGGGTATCAAAATTAGTTTTGGAGAAATGAGGATGGAGAAATCATAGCTGAAAGGGATCATTCAGTGTGAGATAAGAAATGGATAAGGTGTTATCCCTATTATTATAACGAGAAGCTGCCAAGTTGTCAGCAGATCTTTTATCAATGTATCTTGCTATAAATTTCATACACGAGTAACTGCCATTTGGATTGTTGAATGATACATGCAGGTTGTTAATTACAGACACACATGCTTTTACATAAACTTATACATGTACATGCATGTTTCATTTATTTTATCGGTTTTTAGTAAATACGTGCTTGTAATGTTTGCCTTCCTGAATGTGATGACGTCTAATGATGGGATGTTGTTTGTTTTCTTTGTTTTTTCACAGAGTAGTTCACCAGTATGGGAAGATTTTACAGTGAAGGCCACAAAGCTACATACAACGTTAAGGTGAGCTGGTGAAGTCATTTTGCACACACTGGTTCACAGTGTAGTTTAAAAATACACATGTACATACAGGTGATGAATGGTATACAAGTAGCTAAGTCTTCGTTACAATGTAGGTACATCTATGCCAACACTCTGTACATGAATGATAATAGCTGTATTGTTATTCTGTTACCTAGGTTCTGTGTTTCAAAAGTTGGATTCCTTATACATTGTTATAATGCTGAAGGTATTAACTTATTTTAAAGTGTTGCATTGTGTCAGACTTGGTTTTGACGTTGGTTAGAACTGATTTGCCTATCAGCCATTGTGTAGACCTGTTGAATACTGGTAACATTGCATTGCACTTGTACATTAAGTCACTGCTGCTGTTTTATTGCAGGACTACGTTGGTGGCCATCAGTTCATTTTTAGAAGCATTTCAGAAGGTGGCAGACATGGCCACAAATACAAGAGGTGAGTACAGACTGATTTCTTTGTGCTGCACACGTGGGCTTGTGGAATGTTCAATCCATCACCACTCAAAACACTTGTAATAGGCTTTTGCTCTGTTAGAATACAGCATAATAGGCAGCATCGCTGTAGGAAAACCCATATCCATGTAATGTGCAAGGAAAAGTGTACGCAGATTGTCAGTGACTCAGCCAGTTGTGTGTAACTGTGGCTTCCATTCTGACACATGATGTGTTGCCCGTCTCATAACACATGTACATGTGACCACTCTACATTGACTGAAATACATGTACGTGTGACCACTCTACATTGACTGAAATACTTGTACGTGTGACCACTCTACATTGACTGAAATACTTGTACATGTGACCACTCTACATTGACTGAAATTCATGTACATGTGACCACTCTACATTGACTGAAATACATGTACATGTGACCACTCTACATTGGCTGAAATACATGTACATGTGACCACTCTACATTGACTGAAATACATGTACATGTGACCACTCTACATTGACTGAAATACTTGTACATGTGACCACTCTACATTGGCTGAAATACATGTACATGTGACCACTCTACATTGGCTGAAATACGTTTACATGTGACCACTCTACATTGACTGAAATACATGTACATGTGACCACTCTACATTGACTGAAATACTTGTACATGTGACCACTCTACATTGACTGAAATACATGTACATGTGACCACTCTACATTGTCTGAAATACTTGTACATGTGACCACTCTACATTGACTGAAATACTTGTACATGTGACCACTCTACATTGACTGAAATACATGTACATGTGACCACTCTACATTGACTGAAATACATGTACATGTGACCACTCTACCTTGACTGAAATACATGTACATGTGACCACTCTACATTGGCTGAAATACTTGTATGTGTGACCACTCTACATTGACTGAAATACATGTACGTGTGACCACTCTACATTGACTGAAATACATGTACATGTGACCACTCTACATTGGCTGAAATACTTGTACATGTGACCACTCTACATTGACTGAAATACTTGTACGTGTGACCACTCTACATTGGCTGAAATACTTGTACGTGTGACCACTCTACATTGACTGAAATACATGTACGTTTGACCACTCTACATTGGCTGAAATACATGTACATGTGACCACTCTACATTGACTGAAATACATGTACATGTGACCACTCTACATTGACTGAAATACTTGTACATGTGACCACTCTACATTGACTGAAATACATGTACATGTGACCACTCTACATTGACTGAAATACATGTACGCGTGACCACTCTACATTGACTGAAATACTTGTACATGTGACCACTCTACATTGACTGAAATACATGTACATGTGACCACTCTACATTGACTGAAATACATGTACATGTGACCACTCTACATTGGCTGAAATACATGTACATGTGACCACTCTACATTGACTGAAATACATGTACATGTGACCACTCTACATTGGCTGAAATACTTGTACATGTGACCACTCTACATTGACTGAAATACATGTACATGTGACCACTCTACATTGACTGAAATACATGTACGTGTGACCACTCTACATTGACTGAAATACATGTACGTGTGACCACTCTACATTGACTGAAATACATGTACATGTGACCACTCTACATTGGCTGAAATACATGTACATGTGACCACTCTACGTTGACTGAAATACGTGTACATGCAGTGATGTACATGCAGTGATGTGAGCCTATGGTTGAACAGTTTCTGTACATAAAACAGTCAAATTGGGTGAGTGATTACACATCCAAGTATACATGTAAACAATTGTACATTGTACTTTCATAAATGCAAAAATTGAAGCCAACATAGTAACCCTGGAGCATCAGGAGATAGATATCCCCTGTGTAGTATGTGTGGTGTGTGGCTGATGTGTTCATGTAGCTGATGTATGATGTACAGCCTGCTTTTGCCTGCTACCCTGATATCTGCACCATGTGCAGTTGATTGACATGTCTGGGATGCATCTCTCTCCCCGCAGAACAGAACACAAGCTCCGCATTCTGCACAGGTCATTACATAAATAGTGGCCCTGCCCATGTGGATACCTCTGATCTGGGCCCAGCTGGGGCGGGTTTACTGGCTGTGGGGATTAATCCATCCAAAACGGCTCACAGAACATGTGTTAGATGGTAAATGTTACAACCACGAGCATCATGCCCAGAAAGCCAGAGTGCTGAACTATTCGTAGGACTCGGTGGTGTTGCAAAGTCAGTCCCAGTTTAGTGATTTACATATTATGCAGACATGGATTATGGACATAAAATTTTATGTTTTATGACTACTGAATAGACAAAGTCAGTGTACATGAACAGAATCATTTGCCACATCTTTAATTTGTTTGGTGTAAAATGCCAATGTTCATGTTTGTTGTTTTAACCTTTGAAAATTTTTGTCAGATATGATTGGCTTTGTTTGGGAATTATTGTTCATGTGTTTTTGACTGTTTCCCTTTTTTAAAGCAAGACGTTGGCTCTAGACATCTGAGCGGACTTGTTTTGTTTCTACATTTAGTTGTTAAAGAGAATAAATAGAAATGGTCAAATCTTGTGCATGGATATACATGTACCCGCAAGAGTTTTGTTGGCAGAACAATGTTTTCAGACTCTTTTAGTCTGGGTGAGAATGTTCATGGCTCAAGTTGCGTATGTGTTTGTTTGTGTCTGTCGGTGTGTCTGTCGGTGTATCTGTCGGTGTGTCTGTCTGTCCGTGTGTCTGTCGGTGTGTCTGTCTGTCGGTGTGTCTGTGAGCAGGATTATGCCAGCACAACACTCATACTTGTCATTGTCATCATGACACGCTCACCTGAGATCCACTAAGTGAAGAATCATGTTACCTGGACGGGCTTAATTGAAGTTTGCTGTGAAGACAATGGGTAGCTGCTGTGCACTTGTGTTGACGAGTTTATAGTCTGACATGCAGACACAGACAAAGGCTTACACACTCTACATGTCTACATGTAAACGTAGTTCAGTTACAGCCTCAGGACGTTTTCTGGGGGACGTTGCCCTGGCTTTGTTTTGTTGGTTTGTCGGCTTAGTACATGTATGTTGTGGTCTGGAACGTTCTGATCTTAGCTCAGTAAGCATTCAGTAAGGTCAGCTTGGTTGCAGATACTGGAGTAACGGATAGCTGTCATTAGGGGACAAGTACATGTAAAGGTGTTAGCAAGATGATTGTACTTTTGGTTTTCCACACTCTGGTAATACCTCAGTTATAGTTTTCAGGTACGGAACCAAAATTGGAAAAAGATGATTTGTTGATCTATTGGTTGAAGTACTAGTCTGTAAATGTCCAGCTGTTTCTTATGTTGCAAATATGCATGTATGGGTAGAGACGGCTACATGCACGCTATTTTTAGTCGGTGACTTTATGGCACATTTGTCTAACTGAAAAGTATACAAGCGTTTGGCTGAAGGGTGAACATCTGTATGTGCCTGTAAACTGTTGTTTTGTCGATGCGTTTGATGTGTTATTGTTTATGGCGTGTCTGTCTGAAACGATTTTTAATTCACATCATCTGGTGGTAAAACCGTAATAAACTGCCTGGGGGTAACCAGGTGGAGACGGCTGGAGCGATCAGAATAGTAGTTGTCAACAGGTTCAGGGTATACAGTGTCTTCAGGTGTATTAGTAACCACAACACATAGTGTTTGTCTCAGGAAATACCAGCCCTGCACCTAGACGCATTAGCAGTAATGCTTGAGCGCGTCAGACTTGATGACAAGGTAGGGCACATGTCATTATGTTTGATTATCACTCCCTTATGCAATCAGGGACACACATGCCAATAATGAGACTAAAGGGTGTATGTTTAGCTGCTTTGTCATGGAATGTGTGTGGGTATTCTAGCATCTAGGTGTGCCAGGTCGACCTAACCAGATACCTAGGTAATCACACCACTAAGCAATCACCTCAACATAAGCTCACGAACTCACTCACCTGTATGTGCTATCATGCTCATTCTCTTGAGCCAAACATTGTACGGGTGACTGACCTGGTGTGAGTGCAAGTCTCCACTAGTGACGTTTACATGTTCTTTAGTGATGCAGCACTCTGGTTGTAGTGACATGCAAGTGTTTCACAACAAAGAATCAAAGTTTTATTTTATGATTGAAACAGAGCTAAAAGCATCTTAAAACTGTAAGCCAAAATTAAACAAACTCTATTATTATCTACATTGCACATTGGTAATTCTACCTTTTTTATCTGGCGGAGAAAGTTGTGTTCTAGCATTTTTACTATTTGCGTTCATCGCACTATGATATTTTGTATTACAGCAGGAAACTAAAACATATTGTGCTGACCGATGGATCCTTGATGTTACCACACACTGATTGTTGTTGACACTACATGTGAACGTTAGCCTTGATGTGTGTATGTGCATGGAATAAGGTTGACTGACTTGTCAGAAGGGTGATACATGTGTGCATGTATAAATGTGCACAGTATCTGTTTCGTGTGATCCGAGAGAGAGAGTTGTCAGACTGGTTTGACAAGTGTTCTTATGTAAAATTGTGCTGTTTAAATAAAATTTCAGACGACTTTATTATTGACTTGTCATTGTTGTTCTGATTGCTTTGGCAATTCTTTTGGCAATGGTAGCATGGAGGTTAACATAGTCTAGAGTAAGGAACAAACCCATGCAGGCTGGGCAGATATTTCCTGTCTTATGGTATACCTTTAGAATGGGAGCCCACATGTACCCTTTTTCTTCTAATTTTTGTGACATCTGGTCTGCTGTTTTTAGTCAGTATACATGTAATTGTGGCAGGAATATTTAGTTTCTTTTTCTCACATGGTTAGACCATCTAATGCACATTATACTCATATCTTCACTTTTCCGAAAGGCTGATAAAGAAATGTAATCTTCTACTTTCGGCACTCCGTCCCAACAATTAGAGAATTATGGTATTGTGTAAGTGTTTACCTGCACCAGGTTGATCTGAACCACAATCATACAGTGCCCACATGTACACTACACACAGGACATGGATATGTTAGCTATTGCAGGATGGTTACTAGAAACACATGCAAACTCTGACACTAGCATGCTATCAGGCAGTCTCTGTGCAAGCTGTCAGTTCTGACATCTTGATGGCAACTATGTTGGCTCAGATGGGCATTCATCTACTGAAAGTGACTACCCACTTCAAAGGCAGTATGCGGACAGGACATTAAACTGAGGATCTGTCAGTGAATGGTGTTAAAAGAGTTTTGGTCAAGCTTGGCTTGCACATGTACATGTATTTGTAGATGAAAAGAGAAAAGGGCTAACTCTCAAGAGCACCATGTTTCTACAAGAGTGTACATACACACATTGTGAAGTGCCTCAGTTGTAATACTTCCACTGTTCAGCTGCCATTTTTCTCCTCAAATTATGCAGGAAGATCAAATCAGACCCGTTCTCTTACACGTGTCTGTCTAATGTACATGTATTTCATGTACTTTGGAAGAACATTGTCATTCCATTTCGCACAAATTTCCACTGCTTTTTGTAGCAAGCATCATTTGATCAATGTAATTAATTGACCACATTCATGTACATCACAAGCAGCTAAATTTTTACATGTGTGGTGAATTTAAGTCTTTTCTATGTAGTTGGTGTAGACTGAAATCTTTCAGTGCATCTCACAAAAGAAAAGCCAAAACAAAATGACATTGGTATCACATGTACATACATGTATGTCTTCACATTTAGTCGCAATTTTTCTGCAAAAGTTTATTTTTTATGAAATATATGTGAGGTACCTAAAGCTGAACATATATACATGTACATGTTAGTTTATACATATACATAAGGAGAATGTGTGAACATATCACATGTGTTCTATATATGCATACCATTATGTACATGTAGACAATGTTTATATATTCCCTGCTCCTCAAAGCATCTACTGTTACCTGTGTACATGTACCTAATACAAGTGCAGCATGTGTAGAAAACATTTACTCCATGATAATGGCCAGCCTGTATTATGGATGTGGGGAGAGATGGACCAGGACTGTGGAGATTAGCCTTGTGATGGTTGTTAATCTGCTGGATTGTGTAACCAGCATGGGAATGGCCAGGGGTTATTTTCTGTCCCCTGTAAACACAGCCCTAATGGTCTGGGGAAGATGCTAGGTCACAGCATGGCCAGCAACAGCTATATTTACACTCTGCAAAAAGACTCATTAAGGCTCATCACCCAGTGACCTACATGTGGGGGTCAGGTGCTTTGTGTGCTGGGGCAGTGGTGGAAGTGGAGTTTGTTGGGGGGTGGGGGAGGTGTCTGTGTTTGTCAGTCTATACATGTACATACACATGCACAGGATAACATCATGAGAACTTTGCAATATTTACATGCACAATACCGAACGAACAGGATGGGAATCACAGGGCTCTTGCATATCAATGTCAGGCTATTTGTAACAACTCTTATAAGGTACACGTGTTTTTGCATGGTTATGCACTGCATATGTGGTGTGGTTTATGCACTGCATATGTGGTTTGGTTATGCACTGCAAATGTGGTGTGGTTATGCTCTGCCTATGTGGTGTGGTTATGCTCTGCATACGTGGTGTGGTTATGCTCTGCATATGTGGTGTGGTTATGCTCTGCATACGTGGTGTGCTTATGCCACTTGCCATACTTGGTGTGGTTATGCACTGCATACTTGGTGTGGTTATGCTCTGCATACGTGGTGTGTTATGCTCTGCATACTGTAGTTGCTCTTCATACGTGGTGTGGTTATGCAATGCATACTTGGTGTGGTTATGCACTGCATACTTGTGTGGTTATGCACTGCATACATGGTGTGGTTATGCTTCTGCATATATGGTGTGGTTATGCTCTGCATACATGGTGTGGTTCTGCTCTACATACGTGGTGTGGTTATGCACTACATACATGGTGTGGATATGCATATAGTTTAATGGCATTTTATTATTGAAGACATTTTAGCTTGATGTTTGAAAGAGGAAAATTGCCTGAGTACTGTTAGGGCAGCTGTTAGGGGCATCTCCTTTGCATGTTGGCCCAAAACTGCTGAGATTACTAAAAATCCATGTGATTGATGAGCGGGCCTACAAACAGTTTAGAGGAAATATTTCATGTGCAGATTGTGGAATAAAGCGACAACTGTTGGTTTCATTGTAATTGTTTGGGCCGGCCAGTCTGTATAGGGTGGAGAAGTAATTCAGTACTCTGTGGTAATCTAATTGTTGGCAATATAATGACTCCTCTTTGGCCTGTGTGAGTCACCAGTAGTGTGGGTGACCAGTTTAGATATGCCCCTCTTCCCCCTGCCTAATTAGTGCTGGCTGTTCCCAGCACCTCATCCCTACCCCAGTTATCTGCGCACCCAACTGAGCTGGTACTCTCTCCCATCTGTCTGTACCTTACATAAAACTCTCCAAGACATTATCAGTCTGTGTTCATGTTGCAGGGGGTGTCTTACCACTCCTTGTAATATTAGTCTGCTGCATTTATATTAACATCTGTGTGGATTGATACAACACACTGAATATGTTACTGTGTTGGTGTCATTAATGTCGTCTGCTGATATAGTGTATTCCTATGTTTTTGTGATTCATACCAAAATTGTAACAGACAGGAAAATACATGGTGACTTTGTAATTAATGTTAAGTACATGTTTTTGCTCCCGTTTGTGTTTTACCTTCCTGTTCTTAAGAGTGTGTTATTTGTGTCCTGGCTTTTAAAGTACCTTGTTCTACTTACCCTTAATGGAAAAGAAGCCCAATTTGCATGACCTAATCCCTTCAGAATGGGACACACAAGCCAAGGGACTTCTGACATGAGGATAATTGGAACCTTACATGTGATTCACTGGTTTGAACACGAAGACAACCAGGAAAACGTGTCCAAAAGTACACCAAGCACTGACTAGAAATTGACTGTGTGGGAACCTGAAGCTGAATGTGCACTGAATGTACAGCCTTGAAAGGCACACCTGTGCTGTGCTGTACTGTACTCAGACACTGAATGTACAGCCTTGAAAGGCACACCTGTGCTGTGCTGTACTGTACTCAGAAACTACATGTACCTATGTTATACCGGTGACTCTGCCGAGCAGTAGCCATCTACATTTAGTCTCACTGACACTTCCAGGATGGTATCCGGAGTCCATCTTCAGGGATGTAGAGAGGTGAATTTTGATATGAATATCTGAGGAAGCAGTGGAGTATCAGGTATACCAGGTTATCCTAGGGCATGATGGACTGCTGACAGACAGGACATAGACTGACTGCCATGGCAGACTGTTCTCATCTTCACCACACACTCTTCCTCATCCACCAAGAAAACAACTCTAGCCTTATTTATTTGTATGGTATCATTTTGACAAATGACATTTTGGACCTTTTTTGATATGGTCTGGTTGGCATGAAATACACCTAAATTTTATACACACTTACCCTTCAGACTCTTATCAGTGGTGGTCACAAGGTTTCTTTCCCTGTATCGGCTAGGTATCATTGCAGTGTATGGAGTGCATGTGGATGATCATAGTCCCTTCACAGTAATACAATATGTACATGTAGTTGGTCTGGGCAATCTGGACAATTTCTTTATGCTGGGAGTTAAGATTTGAATCAGTGAATCTTCGTGCTATGCTTACATGTGGCAGTGAATGTGCAGTCGGTCTTTAGTCTGTGCAGATTTGCCTGTTTTCATTGAGGAGAATCTGCAAGGCTGAAGCACTGTATTTGCATACATTTTTCCTGTGACCATATTTATGGGTGTGCCTGATGACAGGGTAATACAGCCCTGTGTAGCTGATACTTGTGTAATCTTGTCACCATCAGGACTTCCCTCACCATGGAACCGCTATTACCCACCTTAATTCCTCAGTCTTCTCACGCTGGTATGACCTCTGACATTCTGCACTCTGGGCCTGTGTCCATAACACAGAGACACGAATCATACAGAAACCTACATGTCCTGTATGTGGACGTGCATATTACATTTACAAGTTGGTTACAATGTCACACATGTATAGTCATCCGTAGGAAGAAGTCCTGACTGACCATTTACCACTTTTTCATGATGTCCATGCCTTGTACATTGTGCCAATAAACTACATGTATACATGCACAGTGTACAGTCAGAGACTTATGTAGATAATCTGTGAGGACGATTTGTTCAGATTGTCATTTTTATGTCTGTGTATACACATAAATATACTAACATTCATTGCAGAAGTTGAAATGAAGAAGTAGAGTGAGCATGTAATTGTTATCACACACGTACAAGAGTAGATTTGTTGTGATTGCAACTTTGCTAACATTACAGTTGTCAGGGATTTTGGTTGGTAGATAGCACTGTTGTATTGTAATTAATGTATTTGTTAATCCTGGTGCTCTGTGTACATGTAAGGATCTTATGGCTGGGCTTTCGGGCCATAAGTGGGAAGGTCTGTCAGCAACCTGCAGATTGCCGTGGGTTTCCCCAGGGCTCTGCCCGGTTTCCTCCCACCATAATGCTGGCCACCATCATACAAGTGAAATATTTTTGGGTATGGCATAAAACACCAATCAGATAAATAAATAAATCTTATGGCTGGGGGACACCTGCTTGGCTTAGAACCTACATACCAGGGATTTGTGAAAGAAACAGGAAGGGGTAAATGTCATTGACTGGTAACACACCTGTTGAATGTACAGTAGGTACACAGAAACCTGATATAGCCAGATAGTAAATACACAGCTCAGCCAAGTTAACCCAGACTACTGTTTACCTGTTTACATAGTATGTCCTTGCTTTGTGCAACCCTCAACAGCTTCCAAACCACCTACCATAAAAATCAATCTTTTGACACACTATTTTCTATGCTGGAGATCCGTCTTTCATGTGGCAGCCGGGTTGGATTTCTACAGAGCCAGCTGCGACAATTCAGTAGGACTTCCGCTAGGCTTGACTTGGTTTGTGTCTTTGCTGCGTCATTTTTGAATCCTCTTCTTTAGTAGCACAGCCATGTATATTGTGGGTGTTGTGGGTTCTTTGTACTGCTTGAACTGGTCTCTACAACGTTTAGTCTCAACTCTGGCTTTTGTCACAACTCATAGCACTGCACTGTGAACAGGAGACACAAGTACGTGTATGTAATACACTATTTTCATGGACAGCATTTTCTATTCCTGTAGTGGTCCACAGTCACTTGGTTTACAACAGATACATGTACCTTCAGGAAGGAGTACTTGTTTGCTTTAATATCTTTTCAGGTGATAAACAAATTAAACGTTGAAGAGAATAGTGCTAGCTCTCTTAGGTAATCACTATATAACCTTCAGACACAGTAAGATGTGGTAAGCACCTCTATGAATCTGTCTGTCTGTTTAATCGGTCAAATTTTTTACCTTTTATCTTTGAACATGGGTTGGTTGGTCCAGACAAACCATGCTTAACTGCTAATACACTTCTGAATGACTGTGTTCCAGGGTGCTCCTTCCCCCTCCACTGTCCACTCTTTCAGTTAGAATCCAGGGCAGGGTGGGGGTGGGGGGGCTGACATTTGGTTCTGATATAAGGCTTAGTGCTTTAATGGGTTCTTGCCTCTTGGTCCATGGTTTGCCTTGGGGGTTGGTGGACTGGAGACATGGTTGTGAAGGTTGGGGGAGAACATACATGTAGTTTTGTGGATGGGCCCCATTAAGCTGACCATGCGTTAGGACAACAACTGCTGGCTTTGGTTTCCTGGGGAAGTGGAAGAGATGCCAGAGAGACAGACATCTGTATGCCAAGGCTTGCTTTTGCTGTTGTGGGATCTTCCGGAGAAGCTGATGGGACCAATACAAATGGTTTTAGTTCCAAGCCCATCACTGCTTGTCTAGTGAATCTGGTGTACATGAAGAATATAAGTAAGCTGGGCAGAAACCAATCTTAGCATTACTGTTGATTAACACATTACCTCAAAGTGAGGAATGCAACCTTGCAGTATTCTTGGAATCTATCCGTGAAATTGAACCAATTGAAGCTGATCTAGTTTACTTTATTACTAGTATATACTGTACATGTATACAGGAGACTGCACAGACTGTTTGAATATCAGCTGTATGTGAGCATATATATTTCCTGGAGCTGGATAAGACTACACTGTGTAAAGTGTACAGGATATTAATAGTAAGGCATTGATGTGAGAATTTTCGTCTTCGAGGAAGGCTGAAATATTATTGAGTGGCACTGTTAGTTTGCAGTCTGTCCACATATTGCAGATGTGTTTGCATTGGAATTGCACATGTACTTGAAACTGCAACTTTGTTGGATACTGATCATGAAGGGCAGAATATTTTTTTCTGAAATTCCTTAGGATTGACTGGGGTTGCCATTACTGTGAGTGTCTGTCAGTTTGATTGGGTGGAGAATATCCGGCTGTAGAAAACATGTAACTGCAGGCCATAAAGTGATGTGGAGTGATGCCTGTCTGGGTTTATCGGTAATCCATAGAACAGTTTGTGACAGCAGACATTACCAGAGATAAGGCAGTGGCCTCACAGAGAAGATGGATTATGCAATAAAACTAGTGTTGCAGAGCCTAAGTTATTTTCTCTTCTTCCTGCTGTGTGTTCCAGAGCTTCTCACCAGGGCAGTGGATTGAGCGATGTCTTCCACAAACAGATTCTTGACATTTCTGGAATTCATTGTCTCATTTCCCTCTAGTTAATGAGATGAGACTTATGATCACACACAAACACTTTTTGTTACATTTAATAGCCAGTTACAGATTTGTGAATATAGAGTTGCTGCTGGGACTTGAGTGTACAAGGACTGTACTGTTTACATGTACATACATACGGTGCACATGTTACATACAGGCTCTGGTTATAATACATGTACATGGACTGTTCCAAATTAGCGAATAAAAGGCTCATCTTTATTTATTTAGTTGATTGGTGTTTAACATCGAATTTGAATTCTTCACTCATACAATGAGAGTCAGGGTTTTACATGCAGATGGAGGAAACCAATGTGCCTGGAGTATGTGTAATCCACTGGCCTTGATTTGAGCAGGCAGCTTCATAAGTCAGTGAGGATCCTCACTGATATCCATATCGTACACATTTATCGCTCATGTATCGTGTCATTCTTCGTAAATGTGCTTGTCCCTCATTTTCCCATACATGTACATCATGTGCCCATACATGTGCTTATTCAGGCACATCATGTGCCCATACAGGTACATCAGGTGCCCATAAATGTGTTTATACATGTACACCATGTGCCCATACATATACATCATTTGCCCATAAATGTACATCATGTGCTCATACATGTACATCGCCATACATGTACATCATGTGTTCATACGTGTACATCACTTGCCCATACATGTACATCATGTGCTCATACATGTACATCACTTGCCCATACATGTACATCGCCATACATGTACATCATGTGTTCATACGTGTACATCATGTGCTCGTTGTCATATGACTGAAAAGTTGTCAAGTACGATGTTAAACCCCAAACACTTGCTCACGTACATCGTGTGTTCATGTGAAGCCTGTACCTACTGCCATCCAGCCTGTGTAGACTGGACAGAGGACAACACCTGGGTTACTGGCTGATGAGGTGTGGAGCTCTAGGTGTTAGTGGCCTGTTCCTGTTTGACCTACCCTGGGGTCAGTGTCTTACCATGGTGCGAGGCGATCAGTAGGTGAGGAGCAGTCTAAGGAGAGGGCTGAGCACTTGGCCAGAGAATGACCAGCTGTATAAACACTGGCACTGCTTGCAGAGATAGCCATTGCATCTTGACCAGACCTGTTACAGGTTAATGTTTCTAACAATAAATCTGCAGGTTTATGCTTTGCACGTAACACACATGTGCATGTACATGTTAGCCATGGGTTAAGAAGGTTAGATGCATACACATACATGTACATGTTAGCCATGGGTTAAGAAGGTTAGATGCATACACATACATGTACATGTTAGCCATGGGTTAAGAAGGTTAGATGCATACACATACATGTACATGTTAGCCACGTATTAAGAAGGTTAGATTCATACATGTACATGTTAGCCAGGTGTAAAGAAGGTTAGATGCAGGAACACAATTCTGTATCTGCTCTACAGTTACATGTACATTTAGGTAAGCTTGAGAAAACTAATTTTCTCCTAAGGTTGAATGTAGTTGACATATACTTGTATCCACACATGGATCAGTGTTAAGTGCACAGCTTTTCTGTCCTTTGTTTGAAGTCTGGTGAAGTGAGTAGAATGTGCTACATGTGCATACAAGTACGTGTACTTTATCATTGGGGTCCCATCACACCTACGTGTAGAAGGGACTGTGTGTAGACATCAACTACAGGTGCATACAAGTACGTGTACTTTATCATTGGGGCCCCATCACACCTATGTGTAAAAGGGACTGTGTGTAGACATTAGCCTCTGGGAGGGGGCATGTGATGTGATGCTGCCCCTGTAGCCAGGTTCCACCCACTGCAGCCCCTAACAGCAGCTCCCTGGCTGTTGGCCCCAGGCCTATGGATACTAATGGACCTTAATTGATTTACTGACCCCTCTGACTCAGACAGCCAAACTAAACATAGGTCTGACCATGTCCAAAAATAAACACCCCTAACTGGTATAAAAAATGTTACTGTTGTCTTTTTTTTGTGTAGGACTGATGCCTGTTGTGAGGGTATCTACATGTACTGGCATCTGGACTTAAAACTGGACTGTTTTTCTCCTGCCCCTGCCTAGAGTCTGGTCTAAGTTTCTGTAGGATTGACAGTGTTGAAGTTTAGAGCATTATTCCATCTTTTGCATAATACACGTAACTGTTAGCCACAATGTTAGGATTGGAAACAAGTAATGAAGCCGGATCCATGACATCCAGGAGAGAAAATGTACTTGGGTGGTGTACATTTATTAGTTCATATTCCTGAATTGTAATAATTTTCAGATTAATTAACACTTTTCTGCTTCTGTCTCTCTGAAAGTAGCCTTGTCTACACATTTTTATGTCTTATTCCTTGATGGGTAGGTGTAGGTGTTGGACTTACTGTTGGGAGAGAAAAGAAGTTTTCCCATCTCCATGTACAGTACATGTCATGATGATGGCTATATGCATACATGCACATGTGTGTTAGGGGGATTCACAGGCTGTAAGCTGATGCTAAGTGATGTTCATGATAATTTACCAGGCTCAGAAAAACACATATACACGAAGCTCGACCAAATGTTTGGTGTGTCAACAGAGTTCTTCCTGTTTTTTGTAGCTGCTGTTTTGAGGGCCTTCTATGTTCTGTCAGACTAACCTGCCTGGGCTTAACATGTACCTCCATTTAAAACATTTAATATACTGGTACAGGTGCAAAGTATTTGTAAATGTGTACAGGGGAAATGTTGCCTTTTGAATGTGAAACTTTTCTGCATGTAGGCTGCTGATATGTACATGCTATATCTATAGCTTATATGTGCATCATGTGGCTTTATTCCTAGACTAAAGCTACATATATGCAAGTACATGTTCTGTACATGTATTCCACAGATGCTTGGTCATGAACGTGTGTATATGTGTGTGTGTGTCTGTGTCATGTGGGGTGATCAGGCCTGACTTACAATACATGGGCTAAGTAGTGCTGGCTCAGGGAGCTACAGAACTCCCTGAAGGTCATGCATACATGTACATTACCTGTGGGTACATAAGTAAATGCATGTAAATACACTCTAGTTCATTCAAACGAATGTTTACCGAATTGGCAAATGAAATTAGGTACTATTATTGTACAGATTTATTTAAAACCATGGTTCATCATCATTTTATATTTGTGTATTTCGGTATGACATCTCAAATGGATGTGTCTAGTGTTAATATGGACATACATGTAGACAAATGTCAGTATATTTTTGTGTCTTCCTTTCACATCCTGTGTACACATGGGCACATGGATGTTACATCTGTTTTTAAGGCATTTCCTCTCGTTAGTGCACTGATATAATATGAAGTATATTTTTTGAAACATGTGATTTGGTATAATAGTTTAAATGTTGTTAACATGGTGTAATGGATGTGACAGCTGGCTGTCTGGGTATGTGTATTTGTTTACTGATACTGTTTGTACATTTCATTTCCTTGTAAGCCAGATGTCTGTCAAATTCTCACATACATGCAGACTGACTGGTGATATCTGCAGAGTTGCTGTTCTCCTGATTGAGGACTGTGGCTTCACTGGCCTGTCATGGTACAGCAGTGTTGTGTAAGAGGAGAGACTAGGGACAGGCGGGCTGGGATTGTGGGGCTGGAGACTGTAGTCATGGGCCAGGGCTGTGATGGATGTGCCATTAAGAGGTTTATCTGAGGGGCTACTGTGCAGGGTCAGAACTCTGATTAAACAGTCACTAATCCACCATAACACAGCATCCCCTCCAAATGATCGATGTTTACATGAGCATAATTACATCAGTCTTCAACAACAACAGCTGCTACCCTTACGTGGATGTGTACACCTCTTATTTGGTCATTTGTAGTGTGTCTGTTTGAAGACTTCCTTGGCATCCATTGTAAATCTATGTATTCTTGATTTGCACACATGTAGGAACAAGTGCAGATTTTTTTTTATGTATTCACGTATTTTTTTTATTTGGTAGTAAATTAGATTTATTGGCAATTCATCTTATGTGTATTATGCGCTGTTTCCTCTGTATACATACATGCATCTTTTTTTGATAATTGTCTCTGATCTGATACAAGTATATGTACAGGTAATGAATTTGTTTAGTTTAAACCACCCCAGTTTTAGAGAAGTGCTACTGTTGCAGATCCAGAGACAGGTAATACAACCAGACGTATTGAGAGCGCTGTGTGCTCCCACAATCAGGTATAGCACAATGCCCACATGTATCACACTAACCCTGGGACAACAGCCTGTCACGTCTAATCAGCAGCCTCATCCAGAGTGTATGGCAAATCACGGCGGATACATCTCTCTGTGGCTTCCTGTCAGTAATGATGATACCGTGGGCTGGTAGGAAGTCCCTGAAGTCCCTGAGCCTCTGTCCTGTAAGCTTACATGGATGTACATACATAGCAGCACGAGAGGTCACCTTGACAGTGTTACGGGTTTGACGTCTACACACCATCAGAAAAATTACAGTCTTCACCATGCATGTACATGTAGATGCGGTAAACGAACAAAAATTCCATTCCAAAAATTGCATTTCTTATGGGGGAAATAAATATAAAATGTTTTTATTTGATGCCGAAACATTTTTCCAATATATGATACTTCTCTCTAAACCAACCCCAAAACACCTTTTGTGGGGCCTTCATGGCTCAGTTGGTTAGAGCCCTAGAGCAGAGTAAAAACCCAGGAGCCTCTCCCTCTCCGTCCGTACGTGGGTATATCTTAAAGCAACCTGTGGATGGTCGTGGGTTTCCCCGGGCTCTGCCTTGTTTCCATACATGCTATACATACCATTGGCTGCCGTCGAAATTTCCTTGAGTACGGTGTAATTGTCAGAATCAATAAAAATATGCAGCTTAGCCATGGGCAAAATGTTTAGGTCGTTTACTGTTTGTGCAGATCTATGTAAATTTCTCTAATGTTGCTTCACAGTGTTTACTAGGGTAGAACCGGGGGGTGTTTTGTTGAGTAGTCATGTATGCACATGTACCTGTGCGTGTACAGGTAGCTTGTGTAAGTTAGAGACAAGCAGAATTGTGTACTTGAGGCTGAGCAGTAGAGTGATTTGATGCAAGGCCATCAGTGGTCAAACCTTGGGTTCATGAGAGGTCATATCATTATCAGGTGATATGACCTATGTCTTACTTACATGTCTTACAAGTTGACCACAGTCAAGTTGATTAGATTAAATCGTGCACATGCATGTTCTCAGAGTCCAGATTGATTATGTTCTACTGTTGAATCGAGTGCATGAGCAGCTTATCTGCTGTCTGCCTGCCAACATTGGGCTATCCTATACAAGAATGAGCAGTATCTGTCACTTTCCTGCTTTCAGTTTTGATATCTCAATCTGTTTTCTAACCAGCTACGTACAGTACATGGGGAATAAACAAACCTGGTACTAAAGTTGTATTTTTGACTTCTTCATATTTTGATAATGCTCATATAACCTGTTCATGTATTTACATACTGTACCTGTGGAGTAGTAGAAGGCCTCTGGAAGAGCACATAGTTTTATTTGATGTGGGCTGTCCTCTTCACATGTAAATGTTTCAATTCATTGTATCTATACAGGCACATGTAAGTTACATGTACATGGAAATGTCCTGTAACATTTACTGTTCACATATTTACATTATATACATACATTTACATGTATACATGTATATGCACAAGTGTACGGAACCAAAACTTGCACATTGGCCTGAATCTGGAGGATGTTTTCAGCAAGGCCTTCTTTTTACATACATGTACTTGAGACACAACAGACCAGGCTGCCAATGTTCTGGTTTTGTTACTCTGTTTTGCAGACATACACACATGCAACTCTCCTCACACTGTGAGTCATACTGAACACAGAGGCAAAAAGTACAGCCTGGGAAACTTACAGCTCCCTGTCTTGTGCTATACTAGTGACTGTTATCTTTGGGGGACAGTTATCCTGGGAGAGGTCAGGGTCCTGTCACAGGGCTGGGGGGGTTGGGAGTTGGTGGGGGGGGGGGGGGGGGGGAATGTAAGCTATAGCTGTCAGTTGTTAATATGACAGATAAGTTGTACAAGAGCAGGAGCTCTGATAACCCACATAATCTGCCCTTCTCATTTGCACAGGTTATGTGTACATATTTGTATAGTATAATTTGTGTTAAGCCTGGATTATGTATATATTTCAGACTTGCCTACTTGTAATACGCGTAGACGGCATACACGAAAGACAACAAAACCCAAGTCCGATTTTGTTTTTCAATTTTATACAAGTCGGTTTTTTAGTATCAGATCCACTATTTTAGCATTCACATTACAGTGAGGATTTGGTAGGAAACACCCAACTTGCGAATTAATATAGCTTGAATGTAGCGCACAATGGGTTTCCGAATGGTGACCAGTTTATTCTGTCTTTTTATGTCAACCCTTGTCGTTTAGCACACTTTGCCAGGCAAAATGGCTGGCGACTAAATACCTGGCAGTGATGTGCATGAAGACAGCAGATATAAAAGCGTGAATACACTTACAGGGAGAAATTCTTGAACATGCACGCCTTAATTCTCAGAATTACAGGTGAGCGTTTCGACAGGAAAATCCACATCATCACATGATCAGTACATGTCCCCCGGTCTAGATTGGCTGTCAAACTCAATGAGTTCAAGATTGCACCTATCACGAACTCTTTTAGGGTATCCATGAATGTGACATTTGTTCAAATCTGCAATTTTTTTTACAGTGCGATGAGCAAACCGTCAAAAAAAAGCCTGATCACAGTAAATATACTGAACACATCAAAGCTTAAACACCAGCTAAACATGCCAAATCCTTATTAACGTCATTATCTTGAAGTTTAACATGCAGAATTTGGGGGCACCTTAACCCCTTTTTGGGAAATTCCTAGCATCTCTGTTTTAGTGACACAAGTGAAAGGTTACTGTAATTAAAACTATTTACATTGGTGTTTTTATTTGAAGTGATTTTGAAGAAGGGTTAAAATATATCTGCCACATTATTGTCAAATAATGTTTATTTTATCAAATAAAATTTGATTTGTACACATAAACCTGAGTGTTTGTACACATAATATTCGCTATGGGTAAGCACGTCTGATATTTGTGTATACTATCATGTAGAAATTTGAGAAAGTTTGTTTGTTTACGTATACTTTTAAGTATACCCTAAGTAACTTTTGACATACATTTTTACTTGTCCTTCAGACATAGTGTAACTCTGAAAAACAAAAGACTCCATATGGCTTGATATTTCAGCATTTAAATCTTGTCATCGTCAGGAGAAGCACCAAAACATTGTGTCATATTGAGTATATAGGACTCGTCTGTATTATGTCAATCTATGGAACACAAGGTATGCTGTATGTATATGAATTTGTTTACTTACATGTGTAGAAGGTCGTCACACTGTCAGAACATACATGCACAGTTATAGAGCATGTACACAAAACATGAAACCCACATCTTATGTATAATTATGTTGAGCACCATTTGCTTACATTTGCACAGCCCATAATTGATCTGTGTGAGTTAGTGATAAGTGATGTGATAAAGTCACTCCACCTAGGATGATTACAATGTCATTATCACACTAATAAGCCTTGACAGATCATAAATTTCCATATTTTCACATAAAAATGGTCTTCAATGATTCAGTGGTTTTGAAGTGGCGCATTGTGCTGCATCCAAGGGCCATCTGTAACCTAGGCAGTAGCAGATCAGACATACTGCGTATTTAGATACAGAACATACATGTACATGTGTCTAGTACTCATCCTAGGTACAGCACATTGATCATATGCGCATGTAGGTATGCAAATTGTACATGTGTACATCACATGTGTGGGAGGAAGCAGTGTTTTAGCGCACAGTATAAGATCACAGATACATCTACATACACGTACTCTCACATATCCATAGCTTTGAGCGCACCGGCCTGGATAGCACTGTTGGTAGAGCGTCCGCTTCGGGACCAGTAGATCCAGGATCAATCCTTGATCGAGTCACACCTAAGACTTTAAAAGAGGAAGTTGTAACTTCCTCGCTTGGCGTTCAGCATGAAGGGGATAGTGCAACGACTGGTTGACCCGCATCAGTATAATTGCTCGGGCGGGGCGGCTTACTTGCCTTCGGTAAGTCGTCTTAGTGAAGCAGCACTAAATAAAAGAGCGGTGGAAATCCGTCCTGCAACAAGGAGGCACATTACACGTGCATGCACCCTAAGGATTCCTTCGTCATCATATGACTGAAAAATTGTTGAGTACGACGTTAAACCCCAAGCACTCACTCACTCACCATAGCTTTGAGCATCCAGGCTCCCTTCAAGGACCAGGAGGTGATGAACATGGAGTAACATTGTAAACGGGACAAATCCTGATTTTTGCAGATTTGTAAAGCTTACAGGAAAATGAAACTATCATATTTGCAGGTTGGACATTCTGATCACTTTTCCAGAAAGAAATTGCTTGTCTAAAAGCTGTATTTTACATTATTCATGCTAAAATCTGACTCAAGGCCTATCTAACCTGGGTTAAATTTGGTGTCTTTTTCACCTGCAGTACTATAGTCATGTGACTAAAAAGTGTGGTGATTATTGGCTCAGAGCAGCTATGACATCACTTCTAACTTTGAATAGCTTCTTAATTCACCACTGTCAAAGAGGTTTGGGTGGTGTGTGTACAGGCTGTACTGTGATGTTCTGCTCCACAGTGTAATATGTATAGCCTGCTGGTATGTGTACTTTTACATGTTTGCCTACTTAAGGGTATCTGATGTGATCTCAGCATGTGCCAGCATTCTTGCCCGTGCCACAGTCTCCCAGAATCAATGAGCAGTTCAGAATGGAAGGCGACCAGGTCTGAGAATTGACCCCCAAGGCCACAAATAGCAACCGGCCCCAAACCAGCCTATTGATTTCACAGACTACCAATAAATGTCTTAAGTGGTTGGTCCGGAGAGTGATCATGCCCAAGTCCTGAGTGAAAAGATGGTCTCCTATTGCAGCATGTGGAGGAGGCAAATGTATGCTACTTGTGGTACTCTGAAACCAGTCAAATATTGAAATCTCTCTGTAGATTTTGCTGCATGTACATAGATACAGTCATACTGTTACACATGTCAAGGCTTTTGATATTGGTGGCTCTCTGTAATAGTCCAATATAGATGCCTCCATGTTGGTGGTTGGGTCTATGCACAACATTGACTGTAATACTAGCTAACCCACGCGGACGGGTTCTTGCTGTATGTTGTATTGTCTATTCCAGTGAAGTCAGTGCCATCAAATTATACAAGCATGCATACAGCTAAGGCTGGATATACATGTACATGTAAACATTGAGTTTATATACATGTTCATGTATTTGGTAATCTTGGCACTGTCCATCCTATGACCTCTGCATGTATACACATGTTTAGATTCTCTACACTGTGGTTGTGAACACTCACATATATGTTGTACAGTTTCATGTGTGATGTACATGTACCTGAACAAGAACTTCTACCTGTGTGAAGTGTATGCATTTCCATGGTGAACCATATTGGATCAGCACAGAACCATCCATTTGGCTGATTGTCTGAGTCAATATGTGATGGAGGCTGCTAGCAGTATTTGTATGCATGTGTAACTGGGGGGCAACAGCACAAGGCTTCTGCTGCGCGTACACGTTCCTCCAGGCTGTGCAGTACATGGACACAGCGCCTGGGAAACGCAGGCCTGTTGGACATGTGCTGTAGTGAATGAGACCCAGGTCTTTCAGAGCACCCAGTCTCTCATTCACCCAGCTCAGCTGGCCTTTGTTTAAAGATGCCTGTTTCCATTCATGCTGTCATTTGTCAATGGTCTGCTGGCCTGAGGGTCATTCGGTCACCACATCCCACTGACCATTTATGTAGCCTTATGAGGGCGAAGGGAGAGATGGAGATGTGGTACCTTTCATAAACAGGAACATTGATGGAGCAGAAAATGTGGCAGTATGCATGTTTCATTGTCATACTATTACATGTACATGAGTAACAATGAGCTGTTGCACTCACTGACACACATGATTCCTTTGGAGAGCTGCCTGATGACATGTTACTGATGCTAGGGTTCCTTTCCCAGGTCATGATGACGTCCCGATTTAGGCCGCACAATAATCCAGCAGAAACGGATTTGATTGTTGCATTGTAGACATATGTTACAATCTTTTTTGCTGTAAGTTGCATAAAGTCCTGCTTCACACTAGCGCCATTTCACAAAATAAAAAGAAACTGCATCTGCGAGATTAATGAGAGTTAATCTGCACTAACTCACTATTTGATATCTATTACACTGTCCTGTTGTAATATTGGATTTGGTAATTAACTATAACTAAAACTCATGCATTTGTGCACATGAATTTACTGATATTAAAATACTGAATACCAAATGTGCGTCTGTGTAACCCTAGCCTAAGTGTTTGTCTTTTATCTTGTGGTGAGTGCTGCAGTTAAAGAAAGTGTGAAATTTTTGTTTAACTCCTAGGTTTAGCCTTGAACAGGTCAGCTCCCTGTAAATGGATGGACACCATTAGAATCATGTACATCTACATGCATGTGCAGAATTATTTTAATATTTGCATGAATGTTCACTTTCTCTGCAACATTTCTCCTTTTCCTACTCCTGTGTATCTCAAATCTATCTCTGTACGATACTAAGCCGAAACATTAATAAACAGTGCATGACAGTAGCAAACATTTATCCCCTTTGTATATCAACCTTTTCTGAATTTATGCGAATAAATATACAGATTAGTCCCCCTGATGAATTGTTTCCCTTTGAAGAGGTCTCCCCAGACTTGTAGCTGTTCTCAGGAGGGTTGAATTGTCAGAAAGACCGGTGGGAGGCTGCTTAAATAACACAGACAGTAGCAAGTGCTGGGGGACAAAGTACATGTGCATGTATATACATGTAGTCCGCTATGACCAACAGTGGAGGCTGCAGTAGGTACTGTAAGATGACTTTACCTACAACCTGCTTATTCTAGGTTTGATGCAGAGGTGCAGACCAGGAACTAAGTTGGGCTGTTAGTAGAATATGTAGAGTACATCTGTTGTAGATAATTTTGCCATGATGTGATCCTCTTGATGCTCAAAATTAATATACATGTAGTGTTCAGGTTCATTTAACCTGCAGTGATGATTTCCCTGTGCACACACATGTACAGTACATGTAATATTGATATTTGGTACATCCTGTATAAGGCTTTGACCTTGAATTTAAGGAGAAGCTTTTAATGAGGTTTGACAAATTTGTCCCAGTGTACAAGTACCTAGAGACTTACACGGTAACCTGCATGGCGATGATGAAGCTGTTACCATGACTACAAATGAGCGCAAATATGAAAACATCTTCATGTCCATCCACATGCATATATATACATATACATGTAATGAGGAACAAGCACCTGTCTGAAGTAATTTGATGATGTATCTGGCGCTTGCTTTGGCTAAAGTCCTCCATCAAACTGAAGAATGACTCTCTCAGGCCTCAGCTGACCACTCAGTAGCCAGAGGATATGTGACAAAAAAAAAAAGCAATAATTGTGTATTTGTTCTCCGTTCAGCTGTATGAAGGCTCATGAATGGGTAAAAAGCTCTCACTTCTGGTGATTTATTACATATAACACTAAGTAGCACCTCTGTTAAACTGCTCTATTTTTAGCTCTGCTTTGCCTTTTTCTGGTTACATTTTTTCATGAACGTTTGTCACATGTCATCTGTTTTATCATGTACATGTGTGATGTGAATTCCTATCATGTACAAAGTAATGTAGATGTATGACACCTGCTCCACTAGTAGTGTTTACACAGGTACACTGTTAGTAGTACAACCAGCCCATCTATGAAGTGCTGTATAAAGTTTTCATAATGGTGAACTTGTAAAACTCCTTCCTGTCTTTATCAAGACTGTCCAAACCTGTGAACTTATTTGTTCTTCCTTTATTACATCACAATTATCGGTGTACTCATAAAATATATATGAATTACACTGCAACGTCACAGAGGAAAATGATGCAGTTCTGCTCTCATTTGAACTGTCGGTTTTAGCTGGTCCTTCAGTGTCCCACTGATACTGTACCTGTGTATGTACCTGGAAACTGCAACGCTGCAGCCTGGGACAAAGATTGCTTGTATACTCTGTAAGCGTGTTCATGTACTAGCGCACAAAAGATGTGATCTTTGATTAGCACATCAAAGATTAATTTATGAGAGCTTACAGTACATATAGGATGTTGGTCCGCTCAAAGCCAAGATCTAACACTGGATTATCACGTCAGCTGGACTGTGATCAGTATATTGTGTAGAGATCTGTGCATTTGTGTGAGAGATTTAACATCTGCTTTTCTTAAGAACCACATTATATTTTTGAACATGAGTTTGTATATCTGGATAACAGCATTTGATGTATTGGTTTGCAGTGTTTCCATGTACATGTACACTGTCAAACAATAGACACGTGTAAAGCACAAGTTGTTATCCACATACCTGTACAAATTCCTAATTGCACATTTGCACAGCATGTCCCCTTGTGCGTGTGTTTAACGTGTATTTATATGTGTATGACAATCACATTGAGATGTCAGACTTTGCACAGCTCGTGCATGAACAACAGCTGGCACTATCATGTTTAAATTTGAGGGCAGATTATAGTTCAGTGTGATATTGTACTGCTGTGTACTTGTATTGACAGTTGACTGACCTGGATACAAAATTTGATTCAAATGCTATGGAAGGTTTGTGTGGCTGTGGTTTGCTGACGTCAGTCTGTGGTGTATGGTTGTCACTAATCTGTGGTGTATGGCTGCTGATTACAGCCATGTGGCCTGGGGTGTGTTACAGTATGTGACATGTCCTCTTACCTCCACCCACATGTGGGATCTAGCACCGTGGGTTACTGGGTTCAGGGCACAGCTGGCATCCACTCACACCCAGTGTCCCATCTACCCCTTTGTTCTCTCCCCAAGGGTCAGTAATCACTGCTAAATCTGTTCACAGTGACAACACTACTGCCTGTGATCATGCCAGATTAGCCTGTGTCAACATACAATGATCAGTACTACACCAGATCATTGACCAGGGCGTTTGCTTACGAATGTAGGACATTCCTATTTTTGCAAATTTTAGGCAAATTTGACAAAACTTTCCAGTTTGTAAATGTTTTAAATGTTTTAATGATTAAGATCCACTCTGACCATGGATAATGGAGGACAGACCACAGAAGATTTTATCAGATATATTCACATATAGGGAGGGGAAAATATCTAGAGGGGAAAAATTCTGGGGGGGAGGGGGGAGATGTACAGGGGGGATTATGTCCGGGGGTGGGTGGGTGGCTGGAATATCTGTACCCCTTTACTCACATGTATATTTACATACTCACACGTGTCCATATTTATAAGTGATTAATTATGGCTTAACACTGTTTATTTTTATGGTTACATGTACATTATCAAAAGCCAGGAAAAAGCTAGTAATGCACTGTAATGCAGAGAAAATGCAGACATGTACAGACTATTTACCATGAATTTGAATTCAGCATTGCTGAAATCCATCAATGTTTCTTTTTACTGAGTTAAGCACTCTCCTTGTACATTTGTGGAAAAACTTCTAAACTTTTAACAGTATTTACAAATGTTCCCTGAAATGCTTTTAAATTCATACATCTCGCATACATACTGTAAATCTTTAACCTTTTCAACCACTAAATCACTTTTCATTGGAATTTATGCATACAGTTGTTATGAGGATGATGCTGAAAATTATTAGATTGTGTCATTAAAGATGGAAGCTTCATAAAACTGTGCACCCCGACAGTTCTGTCAGAATGTGTCAAAGTATTGTTACAGAGGGGGCTGAAAAGGTTGAGGAATTAGGGTATTCTGTATATGTACTGTGTCTGGTCAAAACACATTTCTTTGCCTTTGTGTGACTTTTCCCGAATCTATACCACTGGCCTTTACCTCTGTATTTATACGTGTATCTTACTGTATGTCTTCATTTTTATAAGTGAAAGAATTCTTCTGGGTAAAATAATACATTTTTGGTAATATACAGTATGTGTATTCCTACAATTGTTACAATAGTGTTAAATTTAAATTCCTGACCATGTTCTTACTTGTATATTTGCAGGTGCGACCAAAGATATAGGGTTAGCCTTAACACGGTTATGTTTAAGACATCGCAGTATAGAGAGCAAACTCAAGTCTTTCACAAGGTGAGTGTGATGTTCACTATATGTAATAATAGAAATTTGGGTATGGACTTTTGTGCTTTCCCCTTACTGTTCCCTGATACAGCGTATGATGTAAATGGTAACAGATAGCTGTCACTGTCACCTTTCACCAGATTCCTGACATATCCCCTAATATACAGGTAAGGCCATAGTCAATCCAATAGGAGCTGGCGTAGAGCACATGGCTTTAGTGGTCAAGATCTTTGTCTCAAAGAACCTGTTAGACTGCTTTGCCAGCGAGAACCCTAGTGCCATTTTCTCTTCTGCTGTTTCAGGTTCACATGGTTCATAATCGTCAGTGTACAATTATTATAACTCTGCTAATGACTCATTGTGCATTTCACGCTCTGATGACCAGGCCTGTTTACTGGTGTTTAAGTCCGGGCGTAAGTTCTAAAGGACCTGCTTGTTAACATCATTATTCTCATCACAAAAACATTCTCACGACTGCTGTGTACATTCTGACTGTCACCCAGATTTTGTACCAGCTGAGTGAACCAAACTGTATGTTATTCATGCACATATATAGTATAACAGTACCACATATGGTGCTTGCTGCGTGATGAGCACGCAGCAAGGTGAAAGTTTAGGTCATTTACCAAGCAGACTGGTCAATAATTATACCTAGAGCTGTGTGTGTGTATCTATTAGGTATATATACTGTATATTCCCGAGATACATGAAAAGTTTAGAATAGGGGATTTCTGAGTTGGAGCTCTTTTGTCATCAAAGATAAAAACAGTTCTACTGTGTCATGTGATGAGTGAAAAATGTTTGGCAACTTTTTAATGTCGACATTAATTTACCAGTTGCCTGTCTCACCCTTTTCCAGAAGCACAAATGACACTTCTTTCCTGTAAGAACTTCCCATTTTCACAACTGTCCAGTTTCTCAATTTTCTCATTCGTCTAGCCTAAATTACTTTGTATGAAACTTTTTTCGGATGCCCATTTTATAGTACACATGATGAAAAATGGTTTCCTAACACATTTGACAGGTCACATGATACAGTCCGACCTCATCTGCCTTTTTCGATAAGAGTTCGAACTCGATACTAACCTATTATACTACCGTGTGTATATACAGCAACTCATCTGGTGTGAATATTTTTCTTTCAAGTTTTATGTACTCATGTGCTCATGTAGCAATTTATAAATGTTGTTTATATGTGTATGTTGTAGTTCTATCACAGACAACATGGTCAGTCCTATACAGGAAAAACTTGAGGACTGGAAGAAAGCTGTGGTTCAAATAGATAAAGATCATAATAAAGGTAAGCGAGAGAGTTTTCGTGCCAAGGGAGACTACTCTGTCACAGTGATATATATTTCTGAGTTAGTGCCCTTGTTTGCACGTGGACATGTTTACATTTGTATGTGCTTGGCAAAATGTTTGTGAACAAAGGAATGTTTTTGTTTATCAGAATTTGTGTTGTGAAGCGTCAGAACCTATACAGAAAATGAGTTTTTTTTTAATTTATGTTTTTATTTAATTTATTTTAATGTTTTAAATGGCAAAATAAGAATATATATGTCTTTGAAAAAATTTACCCTTACATTGGACCTAATTTTTGTCTCTTTTCACAGAGTGTAAAAAGGCGAGGGCAGAAATAAAGAAAGCTGCTTCTGACACTGTCAGGTTACAGAAAAAAGTGAAAAAGGGATCAAGTAAGTTCATTGTTGACACATATCTGTAACGAAGGTGACAAGAAACCCCAATAAAATATGAAGTAAGGTTCATTATACAGACAGCTGAAAACTAGGAAGGAATTTTTAGGAACATTATTTCAGTAATCTTCTACTCATGAGTAAAAAGAGTTATTCCAACATTTGGTGCCATGATTAGGGTTTGAAAAACTTCATATGACGTCAGAGTTCCTAAACTGTGATAATAAAGTTTGTAAAGCCCACCCTAGAATTCAAATGACAAATATCTATAAAATAAATGAAGTATATTTATACATAGTGTTAAGTGGTCTGTTTAGTGATGCCTAGTTCGATTTTTAGATCATCTTTTCCTTCATCTCTAATCTCTAGAATCGCCTGTACTTCTGTGTGTTAAAGAGATTGTCAGTGTTTCCCATGATAGATGTATTTGGATTGAGGAGGTCTGTAGCTGGATACTCTGTTGTGACTTAACAGGTAAGGACATGCAATCCAAGCTGGACCACGCTCTGCATGATGTTCACGGGAAGTTCCGAGAACTGGAGGAGGCTGAAAAGTCTGCTGTGAGGAAGGCTCTGATAGAGGAGAGGAGTCGATTCTGCTTGTTTGTCACAGCACTACGACCTTTTGTGGTAGGTGTATTGTAGGAGGCATTTGTAATCTGTGACATGTACAATTAGCTCTATCCTTGACATGACACCCCTAATGGTAGCTATGTAGATGTATTTGTTAGCTCTGATTGCTGTAACAGGAGACTCATACTGGCTTGTACGTGGGAAGGTCTGCCAGCAACCTGTGGATGGTCATGGGTTTCTCTCAGGTTATGCCTGATTTCCTCCCACCTTAATGCTGGCCACCATTGTACAAGTGAAATATTCTTGAGTAGGGTGTAAATCACAAATCAAATAAGTATATTATTATTTGATTAGTGTTTTTATGCCCTACTCAAGGATATTGCACTTGTACAACGACGGCCAGCTTTATGAAGGGAGGAAACTCAGGAAAGCCCAGAGGAAACGCACAACCATCATCAGGCTGCTGGAAGACCTGGCTGACCCAGAAGCGGTTCACCAATGCGGTAGCTTGTGAGTTCAAGTCCAGCTCCTGCTGGCTTTCTCTCTGGCCGTACGTGGGAAAGTCTGGCAGCAACCTGCAGATGGTCGTGGATTTCCTCCTGGCTCGACCCAGTTTTTCCCCACCATAAAAATATTCTTGAAATATTCTTGAGTGTAGTGTAAAATACCAATGAAATAAAAAAAAAAAAAAATAAACAAATAGTAGATGAGCTCTAATTTGTTTTGTCAGCTCTCTGCAGCCTTGTGAATAGAAGTAAACTTTGTTGGAAAGATTTAGCTGGATGTTGACATTATAATGTCTCGTATGCATTTTTTTCTCTTAATTTGCCTTTTTGATCGAGAAAGTCACTCTCTGTACTTACCTGTCCACATTTCCCCACCCCCAACAGGAGAATGAGATCAACCTGCTGACAGAGGTGACCCACCTTCAGGAGATCATGGACAGCTTGGTTAAGAACTCCTCCAACCCTGAGCGCCTACCCCAGGCCAGCGAGCAGGTTCTCTTAGACCTTAAGGGCACTGATATCTCCACGTGGTCACTCCAGGACAACATCAAACATGTAAATGTCAATTATGGTCATTCATCTATTTGACTATTACTTGATATCATTCTTAAGATTTAACATTAGTTCTGTCATTCTTCAACCTTTTCACATGTTTGCAAGGTGTTTATTCAAGCAAATTATGAGGGCATTATTCTGTGTTGACTGATAAAAGTATACTTTTTGCGATGCCCTGAAATTGGCCAGTCCAACCAATGTAGTTTTGTCTCCAAAATCAAATTAAAAACATGCATAAATTGCACCTAATTGGCTCTTTCATAGTTGAATGTTTTTGTTGTTGCTGTATCACAGAGCCCACCAAGTTCGCCCAGCTCCATGGGGTCACGGAAGTCAAGTATGTGTAGTATAAGCAGCTTGAACAGTTCGTCGAGTGGCTCCTCCAAATCTCACTCTCCCAGTCATCACTTCCGACCCCGCAGTGTCTCCCAGGTAAGACAGATACGCCTGTACACAGATCATTAGTGCCTTATTTCATTAGCATGGTCAAATGAGGATAGTTTATATAGTATGTACTTATGACGTCACGTCTGTATCTAAATGATGGAGCTATTTAGTTTTGGAATTCAGTGTTACAGTCTTGTTAGGTTCATTTGTCTTGATACTGTTACGCATTCTCAGCAGAGGGCAGGAGTGCCAAATTACTGGATTATGTCAGGATTATATATCTGCCATAATTAGCATGGTCAGGTATATATTATTCAGATAGTGCATTTTGTGGGGTGGGACATCAGGTATTGTCAGATTAAGAGAAGTGATATTCAACAAGGATGAAGCCTGAGTGGAAAATCACTTGTCGAGAGCTGGCAATTCCTAATGTCCCACCTCACAGGATGCACCTTATATTTTATTATACTGATAAAACAGTACCTTTTCAAGTTGTACTGTAAATTGCCAAATTTGTACGTCGATAAGGGAGCTATAATTGCTTTCCAGTTGTTTATTTTACGAACAAGCAGATGCCAGAAGGCTCTCAAAGGGAGATAACTGCTGTGGAATAACCACACCTGATAAGTGGATATTAGCACGAGATCTTTGAATATTGCCTCGTGAACGTGGGATAATACTTTGTGAGTGTGACGTTGCGTTCTTGGCGCACGTGATTGTTTTACATCATCTTTTGCGGAATATCATTGTGACCAGTGGAAACCGAGAATTACCCTATGAGGTATAATGATTACATTTATGACTTTGTTTATAGCGTATGTGTGGATTTATTTCTGCATATACTCGTGTGTATTGAACCCTAGTCTTATGATTTATTGATCACAGCATTCCAGGGTAGATCATTCCTTCATAAACCATGCATTACGATATTTACTCTGGTCAAGTAACATATTATATGCATATCATACAGCACTAACAGCTTCAAGCTCAATTGCTTTACCATTTCTCCTGTAACATGGGAGGGGGCTCCTGCAGTAGATATTGACCTGTCCCGTGCGTGCTAGTGAGATGTGGTTAGTGAAGATATGCATAGTCTTAGATGTTGAATAGGGTAGGATCAGGTAAATACAACACTTTTATGTCTGGCAAATTTCAGTAGCTATTTCTGTTATCCAAATAAATGACACAAAATGGTTGCAGGAAAAATTTCGGCATTCTGATTAAACAGGTTAATGGCTTTCACTTTCTATTCATTGGAGACTTGCACATACATGTACACATACTCTCATGTTGTGAAGACATAATTGCTAAATGCCAGGCATTTAACTATATGTGTCTCATATCTTGGTGGTCTTATTTTTCTTGTCAACTCATATTTATCCTCTTGAGTGCAATAAATCTTGTATTTTTGATCCAGAAATTAATTTAAAAGTAAAGAATATGGACATGTCTGCATGGACAACTGGATAAGCCTCAGTCTTTACATGGAGCATTGTAATGTTTTCTGTTACTTTCATCACTACTATGCTGTAGGCATTTTTTTTCTTTCTGCGCATGAAAGTGAAGAATGACATTAAGATATTTTGCCAGTTTTGCACGTAGTTTTTGACCACAGTGGTTTTGCCGGCTGAGTGAGGTATGTTCTGTGGAATGTGTACAGCATGTCAGTCAGACTGTGATAATGGATGATTGACAGGTACAGACTGGACCAGGAAATTGGCAACACAGCTCTCACAGTACCTTTTAATATTTACAACAAACAAGTTATTTGAACCCTTGTCCTGCCAGAGGCTGATATTGACACAGAGTTGGGCAAAGCGAGTACAAATTCTGTTGTCCAGTGATCATTAGTTTAGGATCCCAAACTCAATTCTGTAAATTCTTTTGATGAGTTCAAAAACGGCTTCAATTAGCCCCTTCCTGCCAGCTGCTTGTAGTTGAGGTATTCACCTTACATGGTAGGACAAGGGTTAACAGCACTGAAAGCAGTGAAACTTTTTTTGAAATGGTATTAAATTGAATAAATAAAAAATATTGGGTACGAGTATTCCCCTGTATTAAATAGATGTTTGGAAATCAAAATTTTGAGCTGGTCCTTGAGAAAGCACAACCAAACTGTTGACAACTTCATAAAGCAGTTGTGCCTGGTCTGGTTTGCCATAGTGTACTGTGTATCACCCTGACCCTCAGCCCTTCTCCTCGTTTCGTCTGGCTAAGCCTCATGTTTTTTCCCGTCTGACAGCCGATCCCTGTTGGCACTGTTCGCTTGACCAGTGTCTCGTCCCAGGACTCTGGTTTTACCTCTCAGGATACCATATTTCAGAGACCAGCCACCCCGAAATCTCTTGATCTTAGACATCAGCAGGTATGCCTGTCCCAGTGTACGTGTTGTGCTCCCCTGCTGTTAACTGCACCCCATCAGGTTTATTATGTGCCTTCTTCTCCTCTCTCTCACCACCCCCCCCCCCCCCCAATATTGTGCAACCCAGACACTTCATGTTGTGTCCCAGGTATTTCACCCAACATTGTTGTGTTCATTGTTCCACCCATCCCTATGTATTGTGTCCCCATTGTTCCTTCTTGCGCTGAGTGTTCCAGCCATCCGCCTGTGGTGTGTTCCACTGTCTGCTTGATCCACTCATAGACATCCTGTCCCCCTTGCACAAGTCTAATGCTCAGTTACGGCCGTTGTTGTTATTTTTGCTATTTCATGCATTTTCACTACTTTTCAACTTCATTATATGATATAGTTATTTATTTATTTGATTGGTGTTTTACGCCGTACTCATGAATATTTCACGTATACGACGGCGGCCAGCATTATGGTGGGTAGAGACCGGGCAGAGCCTGGGGGAACCCCACGACCATCCGCAGGTTACTGTCAGACCTTCCCACGTTCCACCAGAGAGGAAGCCAGTAAGAGCTGGACTAGCGACTCACAGCGTCCGCATTGGTGAGAAACTCCCAGGTCATTACGCTGAGCTAGCGCGCTAACCAACTGAGCCACGGAGGCCCCACTTCATTATATGAAATGTTTATTTTTTTTTTTTGTTGCTTGATGTCAAAAGTTTGGTTAGCCTGTCCTGTTTTTTGGGAAGATGTCCACAAGGTCACACAATTTTTCACCTCTAGACACAACCTACATACTTTTCCTGATCAACACTACATGTACATATGGATACTGAGTACTCAGAATAAAAACCAGTCTACTGTTGTGTAAATGTGAGTAGAAAGCAAATCTTCGTTGACTAATGAATATATTATATTGACCAGATGCCATGTGGAGTATGTTTGATGGAAGATGTACGGTTTCTTTGCAGTCAATTGTAACAGAATGAAAAAGAAAAGAGAGTTGCAAGTAATTTTTTAAGCATAAATTATGAGCTGGGTCTTTCAGAAGGTATCCAAACTGTTCACCACTGGCGATGTACATATAGTGGGTGATACGTAGGCCTTACATACACAGTCTGTTAGTTCCACCTGTATGCACCATACGTATTACAACTCACGATGTGTGCGTCTTTCTGAGCTGTCATTTTCTTCTGATTCTATCCATTTGAACCTTTCACTTTCTTCAGATTGCTATTCTACCATGTCTGGCAGCTGTGCATAGCCCACCTTCACCCTCACTTCCTCGTCCACAGGATGTCCCTCTCTTGTGATTATCAAATATTACATGTACTAATTTCTCAAATTGTGGATTTATCTGTGTATGGATAATTATCTTGAAGGTTTATGTAAATGGTAATGGTAAAGGTAGGAATCGGTTAACTACAGTCCCTATCCACATTTGTGTCCAATTTTTCTTTACTCTTCACTGGGTAGCATTTCTGGTTAAGGGTCTTTTGCTTGGCTGATCTACATATACCTGCTTTGCTGCTTTATGTCTTTACATGTACAAACAATGCTTAGATTTGCTTAAATTGTATTTAGTTACATTATGAGTACAAGTGTCCATGTGTTACCTTATGGTCTTATGGCTGTTATTTTTTCTGAATTTTTTATGCCGTTATCCATCAATATAAAATGTCTTAGTGTACTTGTGATTGATAACGATGTTGTTGTAGGGCAATAATGCCGAAGCAGGCAGTACAGGGGAGAGCACCCCTACCGACTCCACCCCGTCTACGCCATCAGAGCAGGCCAACACCCCATCAGCTAGCTCCACTTGGAACAACTGGCCTGAACAGCCAAAGATGGGGTCTAGCCAGGATAGCAGCCGACCACACACAATATCCACAGCCTACGAGAGGTCACATGCCCGACCTGCCTTGTCTGCCACACTGTTCGAGCCCCCAGTGCCGGAGGTGCCCGAGAAGGAAGGTTCTGCAGTCCTAAGGCACCCCCCACCCTCCCTAGGTGCCCGACCAGAGAGCAGTACCTCTCACTACGCCAGACCAGCCACCATCAACAAGCTCCAGTCAGTGATGCCCTCACTGGGACCTAAACCTAAGTCTAAGGCCGTCCCGCCTCCTGTCGTGCCCATGATGGAAACAGGTGAGGCAGTGGTCTACGGCAAACGGGTTATAAATATGAGGATTTCCAAGCTGCTAGGGTAACATGCACCTCAATGTCCTTGTCATAAATTCTTTAGCATTTCTTCTTGTCAAGTTACATATGTTCCTGTCAGTGCTGAGATGATACGTGACTACACTACAACATGGTTTCAGTGTAAATGATCACTGGTAATAAAGATGCTCACTCTGTTGACTAGTTTACGTAACAGAGCACAGGCTACTTGTCCAAACATGTATATTGGTGCATTGTAACAAGCGGAAGTTGGTCACAGGTTTGTTGTCAAAGTGGAAACACAGACGGAACTAAAGGTAAGTCCGACTCTATCTGTGGGATGCTGAAATCCTGCCATTTGCACACCTGAATGACTAAACACATGTGGTATGTTGTACAGATGAGCTGCCGGTGTATGTTAACATGAACGAGCTAGCCAGCATGGAGGCTGAGAAAAGACAGCACGAGGGGAAGGACGGAGGAGAGACTGACAGCAATGCCCAGACACCTGTCACCCCCCAGGACCAGGGGGGACTGACCACACCCCAGTCAGCGGGGCCAACACAGGTAAACAGCTCACCTGCCCAATATCACAATCTACAGAACCCTGAAACAAACCAGCCTCTAGTGAAGTAATGTGGATTAAATTAACGCTTTGCCTCTTTTAGGATTATCTACCTAATTTACAAGTGTATGTGTGTTGGGGTTCATGTCATCTAGACCTACTTTATAGAACTGTACATGGGGGCTGAACCAAATTGGGATCACTGTTCTACTGCTTCACTTTGTGGGATTGTATGTGATAGGACACTATGCATGCCTTCTACTTTTACTGTTGTAGCTTGCATCTTTTGGCAAGCGATTAGACACACGGTCTCTGCGGTGTAGACACTTGTAAATACACGTACACGTATTTGTAATTTATTCACATTATTTCTTTCTTGTGTGTTTATTGTTTCTGCATATTCAGTTTTTATGAGCACCTGTGTGTGATTCTGTTGCTCCTATCACTACACCTGATAACACAATACACACAGGTTGCACGCCGTAGACTTGTACTGTTCTCCATTGCCTTCGTGATGCAGTTGCACTCAAATGTCAACCTCAAATCTTACTCAGAAGCAGTGCAATATTTGCTTAATATTGCCAGGCTACAAACAACAGGTAGTATCATAAATCTAAGTAGTGTCAGTTGGCATTTACATGACATGAACATCGGTTTTAGTTCTGCAATCTCTACACTCTCTGAGGTGTGATAGGGTCACTTTAGCTTTAGGAGCCAAACTTACTAAGGGTCCTGTAGAGAAGGAGCCTCCAAGCCTTGCCAATATGACTGACTGTTTTTCACTCTGCTCTACTCTAGGCTGACTACCTGCAGGTAAAACTACTTTTTGCTCTCCCTTGGTTTGTGTTTCATTGCTTGGTTCTGGTATATCTTGATCGGCGGTCAGACATGAGGGAAGCTGATGACCCATCATGATTGGAGGCCACACTTTAATAACTTAAAGGAGAAGAAAATTTAAATATCAAACAAATACCATTGAAAAGAGTATGCATTTCCTCCCAGGTGCATGCCATAAAAATTCTAGTATGTACCTCAAGTTGATAAAGTATGAATAAAGTGCCAAAATCCGCTCTAGGCGACAACATTTTACCTAAGAACTAGTCCTGAAGTCTTCTGTGTTAGGAGGAGAATTGCAGTCGGAAACTGCCGAAGTGCAGTTCATACATTTTCGGTAGAACTCTTCTTCTCAGAAGACAGCAAACAGTACAGTTTGTTTTCCACTTGATGATCGGTACACCGGAATGTTGGACGTGGGTGAGAGGCAACACACCCCCAGCATATATTACAGGGTAGGGTATTAAAGATGGAGGACGCGATGAACTCAGCAATTTATGCTAGCTTTGTCATTTTCAGACTTTATGCGTATGGCGAGGAAAAATCGCAAAATTATGTAGCAGCCACCAGATAGAAAAAAATATGCTCTTTTCAGCCTATAATGTCATTGTTTTAAGTTTTCTCCTCCTTTAAATAAAACTACATGTAGTAGATTTGATGTTGTCATGGATGATAATAAAGTCACTGTCCAAGAACTAGTAGTTATGGGGACAGAATTTGTAGTGTAAAATGACTGGATCAAGCAGTAGTGATAAATTTGTTGTTTCTTGATGCTCCTTGTTAGACTGTAGAGCATTTGTTTTGATATGCACACTGCATAAAGTAGTAGTTATAACATAGGTTTTAGATAAGAGTGTTTTGATTTAGTTGAATCCTTGCTTAAATGTTGTTAATGTTTTATGCTAAACTTCCGTTTGACTAATCTGCATGTTCCCATTGAGTTCTCCATCAAAGCCTTTGTATGATTTCTGTTTGTTAGGCGCATGTTTTCATTTGTGTTCTTATTTTGTTTTTGTTTTTGTTTTTGTATTACTCATGCCAGTTTCAAATCAGTTTGTTTGCATTGTCGTCAGTTGGATATTTCTTTGATAAAGGGGATTCAATGTATCACATATACAAATATTAAGGACAGGGAGGTAGTAAAATTGAGCACAAGTACACCACTCTCATTCTCACATTTAAATTACATTGTACAACTACTGCACACATTACAGAATGTTACAAAGTGGTGAAATAATACAGTAGATTCACAAATGTGCGTGATGTGACTTTCCTTGTTAGGGTGCATATATTTGGTTTGGAATTTGATAGTTTGGGAAATTCATGTAAAAAATTAAAGTACCACAAAATATATACATATATATGTATTAAGGGCTTCAGTGAAAAAAAAAAATAGGGGAAATTGAATCAAACCATATTTCTCAAAAAATGTTTTCATAAAAGTAGACATAAACAAATTGAGGGTAAATGCAAACAAGAACCCATTTTTCTGGAAGTTTTGTTATGAAGAGAGATGCACAGGAACATGTCAGGTGTACCTGAATCTGCCAGCTGTTCAGTACAAATACATGTGTGTTGTGCAGTCTCTTGTGAACACCTCAGCTGAACAATATATGTATGTTGTCGAGTCTCTTGTGAACATGTCAGCTGAACAATACATATATGTGGTCCAGTATCTTGTGAACATGTCAGCTGTACAGTACATATATGTTGTCCAGTCTCTTGTGAACATTGCAGCTGTACAATACATATATGTTGTCCAGTCTCTTGTGAACACTTCAGCTGAACAATACATATATGTTGTCCAGTCTCTTGTGAACACGTCAGCTGTACAATACATATATGTTGTCCAGTCTCTTGTGAACATGTCAGCTGTACAATACTTGTATCTGATGCAGTCTCTTCTGAACATGTCAGCTGTACATGTGTCTCAGGCAGTCTCTTCTGAACATGTCAGCTGTACAATACATGTATCTCATGTAGTCTCTTGTGAACACGTCAGCTGTACAATTCATGTGTCTCGTGCAGTCTGATGTGAACATGTACATTATGTTGTGTGTGGCCACTAACACTGGATGCCCTTCCCATTTCCTTTCCATGCCATTCTCAGTCTCCGAGCGACCTGGATATTCAGGAGGCCATCCGCGATCTAGAAAACTGTACTGCCGCTCTTCACAGTGATTATGAAGAACCGGTAGAGCTGAGCAGTGCCCCCAAGCCTCCCAAAGGGCCCAATCAGGTCCTTCCTCCGCAGGCAAGGATTGGCTAGTCTAGCTGACTCTCCCCCTCATCTCTACTCTCTGTGCTGTTAGCTTAGACTGGTCATTTATCTGTTGGTTTGTTCTGTGCAGCGTGGCTGTGTGGCATGCTTTACCCAGGCCATGTACTCGGCTCGTGTGGCTGTGCCAGTACTGTACTTATACTCAAAGGGTGTCGTGTTACAAACTTGCATACTACATGTACTTATACTCAGCGGTGTCTTATTACAGACTACATGTACTTATACTTAGCAGTGTCTTATTACAAACTACATGTACTTATACTCAGCGGTGTCTTATTACAGACTACATGTACTTATACTTAGCGGTGTCTTATTATAAACTACATGTACTGATACTCAGGAGTAACTTTATTATTATTATTATTATTACAAACTACATGTACATTTTACTTACATATGTACTCAACAGTGTCTTCTTACAAACTATACGTACTTTTACTGAATTTGTGCGGTAAGATTGAAATGTTAACATGCAGTAATAATTAACCATAAAACTTCAGAAACCATTAACTTTATTAACAGTGGGAACTAATTGTGAAATATTGTAGTATTAACAGATGAATGCGTACTGTTCTGTATTACAAGATAAAGTAAAGACGTAGGAGATCATCAAAGTATGTGTTTGTCGCAATCAAAATACTACCAGAGATGAATCTAGAAATGTCACATGAGATGGTTGATTGGAAATATTCACTGATATCTATAGCTGATATGTGCAAGTGTTGCAAATACTCCAAATCTACCATTAACTGATTGAGTGATACCAGTGATGTCATTCTGCACAGCTCCATTTTATTCTTATGATTGTCCATCTTTTTTTAATTACAAGAGACACTTCTGGTTCTGGTACTTTATTTTCTGTGATTTATGAATTACAAAGTACATAATACACATCTTTTTGCCACAGATATGAAAACATTAATGATGTTTTTGTATTGCTTTTAGTCTTAACCAGTTAAGTGTACACGAGTGACCAGAATGTCAACTTTTATAACTCATTAGCCATTCAGCTGATACAGACTGTTGATGAGAATTGTGGGGATTTTTATGATAAAGCCTGATGGTGAAGCGGAGTAATCTCCCCTTGGCCTCTCCTCCCTGTCATCATTAGGTGTGGATTGCATCTCCCCTCAGCTTACCCCCCCTTATCACCAACCAGGGCTATTAGTAGATCAGAGGGTTAGTGCTGTAGCCTCCTACTCCTCATAACCTTCAGTGTGGAATGCTTTGTGTGTAGGCTTCTGGTGTTGGCTTCGGTTCTAGGTGTTGGCTTCAGTTCTAGGTGTTGGTGGTACCACATGTACTGGGGAAGTGATGGGTTTGTGTGGTTGTGCTGATGCCTGCACTTTGGTGAATACTTGCTATTAAATTCCAGGCATATTTTAATCTTTATTAAGTACACAATACAATAGTTTTTTTGTTTTTGTTTTTCTTTATTACATACTTGCTTCTCTTCTGACAAACTTTATTGATTTGTATCAAACTCATGCTATTAGTATTGTTGTTAGTGCTTCAATGGTAAATTCAGTATCTCTGTTTTGTCATATGTACCATATTTGTAAATTGCTTTTAATTTCTATCTGCTTTGACACATGTTTGAATTTATCTTTTTTACAACCTGTAGTGAGCTTTCATGTGTGCTTTGTACATGACAACTTCTAATTTTTTGTGCATATATATTTTTTTTGCATTCATTGAATCTGTTTGGTCTCATGGAACTTTTTCACATGTTTTGAAATAACCTTACTTGCCTAAAAAAATATTACTCTATGACATTGATGAAATCTTGGTGTTTTAATTCAAGACACAATCCGTCTGCTATTTCAGAAACTTCAGAACTCTTTGGAGCTGGCTGAGGCTATCCGAGAATTGGAAGCCAGTACAGCTGCATTGACAACTGCTTATGACCAACCAGATGGGAGCAATGCGAGCCGTGGCTCTCTGCAGTGTTCCAGTGGCTACGGGACCATGAACAGTACGCCATCGGGCTCGGAGGACACCATTACTACAGGAGGTATGTCTGACACAATTCAGCAGGGACGGGGAATGGGGTTGGTGTTGTCTTGTCTTATCTCATTGCATGAACTGCCTGGTCTTAGAGCCATAGTGTGTACTATTATTGCGCAAAACAAACCACAAGCAACTAAGATTGATTTAGAGACCGTAAACTAACACTCTACCAAGTTGTGATGTTTATGGCTTTGCCTGCAGTCAGACATATCTGCTCAAAGTGCAAGTGTACAATTGACATAATAGTGGCTACAGCTTTGTTTGGAATGATTTTCATAAAATGTTTGGCCGTCATGGTGCCACGTGCTGTGGTCTGGTTTAACATATCTCCAAAATGATACATTTAGACATGACAAGTTTCTAAACTATTGTTTACTGGATCAAGGTGGACTGTTTAATTCCACTTTTTGCTATCTACACCTCGGCCAGCATGTAGACGTATGGCTTGATGAACTAATACTGGGCTGTTGACTTAAAATTCACCAATATTTCTGTATGTCTAAGCTCATTTGTGCATGTTTTCTATGATAAAATTTCTCAGTATTGTCATCCTTCTCTTTTTCGTATGTTATAAAACTGAAATGTACGTGCTTGTTTCTAAAATGAATGTGACTCGATCAATTACTTAACATTTTGATTTCTCTTTACTTTTGTTTATTTTGTTGTGTGTTTTTTATGTTGTGTTAATTGCAGAGTTGCTTGTTACCCCTGTTGATATCATGTTGCCTGACCGAGAAAAGTATTTCACGATCCCTCGCAATAGTGAGTTTCTACGGGCGTACAAGGCTACCCTGGAAGCTCGCAGGCCTGCATCCACAGCAGGTGTGTAAGGGGCTCTTAGCCAGGAACTACAATTTAAAGTTAAACTTACAGATAACTGACAGAATTCATCCTGGAATGTGTACACACATGAACAGTATTGATGCTGGCACATGTACCATCAGGAACACTGAATCCTGTGACCGTCACATATAAACAAAGTCTATTTTTTTTTTGATGGTTTTATGAAATCAATACAACTCTTTTCATCAGTGCAAAGTATTCTTTCGTGAAGCTGAGTTTTTGAATCCAAAGTTGTGGAAATGTTGGTTTGGGAGTTTAGAGATTTATTTGTATTAGTAGTTTGGGTTTACGAGTACACATACTTACTATTGTTTTTACTCTGAAGGGCGATATTAATGTGGGAAGATCTATCAGCAACCTGCAGATGGTGGTTGGTTCCCGGCCAGGCTCTGTCCAGTTTCCTCCCACCATAATTCTGGCCGCCATCGTATAAGTGAAATATTCTTGAGTATGGCGTAAAACACGAATCAGAGGAATAAATAAATAAATACAATGAAGGGTATTGACAGGTATCAGGTCATCATCATTGCATGTCCTTCTGCATGTCGTCTCTTCTCTGGCACTTTCTCAGCAGCGAGCATTTTGCTTATTGAGACATACCTTTAATCAGAACATGTTGTGGATCCTGTGGCAAATTTAACCGTTACCATAGAAATGAACAGGTTTTGTTGATGTTACTTGTACATGCAGCTATACATGTATGTTGTTCTTAAAGTTGTAGAGTTCTTTTTGTTATGCCGCTCTCACACATTATGCCTTTTAAATATAGACATGAAAAGTTCACACAAATTTTCCGGAGTAGGAAGTTATTAACGCAATTTGATGAGAAGGTTTGTTTTCCATGCAAAAACGTCTCATGTAATGATGTCATGAGGAAATGGTTAACTCAGGAAATGAATATTAGCCTAGAGATTCATTGGCTAAACGAAGCAAGATATGCACCTTTGATTTGTGTTTCTCAAAGTTTCTTATATATGAAATGTAGATATCTAGAAAGGCAGGGAATGGAGTGCACGTAATTATCCATGAATTGAAATGAGCGGCAGACCCTGCTTTCTAGCTCTGCATGTATACTGCATGTACCTGTACATAGTTACATATATACTGGAGTCTGCAGGACTGCTGGAGCCTGTTTTATTTGTGCCTACAGTTTTCTGTGCATGCTCATTGTCAAAACATTTGTGAATCACTATAAGACTGGTGTAGTTTAGGAATCGTGTATGTATCAGTGTAACGACATCCATGCTCATTGCAGTGTTTTTGTGCATTCAGAAGTAACGACTGATGATGTTTGCTTACTGTCTGCAGGAATTCCTGTCACACAAGTGGGAATAGGTTCATTGAAGCGGAATGCTAAGCCACCCCCTCCTGTGCGCCGCAGTTCATCTATAACAGGAGGTCCTCCACCAGTGCTCCAGAAAACCCGCCGCTCTCCCCCTAAAGGCCCTCCTGCGAATGCCCGCATCGTGCTGGATGGTCAGCACAGTATGTTACACAGACGTAGCCACAGCAGCGGCAGCGAGCAAGCACACGAGGCCCTGGTCAAGATGAAGCATACTAAGAGTGCAGACATGTTGGACGGACACTCTCATTATGCCACCCCCGAGGTAGGTGGGCAGGTGATCGCCCCATCAGCCGAAGTCAATGCCCCGCCCTCACCCCAGTATGCTGTTCCTCATGTGACGGGGGCTGAGCCGCCTGTGAGCCAAGCCCAGCCCATCTCTGGTATCGTACAGAGTCTGAACGCCAAGTTTGCTGCTCTTCAGCAGACGCAAGTACAACAACAACAACAGCCAATACAGCAGTTACCGCCACAACAAGCAAAACAGCAAACACCCCAACAACAACAACAACGACAGCCTCCTCAGACCCGCCCCAAACCACAGCATCAAGTCCAAAACCCCAAGGCTCAGCCGGCAGTGTCAGCAGAGGAACACGGCCATGCGTATGGACAGACATACGGACAGAGTCAGAACCACAGTTCAGTGTATGCTGAGGTGCACACTGAGCGTGTGCCACTACATCCACACCCTGAGGCCGAGGAGGACTTCCCGGATTTACCTCCCCCTCCATCTGAGGAAGAGTTGGCAGAAATGAATGCCCAGTTTGGGAAAAAGCCAATGGATGTTGTCAGAGACTCGCTGGTGACTGAGCTTAAACATGGGCCACAGTTACGGCGGACAGGAACGCTAGAAAAAACAGAAACCTATCAGATTTAGAACCTAAATATATATATATTGCATTGAGGCAATGTTTTAAAGACAATATTCTGACCATGTATTCAGAAAACTTTGAGTTTTGTGAGTGGCCATGTACTTGTAGAAGTTTGAAAACATATAAGATCACCCATTTATTTATCTGGTGCTGAAAGATGTAAATGCAAAATGTGTATTCAGAAGTTTGAATTTGGTCCAATATAAAATATTTATATCAAAGATTTGCTTATTACGCATGCTGCAGGAGAGAAGTACAGCCATGCTCATTGCTTCATTGTGTATAATAGTACCACTCAAGTCAGCTCATGGTGCACAGAGGTTCAGAAGTTCATTTTGGACACATAAGTTCAGACGTTCGTTTTGGTCAGAGGTTCAGAAGTTCATTTTGGACACATAGGCTCAGACGTTCATTTTACTCAGATGTTGAGAAGTTCATTTTGGACACATAGGATTAGAAGTTCATTTGGACAGAGGTTCAGAAGTTCATTTTGGACATGGAGGTCCAGAAGTTTCTTTTGAACAAAGAGGGTTAGTTCATTTGGATACAGAGGCTCAGAAGTTTATGGTTCCAATGATTTCTATGGTGTGGTAAAGTTTTAGGAAAATGTGTTGATGTTGATGTTTGACTACCAGCAGATACTTTTAAGATGATCACTGAACTTGTGGACCAGCATTTATTATATAGGACATCAGTTTTGTATTGGATGTTTGATGCATAATTTCTTCTTTAAGAAAGACCATGTGGAACGTATAATTTTGTTTGCTGAATGCAGGTGTACATTGAGTATGATCCTTAGACATGGCAAGTGTTGATGAGCTGACTTGATAATGGGCTTAGCATTTTCGCATTCAGTTTGAAAATTGATTGGTTGTTCATATGTTAAAATCTGGACCTAGTCCCCCCCCCCCCCCCACCCCCCCCACCAAAATATCTGAATCTCAACTAGATAGCTCAATAGTGGTATATATTTATGTATGGAGGTACATGCTTGTTGCTAAAAGGAGCTTTTTATTCGTGTAATTAGTAGATAAGCCATTGCTGTTATTGATGTTGTTGTTTGCTGAGCTGTCATGTGTCTCGATCTGTATGTTATGTTTTTGGATGGAATGAATTGTGATATTTATTATGTACCTATCTAGTGGATTTTGTTTTATGTTTAATTTTTTAATTTTTCCTTTTTTTTATGTTATTGCTTAAATGTTGTTGAAAATTGAACACAATATGCATTTGTGTATGACAGCCTAGTTTGCCCCATGCGATCACCAGCCATGAATCAGAGTGGTCTGTACAGTGAGTATACAGCATGTACAATATGTACAGCCTGTTGCACAGATTTGCTCTAACTTCTGGCTGTACAGTAGTTGTTCCACTGGGTCAGTTGTGTGCAGACCTGTCTGATGGCAAAAGAGTTTTGTCTGGAATCAAAAAGGGCTGTTTTCTGTCAGAAGGTGTCAGTGTTCATACCAACATGGTAAACATGTCTACAGTGCTAGTTTTTATCACTTACACTTTGCAGGTAGGTATTTTTTTGTTTTTTTTTTTGCTCATTTGATTGACAAAAATAACAACACACAAATGTGGCCTTTTTTCTTGCCATTTTATTGTTTTTGCTTTACTCATTCTCAGTTCCACAGCTTATTGTTTTGTGTATGATGAACTGACCTCTCTTTGACCTTAAACCATGTCCTAACCTGAAATTCGGAAGGTGACAATCCCAGTCCTCAATGGGCCACGCTCTCCTCTTCTAATACTTTTTGTGTTTTTCATGTTTGTGTCATCTTTGCTGAACTTGTTATCGTCCATTCTTGGGTATAGCCGATCCTCAGGAGAAGTTTAGTCTGCCACAATCAATGTACAGAAACCATATATTGAAGTTTTTGACTTTGTGTTGGGGTATACATAGATGAGGTACCTTCATTTCATTGGTCTTCATTGGAATCAAAATGAAGCTTCTAGAACCAACCTTTCTGTAAAGATACGAAACAAAAAGCAGTGGCCCTATACCTATATGATCAAAGGGTCAACTGTGTAAAAGTCTATTAAAAGTTAAGCCAGGCTTGAATCTTAATGCCAGTCTTCACCCAATACACAAGTAGAACTTAAGTCCACCTTAAAATTAAAACCCTCAAAATTTTCAATAATATTCAAATTTTTGAATACTTGTAACGTTCAGCAGTTTAGGCACTTAATACTTGTTCAAGCGTTTTGGTTATAGAAAATAGGGGTGAGTGGAGGGGATGTGTTAGGCATCTGTCATAATATATGTTGCCACACCTATGTTTTGAATTAAGCTTCGTTTTCATCCTTGGTAGATTAAATATGGGGAGTTCTGATTGTTTTGTTCAAGCTTGTCTTACACCTGTTTTGGGATGCCTCTCTGCTGTCTACCTGCCAAGTTCTACTTACAGAAGCCATCATCATAATATATTTAATCCGCCATGTGTTGTCATTTGTGTGTTGTGATAATTACATTTTTGACAGTTAACCCTAGTTCATATTGTTGAAGTATATTAAAACAACTGGAAAATGCCAGGTTTTGTTGGAAGACTCCGTCACAATGGTCACCTTTACTTAGATTATTAAGTACAAGAGTTATGGGCCTTGGGTAAATGCCACCTCGTACAAAAGTGAAAAGATTAGCACGATTACATGGAATGGGGTCAAAGGAAACCGTTATCGTAGTAAATGTCCACCTATAGCAAAATACACATTAGCATGCATGTAGGAAGAGGCTTACGACGTCTGCCAAACGCTGGGCTTTATAGAAGATGGTTTCTCCTATCAGCCGTCGGTGTGTTGATGAATACGTTGGTGACATAGTGGGCAGTTTAGTGGTTGGCTCTCCACAGTGCTGGTATATGCGACCAGGAACATTTTTTCCTACATTAAATTGCGGCTTGAAGTTTGCCATGCTCTTTAATTTTTGTCTGTATGATTGTTTATTACTTTCTTAACTTTGTTTTAAAAGTTGATCACGGACACTTGCTACAATGGTCACCTTTACTTAGATTATTAAGTACAAGAGTTATGGGCCTTGGTGTACAAATGATCGATTGTCACAGTAAGGTTTACTGTACTATACCGGCCTGCTCTGAATGAATATCGATATTATGGCTGTCATTCTGTAGGTTTTTTTTATGAAGACATTTAAGGTTACAAAGCTCACTGTTAATTCATGGCATGATTGAGCTAATGGTGTCCTAGCATGACCACTATAATGATAAACCCTGACCAATGAAAATATTCCGGAAACGCGAGTCCTCGCACTGACCACAGCCAGTTAATTACATAGGCCATCTATCTACACGTGTACATACATTTATCTATCCGCATTCTTAAACAATAAAAGGTCACTGGATACAATGGAGTGCACCCCTTACCCTTTCTACTGATGGATAATAAAGAATTGTGAATGACATATGATTGTGTTTATGTCTTCGTACATGTTTTTGTATTCTTCGGGTTTTACGTTGTACTTAAATTTTGAGTCATTAAACGTGTGTACATATACTCTGTTCTCTTGTGGCAGGGCGAGTATATGCCGTCAAAGTGCTGCCGCCATTCCGTCACATTATGCTGAAATCGGGCATATCTCTAACTTAAAATCGCTGAACTACAAGTGAGGCAGAAACAAGTATATTTTTGTCATTGAGAGCTCTGCGCGGTTTCCTCCAATCAATACTGGCCGTATAAATGAAGTATTCTTGAGGATGGAGTGAAACACGAGTCAAAGAAATATGTCTTTGGTTTAACCTGACCCGGGTTTGATCCTTGGTCTCCCGACTCGGATGCTCTAACCATTAGTCCACCTAAGTGGTCCCTGCCGACTTCGAGGCGGATGCTCTAACCATTAGTCCACCGAAGTGGTTAATCCGACTTCAAGGCGGATGGTTTAACCATTAGTCCACAGATGTGGTTCCCTCGACACCGAGGTTGATGCTCTAACCATTAGTCCACAGATGTGGTTCCCCCGACATTGAGGCTGATGCTCTAACCATTAGTCCACCTTAGTGGTTAATCCGACTTCGAAGCGGATGGTGTAACCATTAGCCCACGGAAGCTGCTCCTCCCGACTTCTAAGCGGATGCTCTAACCATTAGTCCACCGAAGTGGTGAATCCGACTTCGAAGCGGATGGTTTATCCATTAGTCCACCGAAGCGGTCCCTCCCGGCTTCGAAACGGATGCTCTAACGATTAGTCCACCGAAGTGGTTAATCCGATTTCGAGGCGGATGGTTTAACCATTAGTCTACAGATGTGGTTCCCCTGACATCGAAACGGATGCTCTAACCATTAGTCCACGGAAGTTGTCCCTCCCGACTTCGAGGCGGATGCTCTAACCATCAGTACAGCGAAGCGGACCCTCCCGACATCGAGGCGGATGCTCTAACCATTAGTCCACAGAAGTGGTTTCCCCGACTTCGAGGCGGATGGTCTAACCATGAGTCCACGGAAAAGGTCCCTCCCAACTTCAAGGCGGATACTCTAACCACCGAAGCGGTCGGGTACATGTTTATAGTCGTGTGTAACTATTATACGCGGTTTTACTTTTGGCTGATCGTATACAAGTATTGTCAGTCTTATCCAGTGCTCACACACCCTTCCGAACTGTCAGGCAAGAACTCATATTTGACTAGTTCTATGGGGCTGTGTTTATGCATGTTTCTACATAAACATAGCCCCATAGAGCTAACATTTGACCAGCCATCAGTATTGTTGCAAATACTTCAACCAAATGTCCCACACATTGGTTACAGATGTTAAGTCTTTGTGTGATGTTAAGACATCACTGTTGTTTTTGTAGCGTTCCGAGGAGGAGCCTCGGGTGTGGCGGATACACCCATTCCTGGCATGCCGAGCAATGGTAATAGGCGTCCAACATTGAGAACGTATCAACAAGCCTGGTGTCCGTGTAATTTGAAATGTTGGAATTTACCCACTTGACGTCTTCAACACTGAGGCTTCACTATTAGGCTTCACTGAGGCTTTACTGAATAGGTTTTAGTCGAGGTCACTCGCGATATGGGCAAAAGGTTTTGATATAGCCTAGGTAACCTTATGAAGCAGAAGTGAACAAACTAGCTTACTACGCCAACGCCTCCACGTTATAACTGATGTGGCGTAAAGCCGTGTTCATCTCCTCTATATCATCAATAGTTTGCATTGACGGAGAATTTGTAGACACCCCAGGCCCGGGCTTTTTTTTTTTTTTTTTTTTTTGGTGTGTGGTGGGTGGGGGACCAGGTAACAGTGAGTGGTCAACAACACTCGTGTGGCCTTTTGCCCATTATGATTGGAGTTCCCTGTATGTGCCTTGTTCTCTCATCGCATGGGTTTCCCTTGAAGCTCCCCAAAACTTCTAATAGCAATAAATAATGGGTTCTCTACTACAAAACAGTCTTGTATCATGACAGGGTGAGCTGTTGAGCAAAAATCAATTCTGTAATGCCAGATTGTCACATTGGCAACTAAAATAGTGTTACAGCTCGTCTTAAAACGCTCATTTGAACTTCCACCTTGCACCCATAACGTTGACCACCGTCAAAGAAGTGAAATGTTCTTAAGAAACCGTTTAGACAAATAAGTATAAAATAAGCATATTTAGGAACCAGATGGCTGTAACAGATGAAACATCAAACAACACATGTGATATCTATACTAGTCAAGCTTCTTGCTCGACCTTTGTTGTTTAAAATCTTTGGGAATTGATGCTAATACAGAGATGCCTAATGGTTAGCCTGCATGGTGAACTACTGGAACCGGGTACAATACTGTTGTACGATTAGGGCGTTAAGCCATATATCAGTATAGATAGATCAGTACTGCTGTACAAAGAGACACAGTGCCCGCGTGGCACAGTGGAAGAGGGTGTTCTCGCCCCAGCCGATCGGTGTCTCATCAATGAGATCACATGTTCAAACCCAGCTCTCGATGGTTCTGCTGTCAGCAATCTCGTTTTCGTTGAAAAATAACACGATCCTTTCGCAATGCAACCTTACATTTTGTAGTAGATTTTTAGTTACCAAAATTTGTCACCTCAAAGACACTCAACTATATGACAAACCAACCATTAATTTGATCTGCCTTTGTCTCGAAATTCTCTTCAAATGCAGAAAGGACTGAAAGACATACATTATGTCTTACTCCCCATTCATGCACACCCCCATTTCGTGGAAGTTGAATTTAAGCGTCACGGGTCGTTCCAAGGACCAAAGTCACATCTACACTTTCACAAACCGAATAATGAAATTGGCTCATATATATTTTCATTCATACCGTATCTCTTTTCATATGAAACCCAGCAAAGGAGGAAAGAAAGACGCCTCAGCCCCATGGTTTCTGACGAGAATCCCTGAAGAACTAGTTTGGAGTACTTGCTCAGACACCGAGGGGATACAGGTTAATTAAATTCGTTCATATCTATTTTCTGTTGATCACATGTCAATTCGTGACAAAGTATATGCCTTCGGTAGGGATGCCTTTCCGCTGGGTTGTGCACGTTTTCACATGTTGGCTGATTATGCTTCGTCACACGCTTGAAGTATCCACGGCATAAGTCCTCTAACTCAGTGAAGATTATCCTGAGCCTGTATATGTTTTGAGGGCCGAGGATGGTCATATAGGCCTACAACCAACCAGCCGTACGCTTCAGGTATCGCGCTCAAACGTAGCACTCCACATCTCCATCACCTGTGTCCATGCAGTAAGTGTAAAACTCTAAGCAAGCAAGATACACTTATAAGAATCTATCCATCAAATTCACAACACCGGGCTGTTGTTGTAAACCATTTTCTCTTGGGTGAGTATGCTGAAATAAATCAAAGTTAGTTTGTCTTAAAAGGTCAGGCCGTATTTGGAACCAGTTTCCATTATACATGTATACAGTGTAATGTGTATTGGTTAAAATCTGCTGTTCTGAATTAATTATGCCGTACCGATGAGATTAATTACTGAAGTCAAAGATTTTATTGTTATTTCTCCATATATAAGGAATCCCTGGTAGTCACGTCATACGCTCATTTATTTGACACACTATCTTGCATTGGATTGGTCTGTTCCGGGCCCATAAACAGTTTTTTCCGCTGAAATGAACGACGAATTTTGTTTTATATTGCAGAAGTTTTCTGTCCTTCTACATCCGTTCAAAAGAAGCTTTTGTGAATTGTGCCCTATACATCAATCGATTTTATTTATTTGATTGTTGTTTTTTGCCGTAATCAAGAATCTTTCACTTATTCCACGGCATTTCAGTTGTACGCTTAACTGATGAACAGTTTAAAGCCGGTGATACGAATAGGGTGCTAATTGGGAAAATAAATACATGTATTTGGAAATACTTCCATAAATACTGAAAGGATTTTACCATAGTTTTTTAGTGATTAAAAACCCGATTTTTGTAATTATTAATAAAAATATTGTGTCAATGGTTAAATCCTCAAAACAACTCAATCTTCACAAATCAGTTTTTCGCTCCACATCGACAGATCAAAATTCAAGAGTTCGCTAGTGAGGAACAAATTGTCTAAAATCCATTAACATTTGATCACTGTTCACTAGATCTAGACGAACAGACCATTTACAGGTTAACAGGTGGTTTAATTCCTACGTTTTATGCTTTCTTGTTGTTTTATATGAGCGCCATTCACCATGTATAGTTTTTGCCTGTGTCATCAATGTTTTCTAATCTTGGGATTGAACAAGTTTTTCGACACTTTACTCGCGCCGAAAACTAATATTATCAGTATGTATGTGTACACTTGTGTTATATTTATTTGGTGAAGAAATGAAATGAAAAAACGTTATTGAAGGGTAAGGAAATTTGGACAGTGTGAAGAGGAAGCCGTCCAATAGGACAACTACCACAGTCGACCTTAGACACGTCACATCATCAAGCTGGGGATAGCAGCTGTATTCGTGAATACGAATAAAACAGTTCACATGCAGATTGTTTTTTGTCACCAGACACAGCAGCCGACCCTTGTGTCAGTGTTCAACGTCCATGGCACGTGTCCGGGCAGTGATATGGACAGTTGCCGCCAGTCTCGCCGTTCTGATGTCTTTACCACAAGTAACTGGCCGGAACCGTAAGTGTCGCACTGTATATCGTGAACATATCATAGGAGTTCCTCTCCCATCCGTCAAGAGTACTGGCACATATACAATCAGAGTTTCACCTACCGTAACAATTTCGTCCGAGTCAATAATACCCGGATGTTTATTTTCTAAATCCATTAGTCCTCTTCTAATCAAACCAGTTCGCTACAGGTAGAACAACAGTTAGGTGCCTGCGTCCATTGAAGTAGGCCTAGTGGGTAACCAATTTTACATGCAGTAAAAAAGTCGACAAACCGCCCTGCTAAATTTAGAGAAAATTCCATTGAAGGCAATGTTATATACCTGTAGATTTGCTTTACCATGTATGCATTTTGCATCAGGTACATTTGATATGTTATAAATGTAAGGAATGGCGCCCCCAGCTAGTGTAAATATATACATGTAAATATCTTCCCAATTCTTCATATAGTACCTCCGCTCACAGCTTCACCAGCGCCGTCTCCCACGACGTCTACAACGCTCTCTACGACCAACGACATAACGTCAACGTCGCGACGTTCAGACTTTACTAGCCAGGACTCACCAACGTCGCGACATTCAATCTTGACTAGTCAGGAATCATCGACGTTGCGACCTTCAGATCTGGTTAGTCAGCAGCCATCAACGTCCGTGTCAGTCATTCCTCATACAGCTCAGCCGGCGTCTAATTGGCGTCTTGGCATCAGTATTCATGCAAGTTCAGTAACTCAAGCAAATTCAGCGCTGACCACAGCAAACTATCTCAGTCGAAGTCGGCCAGCTCCAATGGAAATTTGCCCTCTACACTCCTCAGGAGTTTGTCAGTTTCCTCATCAACCTTTGCAGAAACACTTCCGGTAGACGGGTGGACGACCGAGTTGGGGAAAACATCGGATAGTTTGCTATCAGCAAGGTCATTGTCTGACATCTCTGCCTCGTCCACGTCTTCTGGTAACACCATATCGGACGAGGGACTGTCTCCTTCAGCTACCGAGCAGCAGCAGCAGCCTGTTACGAATAGACGGCCAACAGCTCTAGGAAGTGGCCGCTTCTCAGATACTACGTTTTCGTCGACTGGAGATTCGGGTCACCATTTGGACGACGAGCCAAGCAAGATTAAGACAGCGGTACCCCGAAATAGGACAGCTGTGACCAGAGAGGATAGAGCACAGAGTGTAACAGATGTAGTACCGATGACCACGTTACAGGACACAGTGAGCCCTGATGACCATACCACGAGATACACAGTGGCTTCAACAGAGCAGATTAATAGGCTCCTTGGGTCTGTAAAACTGGTGAACAGGGAGCCTAACTGTGGTAAGTACACCTATACTAGATCTGGAAGAGAACAAAAGACAGGAGAAGGAATAAGACAAAAAAAAATTTGGGACATTCCAAGGAAACGATTGGAAGGCTTTATGAATGGAAAGTAATATTTTTAAAATGATTATAAGATTATGTGTAGTAAAAACTGGCGCGTACGAGTTCGAATGGCCGGGTTACCTTATACTGAGTAACTGCGACTCATGTCCAAGCTGAACTGACCGCTGTTCTCTCGCAATGGATGAATGCTACGTTACCAGTTCTCCAAAACTGTTCATGGCAAAGGTAAGAATGACAGGTGAACTAAGCAGTGTGAGATCTTATTACTACATGTGTGACAAGATCATTATTACAGGATGTAGAAGATTCGCTTAATACACCTTGTGGTTGTTTAATACACCGTGTGATTGTTAATCTTCCTTGTGACTGTTTAATCTGCCTTGTGACTGTTTAATCTGCCTTGTGGTTGTTTAATCTGCCTTGTGATTGTTTAATTGGCCTTGTGGTTGTGTAATGTGCCATGTGGTTGTTTAATCGGCCTTGTGACTGTTTAATCTGCCTTGTGGTTGTTTAATGTGCCTTGTGGTTGTTTAATTGGCCTTGTGGTTGTGTAATGTGCCATGTGGTTGTTTAATCTACCTTGTGATTGTTTAATCTGCCTTGTGGTTGTGTAATGTGCCTTGTGGTTGTTTAATCTGCCTTGTGGTTGTTTAATCTGTCTTGTTAAATTAAATTACAATACAGCATTTTTGATTAATTCCAGATTAGTGACGTCTTACTGTTGCAACCACCATCACTGCATTCCATTTTTTTTGACCTAATTCTGTTGCTGTTTATGCATTTACATTAAACAGTTAAAATAAAACCCTGAGGTAAAGTGACAAGATGCCGTATTTCACCGGCTACTCCTGACCATTTTCCGATAATCACACTGTCGTCGCTGGTCTGGTTTTGGTCTTCATGCTGTAAAGCTTTTATTCGAATATAATCTAATATATACTATCATCCATAATATAAGCGAATATAATCTGTAAAGCAATTACTGTGTTTAACCCCGAGAGATAGTTGTTGCACACAAATACGTCCTGTTGTACACCAGTTCATATTTAAGTGAGAGAAATTATACATAAACACGTCCTGTAGCACACCAATTCATGATTAAGTGAGAGATTACATATAAACACGTCCTGTAGCACACTGGTTCATGATTAAGTGAGAGAAGTTATATATAAACACGCCCTGTTGCACACCAGTTCATGATTAAGTGAGAGAAGTTACACATAAACACGTCCTTTAGCGTAACAGTTCATCATTAAGAGAACCTTAATGCATTCACTGACATACGTAAATTTGTAACGTCACAAAAGATAATCATGCGTTTCTGCTACTTTTTATTTCTCATGTGTATAGTTGTCATTAGGGCCTACATGGTGTGCACAGCACGTTATTCACCTCACAGTACTGTATGGCTACTACACTGCATTGTGCGGTTACTGCACGGCACTTTGTGGAAGCAAAAGTACACGGTACTGATCAGCTGTAGTGATGGATGTTTTAAACCTTTCCGAGCGGTACCCTACAGTTCATCACCATGCCGTCATCGCTTTGCTGTACATTGTATGCGTGTCAAGGTGATGTTGCCGACATAACAACAGGCAGATTTTGGAAAAGTGTTTTGCATGTTCCAGATTCAAAATCATGGTTTATGATTGAAAAAGTGAATACTGGAATGGAAACTGTATGGCTGTTTTAAAACACAACTGTATTCATATTTCATCTGAGCGTTTTGTAGAACGATTGAATGATGGAAGCTATAAACTGATGGTGGTGGCCGAGGTTAACACTGTCCAGGCGTCAGGTGTTATTAGGAATGTGAGTAGGTACTGTACGCATTACATTGCTTTCTGATGTTCATAGTTTATTTGAAGGGGAAACACTGAAGTTTGGGTCAGAAGGATAATGAGACAGGTGTATCTTAAATTTGCATTATGGGCCTTACTTTAGTATAGTGATGTGAAGTCATTGTTTTCACCCCAAACTTCATTTCCTGTGAGGGGCCTCCATGGCCCAGCTGGTTAGCGCGCTAGCGCAGCGTAATGACCCAGGAGTCTCTCACCAATGCGGGTCGCTGTGAGTTCAAGTCCAGCTCACGCTGGTTTCCTCTCCGGCCGCACGTGGGAAGGTCTTCCAGCAACCTGCGGATGGTCGTGGGTTTCCCCCGGGCTCTGCCCGGTTCCACCCACCATAATGCTGACCGCCGTCGTATAAATGAAATATTCTTGAGTACGGCGTAAAACACTATACCAAAGTAAAACACCAATCAAATGAATAAATAAATAAATACTCAAGAACCTTTCACTTATACGATGTCATTCAGTTTTATGGACGGAGGTGCCCCAAGCACCCTCACATTTTTGCAGGAGCATAATGTTATGTCGTACTGGTTATCTTAAATGTGTGGAAGTGTGACATTTCCTTTAAAATGACTGTTATAAGATTGGGTTTGTACAGAGTTGACTTTTAACGTAAAGAAACTCATTCCACTCATGATTAGTTTACATATTATGTAAAATAATCATCAAGGTCTTTTGAAACAATAGTGGTTGGCGTACTAGCGCAGCTCATTGACCCAGAAACCCCTCGGTAACCCGTTGTGAGTTCGAGTCCAGCTCATGCTGGCTTTCTCAGTGGTAGTACGCGGGAAAGTCTAGCAGCAACCTGTGTATGGCCAGTCTGTGCTGTTCCCGGTTTCCTGCCACCATAATACTGACCGCCGTCTTGTAAGTGAGGTATTCTCGAGTACGGAGTAAAACTCCAATCAAATAAATACGTGTTTAAGCAATAAGCAAAATAGAATACGACACTGACACATGTTTTTGCAGATGGCCGCCTAATGTTTATTACGGAAGTTCTCTTAGATTCGTCTGTGGTGAAGGATTTGTCTGAGCCATGTTATGTGTACCCATTGTGTGCCTGGGCACACATACTTTACAATCACCTGTTTGACTCAAGTGTAACATGGGACATCTTTATCAGGCCTGTGGCAGAGGACTTTAGTCCGAATGGTGTCTAAGTCAATCTGTCTGAAGATTCATTGCTCCGCCTTGTTTTTTTTTTTCAGCTTACAAGAGTACTGTCTGTATGGCTGACTTTGTATCTGTGGGTATTCTCAACACAACCTCCACGTGAGTGATATATTGCCCCTCTTTTGCAATCTTTACAGGCGTGGTATGTTGACTTAGTGCAAAGTCTACCGTGGTAAATTCTTATGAGTGACCTGGTTACCCATAAGATAAATAAGCTTAACACTCATGGGAGTGCACCGTAAAACTGGTAAAATGAGCCCCTTTTTAATGAAACTACTGGAACCTTGGTTAGATTAGTTACCTCACAAATATTCACCGAATTTGGAGGTTGGAACCCAGCTCTTGCTGCATGGCTCGGTTTTGTGCACGTCAAAAGGTTTGTCAGGACTGTCCAAGAAAGATCGGTTGTTGTATGTCAGAAGGTTTCCTATCATTGCCTGAGTAAGCTCGATTCTTGTATGTCAGAAGCTTTGTCAGGATGGTCTGCGTAAGCTCAGTTATGGTATGTCAGAAGGATTGATATGATTGTCTGAGAAAGATCGGTTGTTAGATGTCAAAAAGTTTGCCAGGATTGCATGAGAAAGCTCACCTGTTGTATGTCAGAAGGATTGATAGGATTGCTTGAGAAAGATCGGTTGTTGTATGTCAGAAGGATTGATAGGATTGCCTGAGAAAGATCGGTTGTTGTATGTCAGAAGGTTTGCCAGGATTGCCTGGGAATGCTCGGTTATTGTATGTCAGCGGGTTTGTCAGGATTATCTGAACAAGCTGGTTTGTCTGTCAAACGGCTTGTCAGGATTGCCTGAGTAAGCTCGGTTGTTGTATGTCGGAAGGTTTGTCAGGATTGTCTGTGTAAGCTCAGTTGTTGTATGTCAGAAGGATTGATAGGATTGTCTGAGAAAGATCGGTTGTTGTATGTCAGAAGGTTTGCTAAGGATTGCCTGAGAGAGATCAGTTGTTACATGTCAAAACGTTTGTCAGGATTGCATGAGAAAGCTCGGCTGTTGTATGTCAGAAAGTTTGTCAGGATTGCCTGAGAATGCCTGGTTGTTTTATGTCAGCGGGTTTGTCAGGATTATCTGAACAAGATGGGTTGTCTGTCAAACGGCTTTGAGTAAGCTCGGTTATTGCATGTCAGAAGGTTTGTCAGGATTGCCTGAGAATGCTCGGTAATTGTATGTCAGCGGGTTTGTCAGGATTATCTGAACAAGCTGGTTTGTCTGTCAAACGGCTTGTCAGGATTGCCTGAGTAAGCTCGGTTGTTGTATGTCGGAAGGTTTGTCAGGATTGCCTGAGAGAGCTCTGTCGTTGTATATCAGACGTTATGTGAGGAGTGCCCGTGAAAGATCAGTTTTCTCCAGCCATAATCGCTCACCGAAAAGTCATAGAGTGCAGCGCGAAAGACCAGAGTAATAAATGAGTCGATCTCTGCTTGCAGGGGTTGGTACGCCAAGGTCTTCTATGAAGTAACCGTGTCTGTCCGAAGCCTGGTATGTAAGCTCTGGGAGGTCAAAGAAGACTTACGGCTTGCCTTGGAGTCACTGCCCGCTGATATCAGCTCCAACGTTCAGCTGCACCTTGGAGAGTTAGAATCAGGTCCGGTCGGGTGTGTTCAGCTGTTTGTTTATTTAGTTGACGTAATACACTTATACCTCATTTTTGTTGGCGAAGGGTCAAACAGGTCTTTGTTGGGGCTCACTGGGGGTAATTTTGGATCAATTTAAAGAAAAATTTCCGAAAGAAATAATTAATCATCTTTTGTGGTCCTCCTATCTTTGTAGATATTAGGACTATATGTGCCAACCAACATCTCTGTCCTGATGGGTTCGTGTGTCACGTAACAAGTCAGCTGACATGTGTCTCGCTTTGTGACGTTATGAAGTGCGGGGATCACGGACATTGCGCTGTCGACCAGACGTTCCAGCCCGTCTGCATGTACGTTCTTCGTTCATAAGGGCCTTAGAGCTTGAACAAAGAATGAAATATGGTCATGTTGTGGGGAAAGATAAAGTGAATGATCCTTTGATTCATTGGCCTCGCTAACTTTAATTGATTGCAGAAAATCAAGATAGAAGAAAAAAGGATCCTACTTGGATATAAAATGGCTTCTACTTGAAAATTAAGCTAACATAGTTATGTAAACCTATATTCTTATTGTCGTATGCTTATTCCCGCACAATGGCGACTGGGGTGCTGGCCAGGCTGACCTTTGTTCTCTTGGAGTATATGGACAATGCACTGTGTGAACAGATAGTTCACAACTGGTCATCGTAAAGGCACGGACTAACAACAAAAAACAAGCTCTTGTAAAGGCAGAAATGAACAACAAAAACAAGCTATCGTAAAGGCAGAAACGAACAACAAAAATAGGCTATCGTAAAGGCAGAAATGAACATTAAAAATAGGCTATCTTACAGGCAGAAATGAACAACAAAAATAGGCTATCGTAAAGGCAGAAATGAACGACAAAAACAAGCTATTGTAAAGGCAGAAATGAACAACAAAAATAGGCTATCGTAGAGGCAGAAATGAACATTAAAAATAGGCTAACTTAAAGGCAGAAATGAACAACAAAAATAGGCTATCGTAAAGGCAGAAATGAACGACAAAAACAAGCTATTGTAAAGGCAGAAATGAACAACAAAAATAGGCTATCGTAAAGGCAGAAATGAACGGCAAAAATAGGCTATCGTAAAGGCAGAAATGAACAACAAAAACAGGCTATCATAAAGGCAGGAACGAACAATTTGTTGTACAGTTTGTCCTGGATTATTATGGGATCGGAAGGTTCCTTATGTGTCGAATAACTCAAATGGACAGTGTCTTTTTTTTCGGTTACCAGATGTGAAGAGGATGGTACATTCACCCAGTTCGGCGAGGACTGTGATCTGCGGCCAGACAAGGCGACCTTGACCCAGACCTGGCGACCCGCCGGTATAGCTGGCCTTACCATCAGTGGACTGTTCTTGCTTGCGATTGTCGTGGCAGCGTCTCTCTACCTATGGAAAAGATGGAATGGCAGGAAAGTGTCCCAACGGTCAGTATACTGCTCAAACCTTTGCTAAATAAAACCTCCACCACATTTACATTTGACCACCCATCTCTTCTCTCATGCAAATAATCCATACGTACTGTCTGGCCCTGGAGACTGAACTTCAGGGAATTTCTCTTGAGCTGACCGCCATCGCATAAGTGAAATATTTTTGAGTACTGAGTAAAACTTATATGAAATCAATAAATCTATACATGAACGTCAGGGAAAAATTTCAGGATTAGTTCCGAATCGAAAAACCCTCACATTTAATTAGTGGCTCCCATTTTGAGAGGTGTGTGGAGTAGAGAACCGGAAGGAACCAGACCTTACCTACACCACTGGTTTGCCTTATCCATTCTGAACATGAACTAATCAACTTTGGGGTGAAAACATATCACTAAAATGCACTTACCTACAACGCAGAGGTAAAAAGCTCTACTATGCTGTTTATTATGGGCTTCAAGTGCTCGCCTTTTAGAAGGCCCCTGTAGCCCAGGTGGTTAGCGCGCCAGCGAAGAACTATACCCTTATGCATTTCACCAATGCCGTCGCTGTGAGTTCAAGTCCAGCACATGCTGGCTTCCTCTCCGGCTGTAGGTGGGAAGATCTGCCGTCGTAAAAGTGAAATATTCTTGAGTATAGCGTAAAGCGCCAGTCAAATAAACTGATGAAATCCTCGGCCAGTGATGGATCAGCCGTGACTTGTTTTCAATTCCTCCTCGGATTTCTAAGATTCCCATGCTTTCATTTGTGGTAAAAGCTATAGACCGTATCGCCTGGGACCGTCTACCGACCACCGATGTGGCGTGCATGTGCATGTGATGTGGTTTACCGTCCGCCAATGTGGCGTACGTGTATGTCACACGTGAGATATTGCGTCAAGAACTTTCGGTTCTTGATTTTTACGACGAGTAATACGGGTAAACTCTTCGTACTACTAACAGTTTCATCCTTATGTTGTGATGTATTTCATTTGAAAAGTGATCGGCTGATTGTATGTATATGTAAACCCTTGACTTTTAGCGTTTCACCCGAGCGACCTGTCACACATCCTGACTCATTGGGCCACAACTCGGCACCAGAAAACCACCTGAAGCTCGCAAGTGGGGCAGTGTAGTGAGCATATGACGTCTGAGAGGACAAGACCTGTACTGAATCACGTGGAACGTTGTCTTGTTGAGGACCTTGTTGAAGAGCGATACTATTACTACATGTATCCGAACGACGGCCGACGAATAGCTACACAGAGATATTTTCTTGACGACATTTATATTATTTTGAAACCTTCCACAGGGTAAAAAACAATTCTCACTAATAGGTTTACCACTGAAGTTGCAGATGTTGGGGTTGGAGAGAGTGTGTGGACGCATAGCGGTCGAAGCTCAGTGGTAAGCTTTTTATATAATCATACATGAAGTTCATGAAGACCGCATACCTCCACCAACGTCACCTACATCTGTATGTCCTATCTGGGGGGGGGGGGGGGGTTCGCCAGGTAGTAGCCATATGTCTATGGTGTACACGGCTCAAAAATCTGACCGCTGTATAAGTTACATATTCTTGAGTAATCTTCGCACGTTAAATGTAAATTAAATAAATAAATAAGTTGTGAACACCACCTTCTGGTTTGATATTGTGTTTTTTTGACATAGAAATAGTTTTGTTGACAGTATTGTTTGTTTTATTACCTGTCTATAAACAAAAATTAATCTATACGAGCCTGGATTGATTGACTGATTGATTGATCGATTCACCCGTTGGCTGTTAATACCAGCTATGTAGTTTCATGTTTGGAGCAAACATGTGGTGACCTGTAGAAACAACCATGAGATGGAAAGTGACTGAAAAAACTGGCTTGTTTTGTAAACTCTATCTGATTTAAGAATCAGTTAAATGAGAGTAAAACGGTGCCAATAAAAGATACAATGTAGTAAAACGACTGTTTTATGGAAACGTGATTTTCCTGTGTGGATATGATAAGGTTATGAAAGCCGGGTAAAGACATTATCGTACCATCGTACCATCGTTCCATCGCCCGGCGATAATGCGAAGCCATGTTACGATGGCACGAAGTAATGGCACGAAGCGATGGCACGATGGCACGATGGCACGAAGCGATGGCACGATGGCATGAAGTGATGACACGATGGTACAAAGTGATGGTACGAAGCGATTTCACGATGGCACGAAGTGATGACACGATGGTACGAAACGATGGTACGACAGGATGAAGCAATGGTACGATGGCACGATGGCACAAAGTGATGGCACGATGGTACGAAGCGATGGTACGATGCCACGAAGAGAGGGCACAATGTCTGTCATCGTGCTATCGCTTCGTGCCATCGTGCCAATATGTCATCGGTCTTAGACAAGTGACGTGGTCCATTATGATACATACGTTTAATTACTATAGCCTATTACTTTTAGGCAGTCGCCTGTATTCAGCTATCTGTTAAATCAGTCACACTCGCTACCAAAGTTGCCTTTCGTTAGTGACACGTAACACTTCAAGCACCACACATTGGAATGTTGTATGTTTATACTATTCAAGGAAAAGGCAGTTGGAGTACTTTTCCACTTTACAATGTTAAGCCCATAAGCCTGGTTTCAACACCGAGAACCCATTGCCCTATGTGACGTCATTATTACTTGTATTCAGAAACAAGTGGCATCAGGCGTAAAGAGAGTAATTTGTTTTACAGTAGATGCCCCAACGTGCGGTTAGAACAAACACCACGCAGTAACACAGCCTAAACTACTATCTCAGAGAATCGACTACATTATTGTTCATAGCAAAATTTCTTAACATCCATCTGTAAACTCATACTGCGGTGAGATCATATTCTACTCGAGATAAAATCATATACTACTCGAAATAAAATAAAATCGCGCGACGGTACGATGGTACGAAACGATGAAACGATGGCACGAAGCGATTGTACGATGCTAGTCGTGTCATCGTTTCGCTTCCCTGTATTAACAAGCAGCTAAAAACATCAAAGAATATTTTTGGAAATGTTATATGACATTGTTATGTGTTCTACAAACTTTCGAACAGCATATGTGATAAAATCTAGCAGTACCGTAACAGCGCAAAGCACGTAGTTCTCGTTCTCATTTTACTTTTCTTCACCTTCAGTTTTGGTTTGCAGATAAATTTCAGAAGGTGTATTTGGATGTGTATTAACGTGCAGTGAGCAGGAAATCAAATATCGGATATGTGTCTTGTGGACAGCAGCTGTCACGGCTTCGTCTTGATATAACAGTAATAGTGTTGTGGAGATAAGCTGTTATTTGTTTAGGCGCGTATTTACATATCCATGTCTTCATGGTACAGCAAGTATGTGTATAAGGTAACATCCCAGGTGACTGCATAAGGGGATATACCAACCTTTTGCTATGAATGACAACTGGTCACCAACTAGGAAGTTGGATAGCAAGATAAGAGCTCCAGGAAGGGGTCCTGTTCGGGGGAGGGGGTTTAAGGTAAGGCCTTCTACTTACGTTACGGTGCATTTGGAATCCAATCACAGCACTGGAAACTTCATTTGCCTCCAGATGTTACGCCTGGTTTTAACGGATTATATGTTTTAACTGAAAGATTTGAAAGGTAAACACCTTTTTTCCACGTTTTTTTTGTACCGATTGGTATTTGTAAAACAATAAATGGCAATAGATTTTCATGCCTGTAACGAAGTTTGTTTTTGAAATAAAACAATTGTGAGGCTCAGAGTAAACATCTGCATAGAATGAGGATATCTGGATAAAAAAAACTCATTTTGACAATTGAGTCACATGTAGTTAACACTATTGATCGCTGTAAGTAAACTGGAAAATTATATGAAAGTCACTTTAGCAAAGCTATGTTAGAGTATGAAATTGGCAGAATTGGTTTATAGTGACCGAACAAATAATAGATGTGTTTATTTCTCAAACAGATGCCATACTTCATACTGTTTACATACCGTATAGTCGTCCTCTTCACAGGTAAGTGTTTCCTACAACGCTCAGCGTCTTGAACTGCAGAGATATGATACAGCCTGTAGCCACGCGTCAGTTCAGGACCTCAACGTTGAATCAAATTAAGTGAAAGCAGAAAAAGTAAAAATGGGCTTTTTATTATGAAATGTTATTAATATTTAAGGACAGTTGAAGCTTAGGTCTGCCATCAACCTCGGGATGGACGTGGGTTTCTCCTGTAATTGTATTAATGCTCTTAAAGACTACAGTGGTAGATAACTACAACAATTTAAATTAAAAAGATTGTGTTTTAAAACCTGAAATGTCGTCCATCAAAATTGTTACTTAATAACTGTTTAGTAAAGGGAGTTTTCGAAATCTAATTTCAGTAGTGGAGATTTGCATGTTTTGTATCTTCCGGCACTTTATCCACGTCGCACGGCATGTCGTTGAACTTAGCTAGGGAATTACTGGTGTCCAAGATGTGGCTCTTGGGAATTTACGTACTCTTGACCTGTTCTAATTCCTACTTTTTGTTTGCTTTTCATCTGGATCGCGAACATTCTTTGACCCACACAGTATTACTTGTGATGACAGGCAAGGTAAGGTCTACCAGTGCCGTAACAAACACCCCTGCACCCACAAATGTGACCACTAAATCGACCACGGTTACCAGTGGAACTACAAACTCTTCAAACCCCAACTCCGCAAACCTCACTGCACGCACAAATGTGACTACTAAATCGACAACGGTGACCAATGGAAATACAAACCCTTCAAATCCAAACTCCACAAACACCACTGCATCAACAAATGTGACTACTAAATCGACAACGGTGACCAGCGGAACTACAAACTCTTCAAATCCAAACTCCACAAACACCACTGCATCCACAAATGTGGCCAATACATCGACAACGGTGACAAGTGGAACTACAAGCTCTTCAAACCCAAACTCCGCAAACGCCATTGTATCCTCAAATGTGACGACTAAGTCGACAACGATGACCAATGGAAATACAAACTCTTCAAAACCAAACTCCACAAACACCATTGTATCCTCAAATGTGGCCAATACATCGACAACGGTGACCAGTGGAACTACAAGCTCTTCAAAACCAAACTCCACAAACACCACTGCATCCTCAAATGTGGCCAATACATCGACAACGGTGACAAGTGGAACTACAAGCTCTTCAAACCCAAACTCCGCAAACGCCATTGTATCCTCAAATGTGACGACTAAGTCGACAACGATGACCAATGGAACTACAAACTCTTCAAACCCAAACTCCACAAACACCACTGTACCCTCAAATGTGACGACTACATCGACAACGGTGACCAATGGAAATACAAACTCTTCAAACCCAAACTCCACAAACACCACTGCACCCACAAATGCGACTACTAAATCGACAACGATGACCAATGGAACTACAAGCTCTTCAAACCCAAACTCCGCAAACGCCATTGTATCCTCAAATGTGACGACTAAGTCGACAACGATGACCAATGGAACTACAAACTCTTCAAACCCAAACTCCACAAACACCACTGTACCCTCAAATGTGACGACTACATCGACAACGGTGACCAATGGAACTACAAACTCTTCAAACCCAAACTCCACAAACACCACTGCACCCACAAATGTGACAACTACATCGACAACGGTGACCAATGGAACTGCAAGCTCTTCAAACTCAAGCGCCACAATTCCACTCACAGCGTCTTCAAAACCGAGTGGATCTTCTAACCTGACAACCCCATCAGCCACGACAAAGACTGAAATGGCGCCCATTACGTCGACATCGTCCTTTACAGAGGTGCCTTACTTCGGTAAGACAATCTGTTGAACAGAACTAAGCGTTTCACTATATGTACACTGTTTTATATAAACTAAAATAGTACATATGCACGGTCCGCATGTCCATGCTCGCCCATGGTCGACTCCTGTTGGATTCTCCATACATAATGGCCGTAGGACCCGGTAAGAATTGGCATATCCTGATTAAATATTGGGCGCACGATGTACAATGTCTTGATTATTTGTGCATACACAAATAAACAAAGTTTTTTTGTTGACACAATGGACGGCTGTATTCAGGCTTGTTTACATGATGGCGGACTCATCGCTTGTTAACATGGAGACGGGCTAGCTCATGTTGCATAACCAGTTGTGGGTATCGATACGGCCTAAATCTTAGACATTATATCCCTCCTTTTTTGAATAACTGATTAACCCAAATAACTTGTTGTACTATAGTAAATCTTTTGGAACTTTGAAATTAAAAACAATGAGATTACACTGTTAGGCAACCTATTGTCCGTAATAGTGAATTCGCTGCACATTAAAGAATTCAATGCGTTGATAGCGCCCTTTAAAATAACTCGAACACAATTATCATAATTACGGGAACAGTCAAAACAAATGCATTTGATCAAAGCAGTTCACACTGAAACTGTCAGCATAAAACTCAGTAATTAAATATTTGAAAAGTTCAAATGAATTGATCACACGCATTTCACTCGATGCAAATAATTTTCACATGTTAGTGTGGATGTAAAAAAATAAATTTCACTAAGGAAGTTCACATTCCAACCTATCACACATAGTCAGACAGAGTTGTCGTCGGAAAACGTCTCGGAATATCCTGCTGGTTCGGTTCTGACGGAATGTCCAGATCATCGTACGGATCGTTGACTTCCACTTCGGGCAGGTTGATTCTCGGGATTTTCTTCAGATGAGAACAATTCCGTGCGTACCGTACACCGGGTTAGAATCTTGGACGATTACCATCGATCCTTTTGTGGAGACCACATTGAATGGGCGCGTAATGGTCAAATCTTTAGTGTGATTATTTTAGTTTCTCTTTTAAAAGGCTGGTATGATGTTTTAACGATTGTTATGTACTGATCAAGGGAGACAACTCTTGTACTTTACACCCTTGTCTCTGCAAGGAAAAGACATGAAAATGGTGACTTCCACAAGCAGTAAACGTTTTACAGCAATTTCAAGGGCCGATATAAACGGTATGTTACAGCCAAATGTTGATTACTTGTGTAAAGATATTGCAAAATGTTCCAACTCTATCCTAGTGTGTCGGTGATGTGTTCTGTCAAATTTTAATCAAGGTGCATGTATTTTTAGTTTTCTAGACATTAGCCATGTGCTTTTGTAACAACAACGGCACGGTTGTGAATCTTTTTATTAACGTTTTCTGTAATTGCTGTGTTGTAGCGAGTATAATTGATGTCTCTTGTTTTTCTGTTTAAATCTATGACTAGATAAATGCTTATCGTATCTTAATGTAACCAATCTATGTACCCTCGTTATACAATTGTTACCGTTAAAAATCTGTTATTACATGTAGCTCTGGTAAGTTCTTGCAACGACTTCTAACATCTGTATTATTGTGTGAGTAAATTACTTTCTTTCTGTTTTCTTACAGTCAATCACACTCACCTACACACCCATGAGTATGCCTGTCGTGCCAAGCCAAGAGAATTGTATGTACCAACGAGTCATTTATATACATGCAATAAAGAAGAGGACATTAACAGAAAAGAGTGTGTTCTGGGCCTTTGTCAGCTGACAGTTTTTTTTTCACGTTTGGCCGCTAGCAGGACTGTATCTCCTGGTTTAAGGCTGGAGACACGGACAACAGATTTCGCGTTGGAACGAATTTTCATCTTCAGCTTGGCTTGTGCATCACCTTGTTTTACAGATTATCATTGCACGAAGAGCTTTCAGGTTCTGGTAGTTTGGTCTTGATTGGCCGCGAGGAGAGCAGCTCGGCTGGAGATACACCTGTTGTTGAATGTGGGGTTGCTCGATAATGCAGCAGAAACTGGTTGAGATCTTTCTGCCACTTTCCCTTTTCAATGAAAGAGGATCGAGCAGCCTTTTCTGAGGTCCGCATGAAACGTTCCGCCTCGCCGTTTGCTTTGGGCCAGTAATGAGTTACTTTTCTGTGTTTGAAGCGTTGAGTACGTCGACAGTGCCATGTGTGGAGAAAACTTTGTCCAATTGGGAATTACATGGGCGGCTGATGTCGATTTCCCAACTTCAATTTTCGGGTATCGGGAATAATCATCGATGACAACCAGGAGGTAGTCACCGTTTGGGATGATGAAATTGACATATTCATCGGCCTTCTGTCGGAGAAAGAAACTGTCGGCTGGGGATGTCGAGACAGGAAGTCTGCAGGGTTGTTTGCCCCTGGTTGGCAATCAACTTTCATGTCGTATGGTTGTAAACGAAGCTGCCATCTCTCGATGCGTGCTGGACACTAGAAGCGTGGCTTGTTGAACATCGGTGTCAGCGGCTTGTGGTCAGTTATCACAGTGAATGACTGTCCAAACACATGTAGATGAAATTTCTCGCAGGCCCAAACTATGGCCAGAGCCTCTCGTTCCGTTTGGTAATATCTGCGTTCCACGTCCGAGAGCTTGCGACTTGCGTAGCAGATGACGCGATGTTGTCCGTTTCCGTCCACCTATGTAAGGATCGCAGCAACAACTACCAGACTGGCGTCAACGTAGATTTCCGTTGTGTTGTTTGGATCAAAATACGACACCACTGACGTATCTGACATTGAGGATTTTAGACGACCAAAGGCCGTTATTGTCGCGTAGTCGTGAATGAAACGTGACACCTAGTTTTTCATCCCTAGGAAGCTTCGCCCACCCGATGCATTCTCTGGAATTGGAGCGTTTTTTTACTGCGTCCACTTTTGCTGTGTCTGGGGATATTCTTTGCTTGGAAAATACAAATCTGAAGAACTCCAGACTGGGTTTGTTAAAAACGCATTTTTCCAGGCTGAGTGTAAGGCTTTTGTCTCTAAGTCTCTGGAAAACCATTGGCAGCGACTTGTCATGTTCAGTTTGTGTTCGGTCGATGATGTCGTCTGGCAGGTTTTACACACCCGGTATGTCACTTAGTGTCTGTTTAATCACGTCCTGGAAAATTTCTGACGCTGACGACAAAACAAACATCAGGTGCTTGTATCGCCGCAGGCCTTTGTGTGTGGCAAATGTTGTCAGGAGTGTAGTTCGATACCTTTGTTGCATGTCGAGTTTGAAGAATACTATCGCTCCGTTCAAATCATGTATGATTTCGTCCTTGGTGGTCGTTGGATGACGTTCACGAAAGACAGCAGTATTTGGGGACCTCATAGCGACACAGACACGCACACTTGATTTGTCCTTCTTCGGGACAACCACTACTGGCGGTACCCATGGTGTAGGACCATCAACCTTCTCTATGATGTCTACTTTTTCTAGATTCAAATTCTACCTGCTTTCTCATGTGAATGGTATGGGTCGTGGTGGTTTAGCAATAGGTTTGACTGACGGATCTACATGTATTTTGAATTAGTAGTCCTTTAATTTGCCCACACCATCAATTATGTCTAAAAATTCAGATATCAGCTTGTCAGTTAATGACAGAGGTTGTTCTGATGCGGGATTATTTTTCTTCACTGTCGGGAGTTTATTAACTGATGGCAGAGGTTGTGGTAAGAAACTATTTTGTTCTCTTTGAAGAATTCACCCTGCTTTATCACTGATTGTAGATTGAGGCGTAAACTGTCTGCCACTGTGGGGAGCTTGATAAGTTCCAATTGTGTAGATGTCTCAAAATCCAACAAGGAACCTGAATTTTGATTCACCACATAAAAACAGCTGAGCACGTTTTCTCTGATATTTCTATGTTTGCCTCAAAAATACCCATAACAGGCAGAGAGATTTTGGAACAATAGACAAATATTTTTGGTTTTTCGCTTGCCGAATGAGACTTTTTTGTGTTTCCTTATTTCAATGTAACATGATTTATCTAACACGTTCACTGACGCGCTACTATCAACTAAGAATGGGACCTGCCTGCTATTTTGACTGCAATTTTGGGCTGTTTAGTGGGAAACTTTACACTGCTACTTTTGTCACAAACGGTAAATACATACTCATCTCCTGATGATGAATCAGTGTGGGTAACTTCTGCGTGTATTTGATTAACGGGCTTTTTGGTCCGATTTTGTGAGCTACGACACACGCTACCAAAGTGGTTGAGTTTACCGCAGTTCCCATGTGTTTTACAAGTAGCTGGACATCTTGTATTTCTATGTGGCCAAACACCTCCACAATTACTACACTCATTATTTCTGTGTGGTTTGTTTTTGCGTTTTTGAAAAGGTGTATGCTTTTAGCTTTTGTGCCTAAATTTGCCTGGCTTGTTTACGAGGTTGTTAACAGTGATGGGGCTGGTTCTGAGTTTACTTCCATTTTCTGACTTTGGAGTTCAGATGTTTCTGTGGCTCGGTCAATGTCAAGAATTTTATCTAATGTCATATCAGATTCTCTCAACAGTCTGCGTTTGAGATTGGTGGATCTGGACTTGTCCACCACTTGAACGGCGATGGAGTCGGCCGGTTCCGGGAATTCACAAGTTATTGTAAGGGACCGGAGTCGCGTGACGAACTGCTGATGTGCGTCCTTGAACATGTACCGTTCGTAGCGCACATTCTTCTTCGGTAAGAAATATTCATCAAGCTTTTCTAAAGCGGTTGCAAAGTCATCACCAGTGTCTTTGAGTCAACAGCGCGCGTTTCTGTTCGTCGATGTTGATACCAGTTGCACTTTTTCCATCCTGTGGAGGGCGACGACTGATCAGTGTCCGCTTGGAACGGAGGAATTGCCAGTATGTTCAGCGCTTGAGCCATCGTTTGGATTTCCGTTGGCCGTTCACCTCGTCGCCAGATACAATGTCTTAGTTATTTGTGCATAGATGAATAAAAACAGTTTGTTTGGTGACACACTTGACGGCTGTATTCAGGCTTCTTTACATGATGGCGGACTCCTCGCTTGTTACCATTGAGGCGGTGTAGTTCATGTTGCATAATCAGTAGGGGGTATCTATACGGCCTAAAACTTAGAGATTACATGATGCCGTATGATTTTACTACGTTGAAACAACCGCACAAGTGTACCTTATATGTGTAAATCATGCCTTTAACGTATAAACAAATTTGTGCAATAGTGGAGTTCTACAGCTACGGCCGGCCAGGTTGTAGGGTATTCGGCCGGGTTCTGGTTATTAATAGCCACTGTTCTGTAGTGTATTTTCTGTGTTGCTTCATTAGTACAATATTGAACATATATAATCAACTTAGTCAGCAAATGCTCATAAAGACGTGCATATTGAGACGAAGTCGTGACAAACCTGAGATTAAACCGTTTACATTTTGACACAGGAAATTTGGTGAATCAGACCATTGCGATCATTACCAGTCTTGTGCTGAATGCAAACTTTTCAAAGATTGAAAACAACAGTACACGCAGGGATGATTTCTGTGCCAGTGTGAGAGAAGAGGTAAGTAGAAGCCTGTTTAATTTAATTCCGCTATAGATGGGATCTGCAGTGGAAAAGAACTTTAGACAAACTTTAACATAATGCAGTTCAGAGCAGTGAAAAATTTTGTTCTTGAAAAAAAAGTAGAGTACAATGTGGTCAGAATCAGAGAGGATACAGATATTTACCCGCACTTCTACATTCTTGGCTGTGAAATCATCAGAGACAAAGCAAACCGTAGACCACAAGTTGGTTGGTGCGGGTTGTTTTTGTTTGAGGGAGGCAATTAAAAATATTCTTTGGCAATTTATATTGCAATTTATGTTTATATGTTAATGTGCACACGTTAGCATTTATCTCTCTTGTGTAATAGCTTAAGGTGAGATTATAATTGTCCTGCAGTAGGGCGTGTTGTCCTTCCCAAATGGGTGTTGTCTTTTTCAAATTGGGTGTTCTCCGTTCTAAATGGGAGTGATCCTTCACAAATGGGTGTTGTCCGTATCAAATGGTCTGTTGTCTATTTTAAATGGGTATTGTCCGTCCCAAATGGGTGTTGTCCGCCCCAAATGGGTGTGGTTCCTCACAAATGGGTGTTGTCCGTCCCAAATGATCTGTTGTCCGTGCCAAATGGGAGTTGTCTGTCCCAAATGGTCTGTTGTCCGTGCCAGATGGGAGTTGTCCGTCCCAAATGATCAGTTGTCCGTTCCAAATGGGTGTTGTCCGTCCCAAATGGGCGTGGTCCTTCACAAATGGGTGTTTTTCGTCACAAATGGATTTTTCCCGTTACAAATGGATGTGGTTCGCCACAAATTGGTATTGTCCATTCCAAATGGTTTGTTGTCCGCCCTAAATGGGTATTGTCCGTCCCAGATGCTCTCTTGTCCGTTCCAGTTGGGTGTTTTCCGTCCCAAATGGCAGTGATCCCTCACATATGGGTGTTATTCTTCACACTGTTGTTGTTCATCACAAATGTGATCTTTTACTAATTGGATGTGGTCCGTCTCAAACGGGGTGTAGTCATGCACAAATGGGTTATTAACCGTCACAAATGTGCATTGGTCCGCAGCAGGTAGGCAGTGGTCCGTCACCACGCTCTCCTAGTGCTGACGAAGTTTAATTTGTATGTTTGTTTGAAATTCCAGTTGACAGAACATTATAACAACAGTTTTGGATTTCTGCGGGTGGAGATCGACAATCTGACGTAAGCATAACGTAAATTACGCGGCAAGTGCTTATCTGAGACAATGCCTGAAGCCTGACAATCCCTTATGCAATATTTTATGACAATTTGATTAACCCTAAGCATCCAAAAGCGGTTTATGAACCAATCACCGCGATCTTGAATGACGGTGCAGGTATTAAAAGCACAGCTTTTAAGATAACGAAACTGGGTCGAAACCTCCAGTATGGTGCCCACATTAGTGCTTGAAGGAATGGAACAGCTGTATAAGATATAAAGCGAGCTCTGTATTGGGGAGCAATTTTCCGTCTATATGGGGTCAGTTTGGAAAGGAGCATCTGAGGGTTTAAGTTTTACCCTCCAGAAGTAAACCTTGGTATGAACAAATAGGAATGAATAGAGAACATTTCCCGCCTATAAAAACTTGGGTCTATGCTATATAATCAATTGTTTATTGGATATGGCTGAAATATCGCCAGTGTGGAGTTAAAACATATTCAGACATTAAATAATTTATTCAATGAGACGTTGTACACCTGCAGAGTATATTTAGATGTCGAACGATTTCCACCTGAAGTAATTTGGTTCAAGCCCTGCAGTATATTGTTCCATTAGGCGTTGACGTTTCGTGAGCAAACTTGTAACATATTACTCATTCATTCTAAGACAATAACGGTTAACACAGCTTGGACCTGAGTCTTCATTGTGCTGAAAATGTATGCCATTAGCAAAACATGGGCAAATTTCAGTGTGAAAGCGGTGATGTGTACGATCTGGATTATGGGCACATAATTCCTTGCTAAGGGCCACTATTTAGTGCACACAAGGTATATACTTTTTTTAATTTCCTCAGATTATTCCAAACAGTACAGGAATATATCTTAACGCTACATCTGTTACTGGGTCCATATGGACAGGTTGGATTTGATGTGACAAAAGATTTTAGAAAAAACCCAGGAAATGATAATAGGTCTACCCAGGCAATTTGCCTCAATGCTGTGATGGCTTTTCAGCCTATGCTGCCCCACACTGTATCATTTGTTTTTCATAACAGCGAGGGCAGTATCAGGGTACACTACAAGAACCTGTACCGTGCTACACAAGTGGTTCAGAACTTGACTGCTGCGAAAAATGACTCCAGACGTTGTAGGGACTCACTTCATGGCGCCACACTTAACGGATACAACGTAACAGAGCTAGGAGATGAGGATAGCGACGAACAGTTTAATCAAGGTAAGGCTTGGCTAATGCGTGGTTACACATTTAGCAGATATAATGTAACAAAGCTGGAGAATGGGACAGTAACGATCATTTTAATCAAGGAAAAGCTTGGCTAATGCGTGTTTACACACTTAACGAATATAATGTAACAAAGCTGGAGAATGGGACAGTGACGATCATTTTAATCAAGGAAAGGCTTGGCTAATGCGTGTTTACACACTTAACAAATATAATGTAATAGGGCTGGAGAATGGGACAGTAACGATCATTTTAATCAAGGAAAGTCTTGGCTAATGCGTGTTTACACACTTAACGAATATAATGTAACAAAGCTGGAGAATGGGACAGTGACGAACAGTTTAATCAAGGTAAGGCTTGGCTAATGCGTGGTTACACACTTAGCGGATATAATTGTAACAAAGCTGGAGAATGGGACAGTAACGATTATTTTAATCAAGGAAAGGCTTGGCTAATGCGTGTTTACACACTTAACGAATATAATGTAACAAAGCTGGAGAATGGGACAGTAACGATCATTTTAATCAAGGAAAGGCTTGGCTAATGCGTATTTACACACTTAACAAATATAATGTAATAGGGCTGGAGAATGGGACAGTAACGATCAGTTTGACCAAGATAAAGCTGAGGCGATGTACCCTAAAAACGCATCTGTTCTAAGGTTGACTTACGTCCTCTTCAGTGTATATCTGTTTTCACCAACTATAGACAAGATTACGCAGATGAGCAAGTGAAAATATCTGTAAATTCTCGTCACTAGACACAAGGCATGGTTGATCTAGTTTTATGTGGGTTCGTTCCTACATTTGTGTTCCTTGTTTTCTTAGACGAAAACGATCTCACCCGTGGAACTGCCGGGATAACAGCCTCAGATAGACCTGAGCTGATCAGCAATACATGTGGCTTGTCCACAAAACGCCCACTTCTCATTTACGTCGCTACATGAATGCCTGCAGTTTAATAATTCTGATAAGTTAAAAAAGAGGAAGCTTCTGTGTTACGAAATTTTGTGCCTTCAAATAGGAATAAACGCTTGACTTTCGATTTAAAAAAGAATGGCAGTCACAAATGCTTTTCTATCAAAGTTTGTTTGATATATATTCCGAGGGAAGATCAAAATATTTACAAGACTTACAAGACAGTAAATAACGATGCGTTTCCACCTTTTTTTACAAGTTGTGGGTGCTAAAATTTGTGGGTGCTAAAAGTGTAAGGTGAAAAGATGAAGAGGTAAAAGTATGATTCACACAAGCGATGGTTATTTAAATTTCACACATTTACTTTATTTAATGGTCTACTAACTCTCTCAGCCAGGTATGAAGAAAACGACCTGGTCTACTATCACTCTAAGAAAAATGTAATGAAGAAAACGACCTGGTCTACTAATGCTCTAAGCGAGGTGTAATGAAGAAAACGGCCTAGCCTACTAACACTCTAAGGAAAATGTAATGAAGAAAACGGTCTGAGCTACTAACACTCTAAGGGAGTTGTAATGAAGAAAACGGCCTGGTCTACTAACACTCTAAGGAAAATGTAATGAAGAAAACGGTCTGGTTTACTAACACTCTAAGGAAAATGTAATTAAGAAAACGGACTGGTCTACTAACACTTTAAGCGAGGTGTAATGAAGAAAACGGTCTGGTCTGCTCACACTCTAAGCGAGGTGTAATGAAGAAGACGCCCTAGCGTGAACGATGATATCCGTGATACATCACATGGTACATTTTTTCGTCGTTATATGCACTAGTGCGAGAATGACATCTTTCCAGCAACCTATTTTTTTTTTTGACGTATTTTTCCATTTCACAGGTGTGACGCGATTGGCCACTTGTTGGAGAGGTTATCAATTTAATATTGGGGAAAGCTTGACATGTAAGGCGATCTGTACTTTGCCTAAGAATGCTTGCGTACATGGCACGTGTCAGACGACTGTGGATTTCAAACCCACCTGCAGGTAACTCATTGTGTATAAACGCTAATTTATTTGATATTTTACAGTTTACATGTAGACCAACTTGTAATAGATCTTTGTCGGTTCAGTGAACATCTAACGGTGGGTCCGTGCGTGAATATTCGGTGGCCCAAATGTAGAGCGTCCGCCTTGAAGTTGCGAAACCCGGGATCAAACCCTGGTCGGGTCATACCAAAGACTTTAAAATGGTACTTGTTACTGTCTCGCTTGGCGCTCAGCACAGAGAGGTTAGAGCATGGAAACATGACTTCCTGTCCCGGTGTCATGCAGTATACTGCGACCGGGTTGGGCGTAATATCTGGTGTTTTCAGTATGATACTTGAGTGGCGAGACAGCACTTTGGCGGTATGAACGCATCCTGCTACAAGAAGGAGTAGTATCTGAACACACACCCAATGACTCCTCGTCGTCATATGACTGAAAAATTGCTATGGGTGACTTAAAACCCCAAGCATACAACATGTCTTTTGTGTGTATGCTAAATCATCAAATTGATATCCTTGTATGCTTGATTTTTGTATCTTGTTCTCAACAATTTTTCAGTCATATAACGACGAGGAGTCTTTTCGTGTGTGTATATGTGTCTTCTTGTGGCAGGGGCCAGGGACAAGAGTCATTACATTATTTGGGAATGTTAACTGTCACGTCAAATTTGTTGTATGCCAGGACTAGTCTTGGGCTGTGAATCCATGACCTACAAACTGCATGGCAACATGAAAAGGTCTCCGAGTAACTTTCGGATGGCCTTGGAGTTTCCCCTGGTTTCCTTCCACCAAAATGCCGAAGCCGTATAAGTAAAATATGCTCGAAGAGGGCGTAAAACTTAAAATAAATAAATATATTTATCTCACCTATGTTTTTAAGTTATTCTTTTATCACATTCTACTTGCGAAAAACAGCTCTACAAGCTGTCGGTCTCTAGGTCTATCGGTCGATTCGTCGATTTCATTTCTGGCACTCTATCTGTTAACAGTAGCTATTTACGTAACGAAAGTCACGATGTCAAGATGGAATCGACGCTCTTGTGGGATATCGCAGCCAGTTGCAAATTTGAGCTGGTTCTTTTTCTTTCACTGTTTGATACACCACACTGGCGACTATTTCTCGCTGTTCTCTGACTTTGGACAGGTGCCCTGAGAACGACAGTTACGTGTACAGCGGCAGACATTGTGAGACAAGACAAGTCCGAGTGGTCGCACCGCCTTGGAGAGTGATAGCAATAGCATGCGCTGCCAGTGCTGGGGCTGTCCTCTTAATACTGGTCATAGTCACTTGTTGCCTTTGTAGGCGGCGAGCAACAAAGAAAACCAAGACGTGAGTTCAGATGTTAATGTTCTCAAATGAATTAAAAATGTGATCAGGTGGTTTGTGCACACCGGTTTCTCTTGTTTTGGGTCACATTCTCCATGTCAAATAGGCACCATCGGTGGCCTAGTAGTTGGAGCGTTCGCCTGGAGCCGGGAGACCCGGATCAAACCCAGATCGGGGCATACCAAACACTCAAACAATCAAAAAAGGTGCTAGCTGCTGCCTCGCTTGGCGCTCAGCACTGATAGACTAGAGCAAAGAAACACGACTGGTTGGTCCGGTGTCAGTATAATGTGACTAGGAGGGGTGTCATGTCGGGTGTAATGTCAATGTGGTGCTTCAGTGGCGGCAGCGCTTTGGACTCGCCCTGCCATAAGAAGACACATTACATGTACACACATGATGACTCCTCGTCGTCTTACGATTGAAAAACTGTTAAGTACGACGTTAAACCCAAAGCATACATACATACATTCAATGTCAAAACGTCACGAGATTACTGTAAATTTAGCCGAAGCCTAGTCACTTAAGTTTGCCAATCTCTCTTCACTGTAGCTTATGACTGAATATTATTTACGGATAGATTCATTTATATCTAACTGATTGGTGTTGATGAAAATCCGGCTGACATAAGGCCGACGTAGGATGTTCCAGACATGGATTTGAAATCTTCATTTCTTTGATGATATAAGTAAATTCTGCTTTTGTGGAATCGGTCGATTATTTATGTATTCATTCTGATGTCGTATAATATGATACAAGACCACTCCTGGCCAGGTATTGAACAGAATCTTCCAGTTTGTCTTCACTCACCACGTGACCTCAGTGCTATAGGGTGTTATTCTAACAGGCCAGCAAGGACGAACAGGAATAATCCCAGCATATCGAGACATCATATGGAAAAAGTTTACAATCGGATTTTGCGAATTTTACTTTCAGTTACAAATTCCAGACCTAGAATGTAGTAACCCACTTGTGCACGGGCTGAAGTTTCCATAGATTTAGTCCAGACGTATCGATGCTTTCTTCTTACCTAACCATAATCTGCCATTGATGCCAGCGTTATAATTCTTTGTAGTGACAAACTGGACTCCCCGATGACAAGTTTTGCCCGACTGCCGAATTTGACCGAACCCACAGAGGAAGACAATGAGACTGAGCTTAGTTTGGCCGACAATCAAGACCCGGACTATATTAGGCCGGTGAGTGAAGTGTACTGTAGAAGTGGCATTTCAGATAGTCATGTGACAATTTCCGCACATGATCTATTTTAGCAACAAGTATATTTTAATTTTAAAGCTTTGTTTAAAGAAAATATACATTACTTTTCCATGTATGTATTAAATTGTTTACCACTGGAACTTTGGCCGTGGCTTATTGGTTAAATGTCCATGCCTTTCAGTCGCTATGGCACCCGTCCATGAACTGTGAAATTGTGGAATCCTGCTTTCACTGTTTATGATGCCTTCGAGACAACAAGCGATTAACGACGCTCTGTGGCTGCTTGCACAGTCTTACGTTCGTTGACCACATGTCTTTCACCCTGTAAAATACCGCCATTGAGTAAGTAATGCAACCTGGAGTGTGGCATTAAACATATAAACTCTTGTACTCGACCAAAGAAAACAGCAAAAATAATATTTTATTTCATATTTTGTGATTTAGAAATACGAGAATTCCCCAACACCGTGGATGAGACGGATTGAAAGCCTTGACTTCAGTCGAATGGTAAGGGCCGAGCTGCTTTCTAACGTATAATAGGCCTAATGGCAATTCCACGTTGACTTTGGTCCCATAAAATCTCGTATTCCCTCGCGTTACACGTCATCCAGCCGTCATGCAGTTCTGAAGCAGAGAAGTGCAAAAGTTCGGCAATCTAAAATAAATCACTTTACATTGAGTTTTGTGTGTGGCTTCCCTACCTCCGCCCTCCCCCCCCCCCCCCACCCCGAGGAAATAAAAAACAAGAAATAGCCAACAACAACAACATAACAAAAAAGAACAATACCCTGCTATTTTCGGCTGCAAGTCGCCTGGTGGGAAGAAATCTAAGGAATTTTAGTTAGATTTTAAAAAGGGAGCACGTCTGCGACACTGATGAAAAGAACATCCATCCATCCAAATCGTCAGGACACACTCTATACCACCATGTTAGGGCTAAATCAACCCTAGTTTAAACTGGCCATGCGCGACATTTTCGACAAAACTCGCTAGTGGAATTTTCTCTAGATTTACCAAGAATTCTGAGCTCAATTTATTGCCTTTCATTAAAAATCAGACACGTACCTGTGCATTGTGTTTAAATGATTCTATGGCTCAGTTGGTTAGCGCGCTAGCGCAGCGTAATGACCCAGTAGCTTCTCACCGGTACGATCGCTGTGAGTTCAAGTCAAGCTCACGCTGGCTTCCTCTTCGGCCGTATGTGGGAAGGTCCTCCAGCGACCTGCGGATGGTCGTGGGTTTTCCCCGGGCTGTGCCCGGTTTCCAGCCACCATAATGCTGGCCGCTGTTGTAGAAGTGAAATATTCTTGAGTACGACGTAAAACGCCAATCAAATAAATAAGTAAATAATTGATTCTGAAGTTTATAAAATTATTTTGTGACCCGCTTTATAGATTTTAGGAACTTTATTACCGATTTTGAACGGTAACGCGTGTATAGGTGAGGCTAATATTTAGTGAGAGGCAGTTATTTTGGCGATTTTAAGTTAATTTTAAAAATTATGTGCGCGGGTCGATGTATTTTTTAGCCAAAAAAAATGTGCGGTACAACATTTTTAAACAAAATTTCCCGTGTTGTGCTTTCAGTCCGTACTACCCCGGCCTCAGCTAACTTTCAGACCTGTGGCACAAGGTGACATGGAACGGAGGTACCTGCAGCTGACCTATGGTACGCGGTTTGATGGCAGACGTAATACGTACGAAAGCTTACAGCAGGATTAGCGATGGCATGATTACTGTGGCCAAGTTGGCGTTAGCGGCACTGGGTTCACCGTGAGAAGACGTGGGGACAGGCCAAGACAGTGTACACACTTAGTCTGAATATTTTGTATTTAGGTCTTACATTTAGCATATATTCATGCAGCGAGATTCCATTTTGAGTGACAAAAACAGGTAATTTTTGCAAGGCCTATTTGCGATACCCGCAGTCATATTCAGGAGTTTCAAAACAGGTTTCATCAGAATTGTTTCTGGCGTTGCGCTGTAATAATAAATAGTGCATTTTGTAGTAAAGATAGCTGACAGTTTGGGTTGCAGTATATATTTCAGTACATGACCAATTCCCTTTTTTCTATAAATTTACAGCCAGTGGCGTACGTAAGCAGTGCGCTTTAACACTGCTGTAATTTACACCTTCGTCTTTTTTGGCAGCCATAGAGCTGTAAATGTACGAACACAAATGTAATACGTAATAACATGAGATAGACGAATATGGGTCACTGAATGTATCAATAATACAATTCTGCGGATCGCAGGGCCTACTTTTTTGTACAGTATTTTTTTTGTAGATCTACCTGTGCTCCCTTTGTTTTCGTCAAGTATTTAAGATATATATATATATATATATATATATATCGTAGAATGCAGCCAAATATTATGTATATATGCGGACAATTTATATAGATAATATATGAGACAATAGCTTAATGTCATACATGTACTTCACCTTGTTTTTTCCCCTTTGTCGAAGCAGTTAAGGTTTTCTGGTAATTACACCCACTATGTTAATACAAGGGAGTTAACTTTTACCACCACATTGTCCAAAAGTGGGTTATCTTCCTGTTAATTGGTGAAACGAATAATGCATTAATGACTAGTTGAGCCGTTCTTTGGAAAATGATAAATGCAGGAGCTCCAATCCAGTCTGTACACTTAACGCAGCTGTATAGGTATGTGCCATATACCAGGCTCTTACACATATATAATAAGTAAAGACATGAAACGTACTTCATCTTGAACCATGGGCATAATGTCTCCAAAATTCATGAAGTAAAGCTGCCGACTTTTCCGAACGTTTCCATACAGAGGACGATTCTCCGCAAGACCGTCGTACGCGTCTTTACTTACCATGACAAGTCACAGATCAAGTTTTATGTTTCTGTCAATTTCGTCAATGTTTGACAAAATGATGTCAGTTTGATCTTCTTAATGCACTTTGACAGTTTTCCAGACATATTGTTTCCCAAACGGTTTGTTATTCTGATGGTGTATATTGTTACTGATGTCAAACCTCCCCATATGGGAGGCTTTTGCTTTTATTCATCTGTGGCCATCTGACTTTAGTCTCTGGAAACCTATATGGCATCACACACTACTGTGGTGTACACTGTGGATGCAGAGGTGTACACTGTGGATATTGTGGATACACACTGTTGATACAGGGGTGTACACTGTGGATACTGTGGTGTACACTGTGGATGCAGAGGTGTACACTGTGGATACTGTGGATACACACTGTTGATACAGAGGTGTACACTGTGGATACTGTGGTGTACACTGTGGATACAGAGGTGTACAGTGGATACTGTGGATACATACTGTTGACACAGAGGTGTACACTGTGGATACTGTGGTGTACACTGGGGATACAGAGGTGTACACTGTGGATACAGAGGTGTACACTATGGATACTGTGGTGTACACTGTGGATGCAGAGGTGTACACTGTGAATATTGTGGATACACACTGTTGATACAGAGGTGTACACTGTGGATATTTTGGATACACACTGTTGATACAGAGGTGTACACTGTCAATACTGAGGTGTACATGGACTGCAATTCATTAGTCATTCTCAGCCCATTCGACCGGGCCAGCTGAAATAATGATGGAATGTGGCGAGTACAAAGTTGCTTAAAGTACACATAACACTGAAAGTGATTTCATGTGATGGACCTTTCACTTGAGATGAGCTGTATCTTGCATTTTATTTTATTTTATTTTTTATTTGGATTACACGGTTGAACTATGCCCTTCGCTTTATTGTCATGGCAACTCACCATCTGAGTGCATGGGAAAACGTTACATTCACTATGAGTCAGCCTTAATTCATGTTTCTTTTCTGACATTTAACTTCCGCTTTGGGCAGGAAGGCGGTTTTAATAAAGACGCATTACATGTTCTTGTGTCATCTACCCGTTTCTACAAATGGAAAAACTTCATGGCAAATGCCTGATCAGAAATTTTTTCGTTACAAATAAAGAGTGTATTTAAACCGCCACACCAAGTCCACTGGATATTTTACGTTATATAAGTAAGCTGTGGCTGATTTGAATCTAGACAGGGGGACAGCAAAACTTAGTTGTCTTTCCTTGTTGGATGTGGCTTAATAACCATGGGCTGTAATCACCCTACTCGATGGGCCGGCACTGGATACTTATCAGGTCTATAATTGTTCTATAGACAACTCATGAGCTGTAATCACCCTACTCGATGGGCCGGCACTGGGTACTTAGCAAGTCTATAATTTTTCTATAGACAACTCATGAGCTGTAATCACCCTATTCGATGGGCCAGCACTGGATACTTAGCAGGTCTATAATTGTTCTATAGACAACTCATGAGCTGTAATCACTCTACTCGATGGGCCGGTACTGGGTACTTAGCAGGTCTATAATTGTTCTATAGACAACTCATGAGCTGTAATCACCCTACTCGATGGGCCGGCACTACTGGGTACTTATCAGGTCTATAATTGTTCTATAGACAACTCATGAGCTGTAATCACCCTACCCGATGGGCCGGCACTGGGTACTTAGCAGGTCTATAATTGTTCTATAGACAACTCATGAGCTGTAATCACTCTACTCGATTTGCCGGCACTGAGTACTTAGCAGGTCTATAATTGTTCTATAGACAACTCATGAGCTGTAATCACTCTACTCGATGGGCCGGCACTGGGTACTTAGCAGGTCTATAATTGTTCTATAGACAACTCATGAGCTGTAATCACCCTACCCGATGGGCCGGCACTGGGTACTTAGCAGGTCTATAATTGTTCTATAGACAACTCATGAGCTGTAATCACTCTACTCGATGGGCCGGTACTGGGTACTTAGCAGGTCTATAATTGTTCTATAGACAACTCATGAGCTGTAATCACCCTACTCGATGGGCCGGCACTACTGGGTACTTATCAGGTCTATAATTGTTCTATAGACAACTCATGAGCTGTAATCACCCTACCCGATGGGCCGGCACTGGGTACTTAGCAGGTCTATAATTGTTCTATAGACAACTCATGAGCTGTAATCACTCTACTCGATTTGCCGGCACTGGGTACTTAGCAGGTCTATAATTGTTCTATAGACAACTCATGAGCTGTAATCACTCTACTCGATGGGCCGGCACTGGGTACTTATCAGGTCTATAATTGTTCTATAGACAACTCATGAGCTGTAATCACCCTACCCGATGGGCCGGCACTGGGTACTTAGCAGGTCTATAATTGTTCTATAGACAACTCATGAGCTGTAATCACTCTACTCGATGGGCCGGCACTGGATACTTATCAGGTCTATAATTGTTGTATAGACAACTCATGAGCTGTAATCACCCTACTCGATTGGCCGGTACTGGGTACTTAGCAGGTCTATAATTGTTCTATAGACAACTGCTGAGTAGTAATCATTCTAACCTGGGATCAAATCCGGATCGGGTCATACCAAAGACTTAAAAAATTTGTTGCTGCCTCGCAGTGCGCTTAGCTCTGAGAGGTCGGGACTAGATGGCCTGGTGTCAGTATAATGTGACTGGGTGGGGTGTTCTGTCTGGTGTCTTCGGCATGACACTTCAGTAGCGGCACCGGTTTGACTTCATGGACCCTGCCATAAGAAGTCATGATATGTGTACACGCACCTAATGACTCCTCGTTGTCATATCACTGGAAAATTGTAAGTACCACGTAAAACCCTAAGCATTCTGTCCTGACTTGCTACAATTACCTGACTGTCCCGACAGGTTATCCACCGAGTACAGACCAGGGTCAGTGGCTTGATCCATCGATTGAGATGAAGTATTTCCTCACGAGTATTACCCTAGTGCTTGTTACCACAGCTGGAATGATGCGCGACAAGCCTCTTACCACACCCACGGGAATGGCCTGTAATTACGCTCGCAGTTCATTCAGAATAAAGCGACAAACTCGACGAAAAAAAAAAAAAGAAGGGCAAAGGAACAGTGGAGGCTTCTGTGGCCTCGTCGTTAAGGTGCTATATCATTTTTCTTTCAGAGAGTATCCTGTATTCAGCTGTTTGTAAAATCAGCCATACTCGTTACCAAAATTGCTTTTATTTAGTGTCACATGAAAACCCAAGCTCTGCACATTGATACATTGGACGTCGATATTATTAGGAAGGAATTGCACTTGGTATACCTTTTTTTATTTATAATGTTAAATTCCAAAACCTTGTTTCGACACCAAGGCCTCATTGCCTCGTTTGACCGTCATAATTATTTAAAATCAAGTTGCATGCTGAACAATGGGAATGGAAAGTAATTTGTTCAATGCCTGCACCAACCTGGGGCTACAACAAACTCCATGCAATAATAACAGCCTACACTACGGTCTCTGCGGTACATCGCTTTTATAATTTCCTAATACCCATCTCTTAAACCATACTGCCGTGCGATCATATACTACAAGAGATAAAATAAAATCCCCTTATTAAGATTATATTATTCTATAAAGTTTAAACAATTTCTATCATGGCAGTGTCAAAAAACAGGACCTACAGCAAAGTCAACTGCAGTTCAGGTAACTGGTGTTACCCCCCCCCCCTTCCCCCTGCAAATTATGTTGAACTCTGCCCAGTATACAGCATGCCACTGTTTATTGAATAATTATGACAGCACCGAGGTACCTGCTTCTTGTCGTCGAAACAGAGCATATGGACTTTAACATTACGAATTAGAAAAATTGTTTTAAGTGCAATTTCTTTGTAATAATATGGACGTCCGACGTATCAACGTCTAGAGCTTGGGTAACGTGACACTGATTAAAGGAAATTTTGCTAGTATGACTGATTATCCAGACAGCTGAATATAGGCGAGTCTCTAAAATATATAGACTATAGTGCACCACAGTAAATGTCTGTGATCACTGTGAGTTCAAGACCAGCTCATGCTGGCTTCCAGAAGCCAGTGGATGGTCGTTGGTTTTTTCCGGGTTTTGCCAGGTTTCTTCCCACCATAAAGCCGACCGCCATCACAAAAGTGAACTATTCTTGAATACGAAACACGTATCAAATAAATAAATAAATAAATAAATAAAGAAATAAAGAAATAAAGAAATAAAAAATAAATAAGATCATCTAAAGTAGATTGGCGCTCAACGCCGAATCAGGGCAGACGTGTTGCATGTCTTCTCAGCAGGACATGTCTTTCCATTACCACATATGTCTTCATATATCGGCATTGTGAAGATAGGTTGAACACGATGTTGAACCTTAACACGCAAGTCAAAGAAACTATTACAAACATGGTTTTGTTTACTGTTTTTCCACGTCTGACATAAAACAACCAAAGATTAAAAGAAACAATAACATACAAACCTGTTTAACCATGTTCTTTCGGGTCTCGTCCCAAGACGTCTTCGTGGTTTTGTTTATCGTTACAAATGGACTTAAGTAAGTGATTTAACTCATTAAACCTTCACAGTTAATTGTGTTAATCGATAACAAAAGGTTACGTAAAATGTTACCTGTCCTTTGTCGCTGTAGCTTTAAGCACAGTGACAGCAAACGTTGGCAGACTTTTTTTACCAGTTGTAAAATCCCAGCATTGTTATAGCGACAGAAAGAAAAGGCTTGGGATAATCACTATGCAAAATAACCACATTTTGGCTTTTGTCATCAGAGTCTCATCATTTGTCATCAGTGTGTCCACCAGAATCTCATCATTTGTCATCAGAGTCTCATCATTTGTCATCAGTGTCCACAGAATCTCATCATTTGTCATCAGAGTTTCATCATTTGTCATCAGAATCCCATCCTTTGTCACCAGTTTCATCATTTGTCATCAGAATTCCATCATTTGTTATCAGTATCATCATTTGTCATCATAGTCTCCCCATTTGTGATCATGGACCCCCGATATGTCATCAGAGTCTCCGAATTTGTCATTAGAATCTCATCATTTGTCATTAGAATCTCATTAATTGTCATCTTTCACATTATCTCCAAGAAATCCCAAGCATACAAACACACTGTCCTCCAGGATTCTCCCTGTAAAAAATGATACTGACAGGGATATGTGGATGAATGGCGACCAGATCGCTGTCATTCTTCATCATTCATTAGACTGTACGTCCACGTCAGGGCCATGCGATAGACTTATTTGTGTTGACGCTTACTGATTTCTTCAGGCACTCGAATCTTGCGAAACATTAGCGGTCTGATTGTAACTTCCTATCCCAGTCAGTTTTTATAAATGTTTATTGAAAGTAGCCTGTAATAAGGTATAATGATGACTTTTCTCCTTAAACAATCAACATATTGCCAAGGCAGTGACTTCCTATCCCAGTCTTGTTTTATTGAAAGTAGCTCTTCTGCGTGACAGGGTATAATAATGACCTTTTCACCTTAAACAATCAACATATGATGTAATATTTGGAAGCATGTTCCTGCATAAAGCAGGATTCTCCTCGTAAAGCATAAGAATCCATGAAGTCTGCTTTTTTGGCGTTGTTTTAATGTTATAAATTGCAATTAACATCACTGCACTTTTTTTTTACCTAATTCTGTAATTTGCTACTATGTAAACATTTACATGAATAAAACCCTGACTGAGGTAAATTGACAAGAGGCCGGATTTCACCGACTATACGGGTGACCATTTGCCAGCTATCACACTGTGGTCGCTGCTCTTGTTTTACTCTCCGCGCTGTAAGCTCTCAGGTCATAGTCTGCTATCACGCCACATTTATTGCAAAAGGGTAAATTTAAGCTTTGAGATTGTAAATTATCCCTATTTGCGTAATAATATACCAACGTTTGCCACTTCACTGATTATAGAAGGAAATAGTTCCAAAAGCATGTGAACTTGTAAGAACAATCATGTAGGAAGTGCTTTTTGTCGTGTTTTTGTCATAACAAATAGTATACATGTGTCCTGCATATGGCGAATACATTTCTAGTCTTGTAGGATGTTGGATCTCAGTCATGTAAAATGTGATGATATCTAACCTGTTTACATCACAAGTAACCGAATAAAAAAAAATCACACGCCTGCGCCGCCTACGGTGAGTATAACACTTCTGTTGGCAAACATGGACAGAATGTTCAAGACCTCTGGCAGTCAATTTAATGGTTGTCATATAGTAATTTGGCTTATTCCAAGGTTAGGGACTGTATAAGCATCCGTGTTTATTACATCGAAATGAGGTTTTTAAAAACAGTTGCAATCAAAGCGCGACTTAGATATCTATTTTTGTATTCGACCTGAAAATTATTCAAAGTATGTACATCATTGAAAACTGATAACCGCTTCTCTCTTACATGTTACCGGCTTTACTGACTGTATAATTTTATTCTTTTGGGAACTCGTGTTTTAGGCTGTTTGGAAATATATCTTGAGATTATCGGAAAGGAACGCACCTTTCATTGTCAAGGGCTCATACACAAATATCTTACGACACTTTTATCTGTTGTTTTGCTGTACTTTCAGAAACTTCACTGTGGATATGTTTATAATGTCGTGTTCAGATTCCTGATAGGAGGTAATTGTTATGACTCAGTGGTAATGCCAGAGTGTGCTACGGACACAGAAGCTTTTCCGTTTTTAATATTTTCTACCTGGTTTTACATGAACGATGCAGGTCCTTCGCAAAACTGGCTAGTTTCCTGTATTCTCCTTATTTGCTTTTCGTTTTACATTCATTGGTACACATTTATTTTCTGAAACACAAGCCTACAGTGACAGATCTGTCTATACTGTGGTAAATAAACACCTCTTGAAATGAAAAATATTTCTAAGCTTTTGAGCGTAGCAGTTGACTGTAATGGTGGCTGTCTCGGATATGTTCTGTAGCTCCCGGCTCTGGGATACAGATAAACAAATCAAACTCAGCTTAACGGCTGAATTATTTGTTGTTACCGTATCACCGCTTGTCTTGTCAATCCTGGCTGGCGGTTTACTATAACCCGCCTCTCCCGAAGTCTCTTGACCTAGGCTTAGCGTGTAGCGTGAGACATAACGCTTACTAGGTGGGTTCATGAGCTGCATGCGATACTTATTCTTTTGACTTGTTTACATGACTTTTAAGGCTATTTTTACTAATTCACCAAAAGTCTCTTCGCTGATACAGACCCAGTGTAAATGCCAGTAAAACCACTGGTTGCCGTTCTCACTTAAAGTTTGTGTTCGTATCTAACTCTCACGAAAAGAACATATTGAAAGGATTAAACTGCTATCGGTATAGACCATAGTGTATTTGCCTGTACAGTTTGTAAATTATTACCTCGAACTTACTCTGATCTCCAGAGAATTTAACGTAATGCGAGGTATTAAAGCCGCGAATGACAGGTACATGTTTTTCCCAAAACTACAAAGAAAATATTCCACACGCCATTGTTTATTACAGCGTATATTAATTTTATTGTTACGTGAACAACGGCCGTCAGCTTCTAAATTTAGCTTGCCACTTTTACATATGCTGAGTTCAGGGCCTGCTGTATGCCTCTGCCTTAGAATGTTCCAGAATACGCTCAGATCGGGGCCTGTTTGTTTACAACAAGTGTTCAAGAATTTTCTTATTCTAGAAAATTCCACCAGTCTATATAAGACCTATGAAAGCAGGTCAAAAGGGGAGAAAGGAGAATTATTGAGAGTTTTGGATGCTTTCGCTGTGTGTTACTTTAGTAGGCCTTTTGTGCTGAATTTTGGTGTCTTTATAGCCGCTGGCTTTGTTATATCATATCTCCATCGAGCACTTGTTCAGTTTGAACTTGTATTTTTAATATGTCATCTTGTGTACATAGTGCTTATTAGTACACGGACCCTGTCTGTGGAATTTTTTGTATATTTCGTCATACACTCAGTTATTCTCTGGATTTTCCCTTTTGCGAATATTGCCTCTGTGCATTTTAAGCATTGTGGAGTATATGCGTCCGTTTGGACTTGTCACCGTTGTACGTGTAAGTACTTTAGTATTTGTATAGAAACTGCTATCCTTTCTTGTTAAACTTAAGTACTTTAGTATTTGTATAAGTCTTGTCATCTGTTCTTGTTAAACCTAATAAATTGTTGAAAAATAAAATCTGCTGGTTTTGGTTACTTTTTTGTGCGGATAAACTGTCGTGTATTTCGAACAAGCCATCTCTTTATAATACAGACAGTTTGGGTCGTAACATTATGCAGTGTGTTTTCCCATACATAAGCCCTCTAAAGTTAACGTTTAGAAGTTGAATGAGACAAATATACCCATAAATACTTTAATATTTACTGCAAGTTGTGTAAAATCGAATCGGTTTAAGGTTAAGTGGAGGTCTAGAGTGCAAATCAAGCGTAGTTTCAAGAAATACCAGAAAAACTTTCTGCTGAGTTCCTTCAATGCAGTACATTGACATAGGCAGGGGATATTTGCTAATGGCGTGTATATTACATGTACTACATTAATTATTATATATTCCCACAGCACTAAAGAATATTGGGTTCAAACCGTAGCTTATTTTGACATATCTTAAAGTGTGTTAGTAACTTAAATTAATAATGTACATTCCAACACTGTAACAAATTTCACTGTAATTTTACAGTGAAAAGTGAAGGCAATTTTATGACCAGTTCTTTTCACTGTGGATTTAAAAGGTGTGCTGTTTAATATTTACACCCAAAATAGTCGTATATTTCCACATATACCATTGTAAATAATCAGTTAACTCCATTGCAAATGAACAAAATCTATATATCTACCAAGAAAACCAGTGAACATTTGCAACAAAGTGCACCGAAAATGGTCAAATCGCTACCGTCTTACAAACAATGCTGTAAATACACATCGACTAGAGTAAAATTACACCACATAGGTGCAGAATTGCACTGGAAAATGGTGTAAAATATTTACAACATGATTTAATGTAACAGTATACAGTGCTTCAGGCTGTAAATTTGCATTCAATTCTTACAGTGAAGGTCACGTGTTAATTCATATTTCTATAACACCATGCCACCATATTGAGGAAATTTTACCAGTTTCAAAATAGACCAGAGGTATGGATGGGTGAAAGATATGCTGCTATCCACACAGGCCATTATTATGTCACATTATACTGCAATGAGCTAATGAGGTCGAAAACCACGGTTCCAAAAAGAGTCTTGTATCTGCAGAAGAAACAGATACAAAAAATATTACAAGTCTGTAGGGAAAGCAGGGAAAGATTGCAACTCTACGCAAGTGACAAATCGCAAAGATGTATAACAAATTATGTGTTGTAATTTGATGCCATAATTGGTTTACTCCCTCTACCATTAACAAATTTAACGCATCCAAGTGCAGTAGTGCCCATACATCCCTGAGAGTATAACCAACATTGCAATCCAAACCTAATGTGCATACAGTGAGTAAGTAATGAGGATCTGCGGAGGAAATCTCAGTCCATGACTAAAGTTCTCCTAAATTTCAATCTTGTTTACATATGCCGTAGAAGTAACTTTAACTCGGAGGAGTTTTCGGCATCCAGGGAGGCGATCATTCATTCTCAAGAAGAGCATATGAGAGAGAAAATTTACTCTGTGTCAGGCTCTAAGATAAGGCATTAAATGTTCAATACATTGTCGCCTAGGGTGATGTTGTAGCACAGGATGCAAGTGAATTTTTTGTTTTCTTAAAATCATTTTTGACTTCGGAGTCAGCATATTTTCAAGAGGGAGAAAATTTGCTCTACGCCAGGCTATATGATATGGCACTGACACTGGGACATTGTCCTTCAGAGCGATGTAGGTTGTAGCCTGTCAGATCATAAAACTGAATCTTTAAAATTTTGTTCATAAAAATTCATTCAAAAATGCAGGAAATAATTTACTCATTCCCAAGAATATTGGCGGAGAACTGGGAACTGGGAATATGGACGGAGAACTGGGAATTGGGAATATGGACGGAGAACTGGGAATTGGGAATATGGACGGAGAACTGGGAATTGGGAATATGGACGGAGAACTGGGAACTGGGAATTAGGACGGAGAACTGGGAACTGGGAATATGGACGGAGAACCGGGAACTGGGAATATGGACGGAGAACTGGGAACTGGCAATATGGACGGAGAACTGGGAACTGGGAACTGGGAACTGGGGACGGAGAACTGGGAACTGGGAATATGGACGGAGAACTGGGAACTGGCAATATGGACGGAGAACTGGGAACTGGGAATATGGACGGGGAACTGGGAATATGGGCGGAGAACTGGGAATGGGAATTAGGACGGAGAACTGGGAACTGGGAACTGGGAATATGGACGGAGAACTGGGAATTGGGAATATGGACGGAGAACTGGGAATTGGGAATATGGACGGAGAACTGGGAACTGGGAATATGGACGGAGAACTGATGCCCCTGGCGGTGAACAGCGCCAAAATCTTACTCCTGTTTGTTCCTGAGTACAGCCACTGTCGTTACGTTTGCGCTGTGGTGCAGTAGCTATCAAACAGAGGACACATCGTTTTCATCTTGTTAGGATCGAATTTCAACCACAAAGATTGCTTCAAAAAAGACAGCAACGGCAAGAAAAAGGTTCTTCCTATTGTAATCCAAGGTAAGCCTTTCCTGAAGACTATGCAACAGGCAGCGTTAGACTTGTCTGTACTAGCAACAGGCAGCGTTAGACTTGTCTGTACTAGCAACAGGCAGCGTTAGACTTGTCTGTACTAGCAACAGGCAGCGTTAGACTTGTCTGTACTTATGGAAATCGAGGAACTCAGTGTATTCAAGAATCTGGACAACGTCGACGAGTTCACGAGTCTGTTGTGTTGGAACCTATTGTGGAATAAAGAAGTTATACTGGATTTGAAAAAAAGAAATGTTTGATTTGGCCATCTTGGATGGGTATAGCCTTGGATATTGTATATACCTCATTCTTCAAGTTCTGGATTTGCCCCATGTATCGTTCAGCAGTGTTTTTGATGACTGGATAGCAACCCGTCCTGCTCTACCAAGCATTGTGCCCGGGCTATTTTCAATATTCACCAGCGACATGTCCTCCTGGGAGCGACTGGCAAACGCCTTTATCTACCTTATGTTCCATCTGTTAAGCAGATACTTAATGCAGCCAGAGATCAGGACACAGACCCCCATTACAACTTCCGTTTTTCAGTAGGGTTAGGGAACTACGATTGTAGTTCTGTGAATTTTAGAGTATAGTCTTTTTTTGCTCCCAGGCGTCCATTTTTGGTGCACAGGTGCATGCTTGGTATTAAAATGCTGGAAACTGTCTAAACTTTGAGGAGGTATGAGCTTTATTGATGGAAGTTTGAAATTCTGGGTGAGAGGACACAAGGTGTGACGTAGTGATGAGGCTGCGAGTGACGTCCCCTTGGCGTTGCTAGGCACGCCTCCCAGCTGCCGGCATGGAAAGGTCCAGATTTTGACGGTCAACATATGTCAAGATTTTTATGGCTTCTTTCTCACAGGCTGGGCCAGGTATGCACCAAAGCTTATTGGCCACGGAATGTTTGGGACTGAGCTACAGTGCTAGACGTTAACATTGTCGCTCATGGAAAATTAATGGGGGTCTGAGGCCACCATGAATGAATTTGTTTCGGGGACACCTTCAAAAGATGTCCTTCATATGGCGGCAAGTTCTCGGCTGTACCTGTATAACTATGACACCATTCTGGGATACCCTATTCCCACCATGCCCAACAAGGTCCTCGTCGGTGGTTTGGCGACCGCCCCGGCAAAACCTCTAGATAAAACGTTCGCGAAGATTTACAGTCAATAAAACAGCCACATTGTCCTTGTCACTTTCGGATCCTCTTTTGGCCTTCTTCCAGAAAGAGTCGAAATAAATTTGGTCCATGCTTTGAAAAGATTAAATGTTACAGTTTTTTGGAAATATATGAAAACAGGAGAAGATGGAAACATTAAGAAAATTTCGTGGTTGCCCCAGAATGATTTATTAGGGAAGTCCAAAACCTAGCTTTTTATTTGCCACTGTGGGAATAACGGTCTCTTTGAGGCTCTGTACCACGGTGTACCCGTGCTGTGCACGCCTCTCTTCGGTGATCAGTTTGCAAATGCAATGAGAGTTCAAAACTGGAAGGTAGGCCATTACGTAAAGTTCATCACGTCTACCGAAAACTAGCTCTTCTCTGCCATTATCGACATCATGATCAACCCAACGTAGGGAGAAAAACATGCGGAAAGCATCTACGCCTGTTAAGCTCAGAGTTTATCCTCAGGCGTCTTGTACTGTGGAAACCAATGATCCTCCCCTGTGAAAGATCCTGAAAGCATGCTGTTCATATGATTTAGTGGACATACTGGAGATATTGCAAACTGGAGAGGTTAATCCGGTAAATATCATCATCAGATAATGATGTCAAAACGTCCATCGCATGCACTAGCTATTCTTTACAGTCGTCATAGCTAGTAACATCAATTGATTCATTTCAAAAAAGTTCTTTCAGTCGTTTAGAAAAGAGCAGGTTTTTACCTTTATTCTGTAATCTGCGGAGCCGTAAATCTGACATGGTGACCAGTAATCTTTATTTTACCCACGACTGTAGAAGTGTTGGTCCCGACTTAATTGGCCAAACGATGGCTGTATTTGTATTTTATTTTCATTTAGTCCATATATGTCTCTTTGGAATCTGTTTATTAATAAGCTATCTCCTAGATATTGGGAAATGCGTTGGCCGTCTAAATCAAGTCAGTCTACAACGGTGTACTCTTACATTCCTTCAGTGCGAATTATATAAATCACTGCTCGCCATCGCATAAGTGGAAATATTCTTAAGTACGACCAGAAGTCCATTACCTAGAAATATGCAACTTCCCTATAGCTGGTCTCCACGGTACTTTACACTTGTCCTTCCAGCCAGCTGCTATAAATCATTTATTAGTGGTTAAATCACCAGGTGCTGTTGAAACTGCATCAAGGCTTCAGACTTCAATCGGAGCTTTAGAAATCTAAATCGATCATTTGACTCAAATTTCAACAAAGTAGATTTTGTAGATCCGTACTAATACACTCATCCGGAAAACACGATTATAAAAGTCACTCCCAACAAACAAATGCGTTTTATTACCACGTATCACAATCGCCAAAGAATAATTAGCAACATCCGTAATAATGACTGTCACTGGGCCGAAGGAAATAAACAATCTAATAAAATAGTTTTTCTTCGTCCTCAAATCGGTTACCACAGAGGTAGGTAAGATTTATTTGATCACATCCAAAATATTCCTGGTTTGACTATGCTCAATTAAACACCCAATCATTGCATTGATGGATTGATGTTGTTAAGCTGAAATAGTTTTGGGTGACACATTAGATCACCAGTTGTCATCAAAGCGCAATTGAGATACATGTTTGCTCATTTGGCTAGAACATTCCTCGCGTCTTTCCAACATCACTGAAAACTTTTGACTGCTTCTCTATGCATGAATCCGTCCTAATGTCTATTTTATATACTTTCTTAGTTCTCTGGTGGTTTGCGTTAAGCGTAGCTTGGGGAATTGGCATTTCGATTATTGACCTGGAACGTCCTTATTGGTTGAAGTCTGGTATACGAATATCTGTTTCGATACATAAATACATTAACACAGGCAAACCACACTCTTGCATTAATTAATTTAATAAACAGCATTCGGATTTCGAGGAAGAGATTCAACAAGACTGAAGATATAGCATATTCTATCACGCGGTTAACTCTGGTGTAGTTGTACTCTGTCAATGTTCTACCATATAAATTATTCACAGCACTTTTTATATCTACACCTCGGATGCGCGTTAATGATATTTGTCTACAGAGAGGTACCGTTTATAGTTAACGTCATTTATCTTGATTCTGACACGGTTGAAGTCATCCTGGCCCAAACAGTCTCTGCGCATTTTGAGGAGAATGACCGACATTTAGAATCACATACGGCGCCGATATCAGCGGGAAATTGTGAGCTATGAAGACCAGGCATGAGGATGAGAGATAAGGAGAGATACAGGACATTAGCGGGCAGCTCAATGTGAAAAACGGAACAGCGGTATCAGGGTTGAACCAAAATCACGTTTCTTCTTAACCATTCATCAGACATGCAAATATTGTCAGCGTAGAATGCCATTAATTATAACACATCTCTAAATTATTTTGTCCATTATATGCAAATGACATGATGAAAACCTTCTGACTTTGACACTCATGTGACGGTTAGCTGGTTTTCATTCGTATTGAAAAGTAAAAATTTCAGAGAATACACACTTAATGTGTACCTGTTTGTGCCCTATTGTACCTATTTCACGGGATTTCGTCGGTGTTTGAATTAATCAAACCATGCTTCCATTTGATGGTATTCACACCGCTAGTTGGCTAATTAGGTCATCCCCTGTAATTATTAACCGGTGTTCAAGCCATGACAAACACAAAGCTGCCAGATTTAACGCAGCAAAAGTACCCAGGTGAACTTGTCCTCTAACCGACTTTCACGTTAACATAGACGTTTTGTGAACGTAAGGCTTGGAGACACTAGCCCAAAGTCTCAGCGATGTTCCTAGAACTGACCACGTGTATAACTATCGATTGTGGCACTAATCCTGTTTGACCACGTCCTAATTTCCTTTCAAGTAACTGTCTTGTGCCTATTTCTACAGCTTGTCCGCGGAAATGGAGAGATGAATCATTCGGTGAATCCAGATCTTATATCCCATGATAATAACCCTGTAAGCGTCTGATTAGGTTCTGATGCTGCAGTCAGGGCAAAGACAAAGCCTTTAGATGGACAAAACACAAGAAAAGGTCTCTCAAATAAGAATATTCGTTTCAAAAGCAATTCGGTTTTAACTACAAAACGAAAGATGATACAGTTCAGTCATGACTTCATGATCATGATCGCAGCAGTGATTTTCTTTGGTCACGTCTCTTTCCAGGGCAACACAATCCGATCGTGTGAGTTCAAATCCATCTTAACCTGGTTGTGGGTTTCGCCGGTACTCGGCTCTGTCTTAACCGCTGTACTCAAATAATGTTTTACTTATACAGTCAGCATTATGGGTGGCGCTCGAGGTAAATACCCAGCCTTCGTACGGCACCGACGTAATAAAAGCCGCCGAAACAGATAAAGCAGAATTTGAACACGTGATCTCATCAGTGATGGCTCTCATAGCCACAGTGTGCTAACGATGGGTCAGCTTGAGAAGCCACAGAGAAGGAAGGATCATTAGTAGATCACCCTTAAAGGTGATCCGTTTGTCTGATCACCAATGAGATGTCCACGATACGGAATCAACAGGTATTACATGTAAATACATAGACTATAGGGCATATCTGTCTGGGAATGAAGTGAATCTCAGCCTTTGATCACAAGTAGCGAGTCACGTGTTGTAGTAGAGATTCCTTCTCACAGAGTAAATACGATATCAAAGGACTTGCGCCGTATGTCTTGGCACAATTTCGCAGACAGTAAAGCCAATTTCAGTATCATTGCACGATTTCATTTCACTTGTTTTGCCGTTATACCTGTACTTTAATGAGGATGCATCTTCATACCTTTTTCGAATTTACCAGGTGAATGCAGTTGAAAGACAGAAACGGTGATCAAAGAAGCTTCGATCCGTTATTTACATACATGGATATAGAGGTAAGGAATGGCTGACAAAACTTACAAATACATTCAGAAAAATATTGTTCACTCGAAATTCTATAAACCACACATGCTGCTAACTGCAGGCTATAACACAAGAGAACTTGAACCAAGAGAATTGGCCGGCATCTTCTTATATATTGACTTAAGTAATGGCTAGACTCTGTGCCAGACAATTTGACACCTGTCGTATCTATGGCAACGGGTCAAGTGATCCGGTTAATGACAGAAATATTTACAGACAATATTGCACATCTTTAGAGAGTGGTAAATATTCTTCAGGGGTAATCATCCAGTTGTAAGTATCCATAAGTGTAAGGAGGGAGGTGTACATTAACTGCATTCTATTGAATCTTGTACAAAATGTTTTATTTTTTTGTCAAGATGTTTTAGTTTTGCTTACACAGTCATAGAATGATAGAAACTACATGTATGAAAGTAGAATTTACTGTCAAATGGTTGATATGATGTATTGAGATACCATATAAATTATTCACAACACCTTCTTATAATTTCCCTCGGGCTCGCTAGGGTATGCAGTTTTTGGTATTTGTCCAGGGAGAGGTAGTTAATGCAATTTATCTAGATTCTCACACAGCTGAAGTCATCCTTACATTTTGTGGGAGATGACATACATTTAAAAGTAGTCAGAGCCTCGGTTCCGGTAAGAAATTGCGAGTTATGAAGATCCAGTGTGCGGATGATAATTGTGGATAAAGAATAATGGTGTGCTCCATAACACTGCCAAACAGCTCTTTGAGAGAGCTAGGAACTGCCTTGTCTTGACTGAACCAAAATCATGTTTAACTTTGCCAAACAGCTCTTTGAGAGAGCTAGGAACTGCCTTGTCTTGACTGAACCGAAATCATGTTTAACTTTGCCAAACAGCTCTTTGAGAGAGCTAGGAACTGCCTTGTCTTGACTGAACCGAAATAATGTTTAACTTTGCCAAACAGCTCTTTGAGAGAGCTAGGAACTGCCTTGTCTTGACTGAACCGAAATCATGTTTAACTTTGCCAAACAGCTCTTTGAGAGAGCTAGGAACTGCCTTGTCTTGACTGAACCAAAATCATGTTTAACTTTGCCAAACAGCTCTTTGAGAGAGCTAGGAACTGCCTTGTCTTGACTGAACCGAAATCATGTTTAACTTTGCCAAACAGCTCTTTGAGAGAGCTAGGAACTGCCTTGTCTTGACTGAACCGAAATCATGTTTCTCCTTAATCACTCCATTACGAACCGCCGTAAAAATTCTTTTATTGTTGGAGGAGTCGACCGAAGTGGAGTGGTTAAAGTGCTTATATTTCCATATCTAAAAAAAAATAAGACTTGGACGTGGGTTTTGTACATTCCTTCCATCCTTGACAGAGAATTGATACATTCCCTCCAATCTTGGATGGGGAATATACACATTTCCTCCATCCTTGACTGGAATTGATACATTCCCTCCAATCTTGGATGGGGAATATACACATTTCCTCCATCCTTGACCGGGAATTGATACATTCCCTCCAATCTTGGATGGGGAATATACACATTTCCTCCATCCTTGACTGGAATTGATACATTCCCTCCAATCTTGGATGGGGGAATATACACATTGCCTCCATCCTTGACTGGGAATTGATACATTCCCTCCAATCTTGGATGGGGAATATACACATTTCCTCCATCCTTGACTAGGAATTGATACATTCCCTCAATCTTGGGATGGGGAATATACATATTTGCTCCATCCTTGACTAGGAATTGATACATTCCCTCCAATCTTGGATGGGGAATATACACATTTCCTCATCCTTGACTGGGAATTGATACATTCCCTCCAATCTTGGATGGGGAATATACACATTTCCTCCATCCTTGACTGGGAATTGATACATTTCCCTCCAATCTTGGATGGGGAATATACACATTTCCTCCATGCTTGACTGGGAATTGATACATTCCCTCAATCTTGGATGGGGAATATACACATTTCCTCCATCCTTGACCGGGAATTGATACATTCCCTCCAATCTTGGATGGGGAATATACACATTTCCTCCATCCTTGACTGGAATTGATACATTTCCTCCAATCTTGGATGTGGAATATACATATTTGCTCCATCCTTTGACTAGGAATTGATACATTCCCTCCAATCTTGGATGGGGATATACACATTTCCTCCATCCTTGACTGGGAATTGATACATTCCCTCCAATCTTGGATGGGGAATATACACATTTCCTCCATCCTTGACTGGAATTGATACATTTCCTCCAATCTTGGATGGGGAATATACACATTTCCTCCATCCTTGACCGGGAATTGATACATTCCCTCCAATCTTGGATGGGAATATACACATTTCCTCCATCCTTGACTGGAATTGATACATTTCCTCCAATCTTGGATGTGGAATATACATATTTGCTCCATCCTTGACTAGGAATTGATACATTCCCTCCAATCTTGGATGGGGAATATACACATTTCCTCCATCCTTGACTGGGAATTGATACATTCCCTCCAATCTTGGATGGGGAATATACACATTTCCTCCATCCTTGACCGGGATTGATACATTCCCTCCAATCTTGGATGGGGAATATACACATTTCCTCCATCCTTGACTGGGAATTGATACATTCCCTCCAATCTTGGATGGGGAATATACACATTTCCTCCATGCTTGACTGGGAATTGATACATTCCCTCCAATCTTGGATGGGGAATATACACATTTCCTCATCCTTGACTGGGAATTGATACATTCCCTCCAATCTTGGATGGGGAATATACACATTTCCTCCATGCTTGACTGGGAATTGATACATTCCCTCCAATCTTGGATGGGGAATATACACATTGCCTCCATCCTTGACAGGGAATTAATACACTCCTTCGCCCCGGGTTCTGCCCTGTTTTCCTCCCACTGTTATGCTGGCCGCCATCGTATAAGTGAAATATTTTTGAGTACGGCGTAAAACACAAATCATATGAATAAATACATTCCTTCCAACCTTTGACGGGGAATTTTTATATTCCCTCAAACCCTGGACGGGGAATTAGTACATCCCGCACTCTCTTATACGTGAGTTATTGCTGACAGTAAGGGTCTATGCCGCTCGTGTGGTCCTTGGAACAGTTTTACGTTAGTTAAAAATCATATGTCTACCATCAATATGGTGTGCAGTTCTCTTTGTCACACATGGGAAAGGTCTTCAGTGTTTAATGCAAGGTCATTTCCCTTACTTCTATCCATAAATTTTGAAGGCAGTCGTGTAAGTGAAAAATTCTTGTGATTGGTTTTAATCCCATCAACCAATCAATTCAGTTATTCAATTAAAAGCCTTGTGTAAAGAATAATCTCGTAGCGTGGTGTACATAAACCTGAAGGAGAAATGAACGTGTTTGCTCCGTGGTTTACCATAGGCTTGATGATCGTCAGTGTTTGCTCCGTGGTTTACCATAGGCTTGATGATCGTCAGTGTTTGCTCCGTGGTTTACCATAGGCCTGATGATCGTCAGTGTTTGCTCCGTGGTTTACCATAGGCTTGATGATCGTCAGTGTTTGCTCCGTGGTTTACCATAGGCCTGATGATCGTCAGTGTTTGCTCCGTGGTTTACCATAGGCCTGATGATCGTCAGTGTTTTGCTCCGTGGTTTACCATAGGCCTGATGATCGTCAGTGTTTGCTCCGTGGTCTACCATAGGCGTGATCATCGTCAGTGTTTGCTCGTGGTTTACCATAGGCTTGATGATCGTCAGTGTTTGCTCCGTGGTTTACCATAGGCGCGATGATCGTTAGTGTTTGCTCCGTGGTTTAGCATAGGCCTGATGATCGTCAGTGTTTGCTCCGTGGTTTACCATAGGCCTGATCATCGTCAGTATTTGTCTCTTACAGTAATGAAGGTGGACTATCTTGTTGATGACATCGACAAGGAGGTTATAAGGTTCCTTAATTACGAACGGATGTTCAAGCCACGGGGTACACACAAATCTTTGAAATGGACGTCACTCATGAAAAAATGTTAGGAAACTGACCTAGTAAAGTGTTGCTTCTGACTGACATTAATGTAAACTGTGCATTTCTTTGTGGACAGAGTGTACGGATAAAAATTGGCACACAAGTCCAAAACCGAGCACTGATTATGTAATGCCATTACTATATAAGGATTGACTATCCCTGCAGTAATCCTCTTTGATCAAGCCCTTTTCTCCCTCTTCTCCACCCCTAAGTAACTGTTTACGGTTCATTCCACTGTTTGTAAGAAAACAGTCGGATTAATCAAGCTATATATCAAATTTTAATATCTTCAGTTAATTTGGCCAACCAACTTAATTTCCAGGAGCCATTACTTGTCATTACAAGAGCAAAGCTTTCAGTTGGACGTAACACTGGATAAGTATCTTGGCAGGGACAGATAAGACCATTACTACTAAGAGAACTTCTTGTCTCGAATCATTAGGGTTTCCTTGACGAGGTCGTAGCGTAATGCCGGCTAATTCAGGAAAGTAGAATGTTTGAACTGAATTTGGTTTCATGTATAAACAGTTGTACTATGGGGAAGTGCTTTTGGTCTTGTTACACAGTCCCTTGTTTCGACAATTTTCTACAGAATTTTGGGTTCACTTCATACAGCAGATCTGTGTCGAAATTTAAGATGACCCTCGTTTATGAGATGTTTTGTTAGATGTCTTGTATATAACTATGGCGTATCGACTTACTTATCCAGTGTTTACGACATCAAAGGATTCCTACCATAAGCCTTTGCACATTTTCCACGGCGTCAACTCAGTTTCAGTAACACCGTAAGTTTCCATTCCTATCAGGAACAAATTTATCCTAAATAACGGTCGATCAAAGGATATACCTCGTTTGAGAGACGTCTGCACTTATATGTACCAATTGTACTCGACCTCTGGTTGGGTTACATAAATATCAAAGGTTTATTTTGGATACATGAACTCGCAGTCGATAAAATTCAGCTAAATTTCTTCACTGTGGATTGCCTCCTCTTTATATATGGCTTGCAAAAACTTAATTTGGCTATTGGATCACGAAAAGTTCCCCTTTCCGACTCATAGGGTAGCGGATATAGACATACAGATGTAGACATACAGATATAGACATACAGATGTAGACATACAGATATAGACATGCAGATATAGACATACAGATGTAGACATGCAGATATAGACATACAGATATAGACATACAGATGTAGACATACAGATATAGACATACAGATGTAGACATAACCCCTTTTGCCCATTGTGTGACATACAAGTTATCTAGGCTAAGTGACGAAATAGGATTTCCTTCGTGGAGATTGTCCATTCGCACTTATCTAGAGGCTACAATGTATAATAGTACTTTAACGGAACTTAAAATTCATTTGAACCAAGACAAACTGCATGCATGGTTTACATCTTCTCGCCAATGTAAAGCTCTGTCAATTTCCACCAGTCATCAGTGGCTTCAGGTCACAAGATCTGTTTACATGTGAGAGAAATATTTACAGATCGTGTAACATAGCATAAGTTGTTTTATCGTGTCATAAATATCTATAAATATCTATAATGTCTATTTATTAATTTGATTGTACTCAAGAATATTTCGCTTTTACGACCTCGGCCAGCATTATGGTCCCTGCTGGTGGACTGGGCAGCACTGAGACCTGGTCCCTGCTGGTGGACTGAGCAGCTCCGATACCTGGCCCCTGCTGGTGGACTGAGCAGCACAGAGTGCTGGTCCCTGCTGGTGGACTGGGCAGCACCGAGTGCTGGTCCCTGCTGGTGGACTGGCCAGGACAGAGTGCAGGTCCCTGCTGGTGGATTGGGCAGCACCGAGTGCTGGTCCCTGCTGGTGGACTGGGCAGCTCCGATACCTGGCCACTGCTGGTGGACTGGACAGCACCGAGTGCTGGTCCCTGCTAGTGGACTGGGCAGCACTGAGACCTGGTCCCTGCTGGAGGACTGGGCAGCTCCGATACCTGGCCCCTGCTGGTGGACTCGGCAGGTCCAATACCTGGTCCCTGCTGGTGGACTGGGCAGCACCGAGTGCTGGTCCCTGCTGGTGGACTGGGCAGCACAGAGTGCTGGTCCCTGCTGGTGGACTGGGCAGCACAGAGTGCTGGTCCCTGCTGGTGGACTGGGCAGTTCTGAGACCTGGTTCCTGCTGGTGGACCGGAGAGCTCCAATACCTGGTCCCTGCTGGTGGACTGGGCAGCACCGAGTGCTGGTCCCTGCTAGTGGACTGGGCAGCACTGAGACCTGGTCCCTGCTAGTGGACTGGGCAGCTCCAATACCTGGTCCCTGCTGGTGGACTGGGCAGCACCGAGTCCTCGTCCTTGCTGGTGAACTGGGCAGCACTGAGACCTTGTCCCTTCTGGTGGACTGGGCAGCTCCAATACCTGGTCGTTGCTGGTGGACTGGGCAGCACCGAGTGCTGGGGCCTGCTGGTGGACTGGGCAGCACTGAGACCTGGTCCCTGCTAGTGGACTGGGCAGCTCCAATACCTGGTCATTGCTGGTGGACTGGGCAGCACTGAGGCCTGGTCCCTGATAGTGGACTGGGCAGCTCCAATACCTGGTCCTTGCTAGTGGACTGGGCAGCACCGAGTCCTGGTCCATGCTGGTGAACTGAGCAACACTGAGACCTGGTCCCTGCTGGTGGACTGGGCAGCTCCAATACCTGGTCCTTGCTAGTGGACTGGGCAACACCGAGTGCTGGGGCCTGCTGGTGGACTGGGCAGCACTGAGACCTGGTCCCTGCTAGTGGACTGGGCAGCTCCAATACCTGGTCATTGCTGGTGGACTGGGCAGCACTGAGACCTGGTCCCTGCTAGTGGACTGGGCAGCTCCGATTCCTGGTCCCTGCTGGTGGACTGGGCAGCTCCAATACCTGGTTATTGCTGGTGGACTGGGCAACACTGAGACCTGGTCCTTGCTAGTGGACTGGGCAGCTCCAAGACGTTTAATAAATTGCAACCGTCATCCTTGGTTTTCTTCCCTAGTTATGTGTAATCTATCCTGCCAGGGTGCGTATGCGTCGCTACATTTCAAGCATTTGCGTGCACAGGTTCTCTATGATATTATATCTTGTCATTTGTGTTAAACGCTGTTGTTGTTGTAAATTTTTTTTGGAAATTGCACGGTCTTGTGATTATCTAGCCCGGATCTTTCATTATTGTTGACGACTGATATACAAATGTCTACTTCGACGCCTAAACTAATGTACTTCCGAAAGTGGCATTAACATACCCTCGAGGGCGGATGTAATCCTTTCACCTGCCACACAATTAAGCTGTTCTTGATTCAACCTAAACAAATAAGATACACCGCCGTACAAGGCAACTCTATTCCTCGTGTGATAAGTGCTGACTACTGCATGAACACTTTGTGTCAGAATGGATTAGAGGCATACATATTGTACCTCAGGTGAATTACACCTGTCAAATGACGTCAGCTTGTCTGGAAGACTTCACAGAGGACGTTTGTGTATCTGCTGTCTAAACAGATGTCTAGAACGCACGTGACATTGTACATGTGCAAATCTCATCTGGGATACGTTTTGACGTAAAACAATAATGAATGTCTTACCATGTTTTACTTGTCTGCGCTTTTACGATGTGTCATATTTCATGTGCTGGCCATTAATATTACTTATTATGATCTGCCTTATTTCATCCCCCACACTGTGAAATTTGACTTTCATGATCCTGTCACGCCATTAGGCCATATGTTAATATGTGTGTATTACTTTACTGGTCTAGCTGGATGTTTTTGAATGCTATGTAAGCATGCTCGGATATTTATTTTTGGTATGTTTTTTTTTTCGTTTGTGCATAGTGTTGATTAGCATTGGCCGTAGAGGTGTACGATACAAAAAAGTGCAAATTTCAAAAGTCCAGCACAATTCTGTACATTTCTAAATCAAAAGTACAAAACTTGGTCGAGTCACTCATAACAGTTTTTTTGCCTGTAAAAGAGATGGTTGCTTAGCAATAACTCGCCAAAAATACACTCTCGATCAAAAATGCCAATTTGTCGGTCAAAGGAGAGACTTTATCTTTATTTTACAGTATTAAGATCAGTGTTAATCGGAAAAATATCTTTACTGAAAGTTTCAAGTGTGTATTTCTACGTGCTGTCAAAACTTCGTTTTGGTTAACGTTTGTCTTCACATGTAAAAAAATAAACTTTCTAATGTGATTAGTTTTGTCATATTTTGGCAAGTTTAAAATCCGTATTTCTAATCCATATCCACATAAAGCCTGAGGATTTCCGAGTTGTGGATGTGACGTTAGAACGAAGAGGGCGTTTTGTTGTCTTTTTGAATATGTATAAATGATTGAAATAAAGAGTCATGGAAATTCATTGACATTATTAATGCCACATCCCAATAATACTAAAGGATTTCAAAATCATTGAAATTTATAACCTTATGGACGGAAAAAGGTTGTGTGACCTAGACCTTGATGTGAGAGATAATGTTAATGGATACTATACAGAATTATGGCGACAAATCCGTCCAGGACCTGCCCACCTATTGTTTAGGTGTCGCGTAACTGCCCAAATCACACGAATATCACTGGTGCGCTGCCTACCTTCTCATTAGGCGTCGCGTAACTGCCCAAATCACAAGAATATCACTAGCGCGCTGTCCACCTTCTCATTAGGTGTCGCGTAACTGCCAAATCACACGAATATCACTTGAGCGCTGCGCACATTCTGTTGAGGGATCGCGTACCTGCCCAAATCACACGAAATCACTAGCGCGCTGCCCACCTTCTGTTTAGGCCTCGCCCAACTGTCCAAATCACAGGAAATCTGTTGGGCCGATCCAGACACAGGTAAACCGTAATTAACGTCTACGTTGGGCACAATTTCACCTGCACTTGAACTTGAATTTCTTGCAAAATGCGGGTATTGACGTCATGGAGTGGCCATCGAAATCACCTAACCTCATCATGTATGGGATTCTCTTAAAAAAATCTTCGTGCCTTGAGATGTCAATCCCAGAATGTTCAAGTTGGGCGCCATGTCGGTTCAACAACTGCTCAACTTGTCTAATGGTGTGTTCATGGGCGTTTGACAGTCAGCAAAACAACGTTGCCTTGCTGTTGTGAATGTGAGCTGGGAGCATATGGGACACTGAACATGCGACATATGCCTGCTGCCACTGAGAGTGCACGGGGTTCACCTTAAAGTCTAATCCTGTTTGGATGTACTCTTATTACGTGCATAAGCCAGATTTATCCTCAAGGAACACACTTTGTTCTATATGGGCAGGTTTGTAACATGAAGTAACGCATCTGAAGTTTCGTTTTCTGTTCAGTATATACAGCCAAGGGGTAGAGAGGCAAATATAATCCATGTGAAGGCATTTTAAATATTCATTAAAAAATATTCCAGTGGCTCCCCTTTTAACACACTAAAATATGTTCTCACGATGTATGGTATAAGTTGACAAATTAGAAATAAAACTCTAACTATTTCACGTTCAATGTAGCTACCTTAAGGTGCTTGGCAAATGGCGAGCGAAACGTCTGTTAAGTATCCACATAGGACAGGGAGTCGGGCCTTGACAGTAATAAGCAGTAGACGATGCTCTTTGTGTGCATTTTCTTGAAATTCGTTAAGGCTGCTTACCTTCCACAAACATGACATACCGCTACATGTCATTTGGGACATGGTTAAAGAGATAACACCAGATTTTCAGACTGTCTGGCCAATGTAAACAAGCAAAAAGGCCAAAGGATCAGACAGATATTCATTTAAATTTCGGCTCCAAGGGGAACACAAAATGGGCGATGTTCAGAGAGCGATTATCAACCATCTACGTAACACCACGTTTACAGGTCTCCTGTATGCTTGCACCGAGGCAAATCGATCAGCATCTACTTGCTAGTGAAGAAGGTTAGCTGATCACTTAAGTAGTGACATTTACCGCCACAGTCAAGGGCGTCTTTCATCACGGGAAGCTACCAAGGTGACAAGAGACAGCCCAGACAGGGTGTTCATGTAGCTTGGCCAGTAACGAACTTATACAGTGGTTTCATTGTGGGCCAAGACTCATTAGTTTTATGAAATCACAGATTTAATGTTTTAAAAGGAGAAAAGCTGAAAGGAGTTTTCTAAATATCATAATATTACTGACTTAATACAGCGGCAAACATTAATCGCCATGCAAAGTGGGAAGGTCTAGCAGCAAGCTGCGGATGATCGTGGCTCTGCCTGGTTTCCTCCACCATAATGCTGGCCACTGTCGTATAAGTGAAATATTCTTTCACTTACGTACGGCATAAAACACCAATCGAATGAATAAATAAATAAATCGCCCTGCATATAGGCTTGTAAAACAGTATATCCCACTGTTTTAATAAATTGAAGAATTGTTAGAAGCCAATGTTCTAAATTTTTTACGGTGTACATGGTTTAAAGATGAATATTCGCTGTGCTGATATGGTTTTATAGGAAGTTCTCATTGCGTTATCCTTTAAACGTTAGTGTGTCTTGGGAAAGATAATGAGTGTGTCTTGGAAGAGATAATGAGTGTGTCTTGGGAGAGATAATGAGTGTGTCTCGGGAGAGATAATGAGTGTGTCTTGGGAGAGATAATGAGTGTGTCTTGGGAGAGATAATGAGTGTGTCTTGGGAGAGATAATGAGTTTGTCTCGGGAGAGATAATGAGTGTGTCTCAGGAGAGATAATGAGTGTGTCTTGGGTGTAGGAGCTGGATACGTCCACTCACATTTTCTTTGTTGCAACATTATGTATGTACGGGCAAATTATGTATGTACAGTAAATGGGCCCAAGTTTCGCACGTGAGTTACTGTCGTTTCTGAGCGGAGGAAAAAATGACAGAATGGAGTTATTATGCCTCCTGCCCGTTTTATTACCCTGCGTGGCTAATCCTCGCCAAATTGGGTCAAGTTACTGACAGTGTGGTGTGCAGGCCTCCCGAGTAGTAGGCCTACATGTCCATCTTAAAATATACCCACGGATGAAAGTCAAAGAGAGTATTAAGACAGGCAATGTCTGTTGCAAATCTTTATGTACACTACAGACGAAACGATTATTCGGGTTAGGCCTACGTGGAAGTCACCTCACACTTGGTGAACAGCTGCCTGCAGAGAGCTCTAACTATGCAACGAATGTGTGCAAATGTATTTTAGCTGAACACAAATTTCAAACAAAAACAAATGTCGCCAGAGGCAGATAAGATAATTGTTTTGCCTTTCGCCAGCAAAAAACACGGGGGGGGGGGGGGGGGGGCTCCGTTGCTCAGTCGGTTAACGCTCTAGCACAGCGTAGTGACAAAGAAGCCTCTCACCAATGCGGTCGATGTGAGTTCAAGTCCAGCTCATGCTGCTTCCTCTCAGGCCGTACGTCCCCTCACCATAATACTGGACGCCGTCGTATAAGTGAAATATTCTTTAGTACGGCGTAAAACGCCAATCAAAAAAATTAATAAATCAATCAAAAATCACATGTATGACTAAAATTTTTTTGTCTGAGGTAGTTCGATTAAATATTAAATAAATTAAGTATTCATGTTAAGCATTCATATGGGCAGAAGTTGACAGTCGTTCAAATTACTGCAGAAGAAATGTTTAGCTGCAGTGGGTGCAGTCGCATGTGTGTAGGTGTCGCTAACGTTCCTCGCTAGCTTATTCCGGCTTATACGAAAACTTGACCAGCCAAATGAAGTCATTTTGTTAGAAATGGTGAACTAGTTTTCACAAATATAACGATTTATGAAATGGTGGTGCTTGACGCATAGTAACGGATAATTGCTATATACCAAGTTTAGTAGCTTTACTTGTTAAATTAAAATATCGACACCATATAAAGAAAAAGCAATTAAACAAAGAAATTAAAAAAATAAATAATAAATAAATGGACAAATAAACAAAATTAATTATTTCGAAAGAGCATTGCCTGAATTGCTATAATGATAAACAAACCTACTTATATCAGAGATCTGAAGACAAACGTCGTTTTATATAACGCCATAAAACTCATCCACACAAGAAACTATTAAAAGCCATTTCGACAGAATAAAAAAGGTATGAACGTATTTATCCGGGATTTATGTTGCATAGGGAGATAAATAAATTGTGGATTTATATCGCCCCCCATCTTCCGGGAGTAAAGACCAGTGACACTCACTTACACGCAAAAGATAAATCTAGCACAAACCACACACTGGTTGGCTGATTATTTGGGGTCTAATGTAATTATTTTAAATTTAAACTCGTATGTGTCTACTCCTGCCTGTTGATAAGAAGCCACTTTACCATTGATTCTCGTCGACGAGATGCAGTATGGCTTCCAAGTTTGTTACTTACTTATCAATAAAACAAAAATTAGAAGAAATTTATAGTGGGCCTACATTAAAGTTTTGGCAACTTTTTTTTGGTAAGGAAAGTGTTCTTTGTTGGGAGATTCACGAAGAGCGGCACAGCTGTACCATATTCTCGGCAATAGGAACAGGCAGCCGAAAAACTCCTGTGAAGCACTCACACCGGTGGAATAAAGCAAAATACACTACACATCAGAAAAACAAATCAAAATGATCACAATAATATTAACATGTTCAGAAGTTTTTTAACAAACTTAATTCGGATTTACAAGTGTGGGGTTTATAAAGAAACCGGAGTCCACATGTGTCAAAACTTCATAGTCCTGGCTCCTGGGTCACGAAACTGTCATAGACTTAGATGAGAAGTAGCTTAATCTTTGGCTGTAATTCCTGAGCTTATTTTTTAACTTGAGCGGCAATTTTCAATTTCTGTCATGAAAGTCTTTGACAATTGTAAGTGTTAAAATGAAAGGTCACAAGATAAGAAGGAAAAACAACAGTTTTTAGAGCAACCTTTTCAGCTTCAGTTTCGTGATTCTGGGACCAGGGCATTCTGGTTTTCTCAGCCCATAATCTGACAAGTAAGAAATTGTTGACCACCAGAGGTAAATTACAAATATCTATTGTCTGTTCGTAGACATCTGAACACAAATGTCTGTTTAACTCACCATGGCTAAAATTGCCGCCCAACGAATGCGGCGACATCTGCCCTCCTTTAAGGAATACTACAGTAAATCCAAGCCAATATATCGATAGAGACCCCAATTTACTGTAGCACCCACGGGACACTGTTAAATGACACAGGTGTTCTCTACAGAGCTACAACTGTCCAGCTAAGTGTCAGGCGCGGCGTCAAACTCGGGGACCCTGGTGACGTCGCCAGATATCCCACATCTCCGGGGGAAGGACGGTAAAGTTTGGGGGTGATCGCTAGTGGTACACAGCCTATCCTAATGGAGATCTGCAGACGCAGTAATCCTCCTACACGTACATAGATCTTTTCACAGCATTAAGATTATGTGGGCATTTGCTCCATACTTTCTTACTGTATCTTTACGAAATTTTGTTTTTAACTCCATCGCTTTAGTTTACATATATTTTTGGTGTACTCGTAATCCAACATTTTCCTTTCTCGTTTGTTTTACACTCGAAAAATTCAAATATTACAAAGACTAATATCTCTAATCGACTGAAGTTTAAACACAACTGCTTTGCACATCTTGGTGACATTCAGTCTGTATGCGCTGTGATAAAGGTTTCTTCCAACAGAAAGCCACACTGCTTTATACCCGTTAGTGATATGTCAGCTGTGGGCCATGTAATGAAGGTTTCTTCTTATGGAAATCAACACCGTTTTGTAAGCGTTAGTTTCCTTGTCAGCTGTAGGGGTTGTGAAGAAGGTTTCTTAGCGGAAAAACACCAGCGCTTTGCACAGCCAGCAATCAGTCACATCTACAAGAACAACCAAGAACCAGCGCTACATCAACCTGAACATTTGGGAATCAGTGACATCATCGTGCACATTAGGCAATCAGTGACCTCCACCTGAACATCTGGAAATCAGTCATATTAACATGAACATCCAGCAGTTTACCACAGTAACATGAACATCCAGCAGTTTTACCACAGTAACATGAACATCCAGCAGTTTACCACAGTAACATGAACATCCAGCAGTTTACCACAGTAACATGAACATCCAGCAGTTTACCACAGTAACATGAACATCCAGCAGTTTACCACAGTAACATGAACATCCAGCAGTTTACCACAGTAACATGAACATCCAGCAGTTTACCACAGTAACATGAACATCCAGCAGTTTACCACAGTAACATGAACATCCAGCAGTTTACCACAGTAACATGAACATCCAGCAGTTTACCACAGTAACATGAACATCCAGCAGTTTACCACAGTAACATGAACATCCAGCAGTTTACCACAGTAACATGAACATCCAGGAATCTGCGCTAGGTCAACACAAACATCCGGCGAACATCCGGCAGGAAGGTTTCTTCATGACATGATGACATGAAACTAGCGTGTATTTTCAGTCATCACAAAACCTGCCGGATGTGAAAATAACTATGATTTGTACACGTTAGTTTCATGTTATCTGAAAGATTCTGGCAAATAGTCAACTCTACACGAACATCCAGAAGTCAGTCACATCAGCGCGAACAACCAGAAATCTGTCACATCTACACGAACATCTGACAATCAGTCACCTCTTTACGGACATCTGGCAATCAGCCATATCAACACGAACATCAGAAATCAGTCACATAAACACGAACATCCAGAAATCAGTCACATTAACATGAACTTCCAGAAATCAGTCACATTAACACGAACATCCAGAAATCAGTCACATTAACATGAACATCCAGAAATCAGTCACATTAACACGAACATCCAGAAATCAGTCACATTAACATGAACATCCAGAAATCAGTCACATTAACACGAACATCCAGAAATCAGTCACATTAACATGAACTTCCAGAAATCAGTCACATTAACACGAACATCCAGAAATCAGTCACATCAACATGAACGTCCATAAATCAGTCACATTTGTACCTGTTAGTTTCATGTCATCTGAAAAGATTCTGGCAATCAGTGACCTCTACACGAACATCTGGCAATTAGTCACATCAACATGAACATCCAGAAATCAGTCCAATTAACATGAACGTCACATTAACCCGAACATCCAGAAATAAGTCACATGAACACGAACATACAGAAATCAGTCATATTAACATGAACGTCACATTAACCTAACGTCCACAAATTAGTCGCATTAAAACGAACACCTGACAATCAGTAACATGAACATGAACGTCCAGAAATAAGCCACATAAACCACGAACATCCGCAATCAGTGACATCAACATGAACATCCAAGAATCAGCGCTACATGAACACGAACATTCGGTAATCAATCACATAAATATAAACATCTGACAATCAGTCACATCAACATGAACATCCAAGAATCAGCGCTACATGAACACAAACATTCGGTAATCATTCCCATGAATATAAACATCTGACAATCAGTCACATCAACATGAACATCCAAGAATCAGCGCTACATGAACACAAACATTCGGTAATCATTCCCATGAATATAAACATCTGACAATCAGTCACATCAACATGAACATCCAAGAATCAGCGCTACATGAACACGAACATTCGGTAATCAATCACATGAATATAAACATCTGACAATCAGTCACATCAACATGAACATCCAAGAATCAGCGCTACATGAACACGAACATTCGGTAATCAATCACATGAATATAAACATCTGACAATCACTCACGTCAACATGAACATCCAAGAATCAGCGCTACATGAACACGAACATTCGGTAATCAATCACATGAATATAAACATCTGACAATCACTCACGTCAACATGAACATCCAAGAATCAGCGCTACATGAACACGAACATTCGGTAATCAATCACATGAATATAAACATCTGACAATCAGTCACATCAACATGAACATCCAAGAATCAGTGCTACATGAACACGAACATTCGGTAATCAATCACATGAATATAAACATCTGACATTCAGTCACATCAACATGAACATCCAAAAATCAGCGCTACATGAACACAAACATTCGGTAATCAATCACATGAATATAAACATCTGACAATCAGTCACATCAACATGAACATCCAAGAATCAGCGTTACATGAAACACGAACATTCGGTAATCAATCACATGAATATAAACATCTGACATTCAGTCACATCAACATGAACATCCAAAAATCAGCGCTACATGAACACAAACATTCGGTAATCAATCACATGAATATAAACATCTGACATTCAGTCACATCAACATGAACATCCAAAAATCAGCGCTACATGAACACAAACATTCGGTAATCAATCACATGAATATAAACATCTGACAATCAGTCACATCAACATGAACATCCAAGAATCAGCGTTACATGAACACGAACATTCGGTAATCAATCACATGAATATAAACATCTGACAATCAGTCACATCAACATGAACATCCAAGAATCAGCGCTACATGAACACAAACATTCGGTAATCATTCCCATGAATATAAACATCTGACAATCAGTCACATCAACATGAACATCCAAGAATCAGCGCTACATGAACACGAACATTCGGTAATCAATCACATGAATATAAACATCTGACAATCAGTCACATCAACATGAACATCCAAGAATCAGCGCTACATGAACACGAACATTCGGTAATCAATCACATGAATATAAACATCTGACAATCACTCACGTCAACATGAACATCCAAGAATCAGCGCTACATGAACACGAACATTCGGTAATCAATCACATGAATATAAACATCTGACAATCACTCACGTCAACATGAACATCCAAGAATCAGCGCTACATGAACACGAACATTCGGTAATCAATCACATGAATATAAACATCTGACAATCAGTCACATCAACATGAACATCCAAGAATCAGTGCTACATGAACACGAACATTCGGTAATCAATCACATGAATATAAACATCTGACATTCAGTCACATCAACATGAACATCCAAAAATCAGCGCTACATGAACACAAACATTCGGTAATCAATCACATGAATATAAACATCTGACAATCAGTCACATCAACATGAACATCCAAGAATCAGCGTTACATGAACACGAACATTCGGTAATCAATCACATGAATATAAACATCTGACATTCAGTCACATCAACATGAACATCCAAAAATCAGCGCTACATGAACACAAACATTCGGTAATCAATCACATGAATATAAACATCTGACAATCAGTCACATCAACATGAACATCCAAGAATCAGCGCTACATGAACACGAACATTCGGTAATCAATCACATGAATATAAACATCTGACAATCACTGACATCAACATGAACATCCAAGAATCAGCGTTACATGAACACGAACATTCGGTAATCAGTCACATGAACGCGAACATTTGGTAATCATTCACATGAACACGAACATTCGGTAATCAGTCACATGAACACGAACATTCGGTAATCATTCACATGAACACGAACATTCGGTAATCAGTCACATCAACATGAACATCCTCATCGTCACCCTTTTTAACATGCTCGGTAGCGGAGCTTATTGGTTGAAGATCGTGATGTAAATATGATACAATTATAAAATAAAGGTGGATTTACATGACGTTCACGAGAGATCAGTTGCCTTTCACCATTACGGGATGGAGGTTAATCTCTTCCATGAGGAAGACATTGGCTTACTCAAGCTGTCTCTGTCCAAAATTGACGGTAAATCAGTCCAGCATACCACGAAAACAATACTTCTATTTGTACAATATGACTGCTACACTCGTTATTAAACTGTGGATGAAAGACTCAAAACCCAGAGGAAAAACCTGCGCAGAAAATAGATATAATAGACAAACTCTTCCGCATACTACTTGCGCACTGTGTGCCACATTCAAACTAATGCACGCGCACAACAGTAGATTGGACTGAGTGATCTTTAATAGTTTTCCTAAGAATATTTCATTTATAGATTTGCGATTTGTGCTCGGATTAAAACAACGGTCTTTGGCAAGTAACTCATAAACTTTCGTTCCAAAGAAAGTTTAGTGGTTCTCCTGTATTAGCTGTCAACCTCCATCCCCGGCACGGATTGTCCACCAATTACACGAACAACTAGATATCCCATAAATGATAACTTTAATACATCATGGGGATGAACAAGGATTTAAAGATGAGCTTTGACACGAATTCAACCCTGGAAGTAATTAATGAAACATCACACATAACATGGTGAGCAAATCGTACATCACATATAACATGGTAAGCAAATGAAACATCACATATAACATGGTGAGTAAATGGAACATCACATATAACATGGTGAGCAAATGGAACATCACATATAACATGGTGAGCTAATAGAACATAAAGACATCCATTTTCATATGGCATTTTCCCCCCTGCGATAGGTTTTTCTATAAGAATTTCTAGTTGCTTTAAATCCAGTATCATTTCACGGTAGCATCATTTGACAAAACAATGTATACTTCAGCCTGAACGTAATGTCTGTGCAGTATCTGTGAAAGCGGACAAAATATTCATTTGAAGCGTTAACTTGGATATGTAGAAACTGGCACAAATGGCTGTGGTAATGTGTAAGAAGTAGGATAGAGTAAATTGTTGTTATAGATTCACATTATGTATTTATTATCCCTTTATAAATCAATTTAAAATAAAACTGGAAATGAAAAATATTTTCTGAATTAGATTGTACAAGTTTACTGACCTAAAGGGCTACAAAAGAATCCAAGGTGACAAACAATAAACTGCGTTCGAAATTTGCAAATACGGTAATCCGAACTATTAGTTTCTTATTTGGTCAACAATTGTCCAACTTATTGGATGGCGATCATTCGTAGGGGTAGAGGAAATCGGAGTGCCTGGGTAAACAACGCACTATTTTATCAAAAATCCCTTATTGTCACCAAGAGACAATCAGAGCCGGGGGTTAGGCCTATAGAAATTACTGCCTAAGACCGGAATTAAACCCTCGCCTTAAACCGTCGTCGTTTTGTGATCACTTTAAATGAAATATATTTTCTGTCAACTGAATGAGTGAGTGCTTGGGTTGCTGCTTCACTGAGACGAATTACCCAAGGCAGAGTCATTGTGCTGATATGGGTCAACCAGTCGTTGCACTATGCCCTTAATGCTGAACGCCAAACAAGGAAGTACTAACTTCCTCTTTTAAGGTCTTAAGTGTGACCCGGCCCATGACTGACCCTTGATGTACCGCTCCCGAAGCGGACGCTTTACCAAGTGTGCTGTCTGGGCCGGTTCATTTTTCTGTTAAGAGGTGAACAAGAGATTAAATGATGTGTGCAATAAGAGATGAAATGATATGACATTTTTTTATAAGATAACGTTTCATCAGTCGGTTTATAATCATTTGTGCCGCCTCTGAACTGTTAAGTGATGTTTCATCCGTCAGTTTATAATCATTTGTGCCGCCTCTGAACTGTTAAGTGATGTTTCATCCGTCAGCTTAGGATCATTTGTGCCGTCTCTGAACTGTTAAAGTGATGTTTCATCCGTCAGTTTATAATCATTTGTGCCGCCTCTGAACTGTTAAAGTGATATTTCATCCGTCAGTTTATAATCGTTTGTGCCGTCTCTGAACTGTTAAAGTGATGTTTCATCCGTCAGTTTATAATCGTTTGTGCCGTCTCTGAACTGTTAAAGTGATGTTTCATCCGTCAGTTTATAATCGTTTGTGCCGTCCCTGAACTGTTAAACGATGTTTCATCCGTCAGTTTATAATCGTTTGTGCCGTCTCTGAACTGTTAAAGTGATGTTTCATCCGTCAGTTTATAATCGTTTGTGCCGTCTCTGAACTGTTAAAGTGATGTTTCATCCGTCAGTTTATAATCGTTTGTGCCGTCTCTGAACTGTTAAACGATGTTTCATCCGTCAGTTTATAATCGTTTGTGCCGTCTCTAAACTGTTAAAGTGATATTTCATCCGTCAGTTTATAATCGTTTGTGCCGTCTCTGAACTGTTAAAGTGATGTTTCATCCGTCAGTTTATAATCGTTTGTGCCGTCCCTGAACTGTTAAAGCGATGTTTCATCCGTCAGTTTATAATCAATTTGTTGGTAATAATAAAGTAAATGGCAGAAGCTGTGTCGGAGATGATCAGACAGATCACAAGCGGACGTTCATCTGTTGTCACCGCCACGTACCACGTACAAGTATGCATTTCTTTCTATAACATGTGGTAAATTCACTCTTCAGTGCAGTTAATGTGTCTTCCAGTTATTAAATTAATAAATGCCCACAAAATATGTGTTTTATTGAAATCTGCCGTTCAGTTTGTCAGGTCAAGAGTTGTTGATATCAGCTTAGTACTAACTGAAATATTGACGCAAATAAGCAACTCACCAGTGGTATATTTACGTGTTTGATCTGGTTCACTGCAAGTGCACGTGCACTGGCTTTTAATGTGATACTGCTTGCTACATGGATGTCTGGGTGCGGATACACGAATGGGTCTGTGAAATATACATATATAGAGTTTCAAAATTTTTAGCTTTCTTCCATTTTCATCTCTTCACCAATTTTTCAGCTTTTTTCCACTTTTCAACTTTACACGAAAAGACTCCAGTGTGTACAAATGTAATTCAGACAGAAACATTATCTCTATCAGGTACAAACAGGAAAGTATAGGGCGCTACTGGTTGGCTTAATTCCTTTCTCACCCACTGTTTTCATTCACTTACATCAAATTTAAACACACTGTTTGGTGATTTTCTTGCAATATTTTTTAGATTGTTTTAGATTTTATTGTATAATATTTCTAATCTGATATGTTTCGACTTTACATGATCACAGCAATTTGATATATTAGCTGCGCAGACGAGTCCTAAACGTCATATAGCAGTTGTGTGAAGCCACAATAGTTCAATCTTTCATTCTTAAACATCAAAGTCATGGGTATGGTGTCATGTTCATGTAAGGCAATGGGATGTATTATCGGTTGTCAACTTCTGAGTTCCCAGTATCTATCAGTGAGTAGACAAACAATATACCAACATTCTGCACACACGCTTGCACGATAGCACATGTTGAGTTTCTACACATAAGTAGTTTTCACGTCACTGAGTTTTGTTTCTCCATTTTCGCCGAACGATCGTTTTCGCCGGAAGTGTGGGGAAATAACCTTGAGACTTTGCTGAGTGGCTTCCGACAAGGTCAAATGGTAAACACTTTTAGCACACACTAACTTCAGTAGCTGATGGCGGAACTTCTGTCCCGCAGCACAGTACAAAAAGAAGTTCATGGAATGGTTGGTGTACATCAGCAGAGTTGTGATTGTCTCTGCCAGAGTAAACCTGGCCACTGAGACGGGGTCTTTCTTCATATGCCATAACGCCGACACTATCAGACAGATGTTCATGGGTAACGTGGTCAGCAGAAACGCGAACGACACCGTCAGCAACATGGCCGTCATCTTTATGTTAGGCTCGATACAGCTAGAGGTACGATACGCTGAACGCGAATCAGTGATCAATGTCTGTCGTTTCTGCATGAGACACCTGGACTTATACGCCTGTGTGACGCGCCGGATGATGACACAGTTCAGAATGGTGATGATGAAGAAAGGTAAGAAGGAGTAAAGAAAGGCGTCAACCCAAGGCCACAGCCCCCCAACCAAATAGCTAAACTCTTCACCACCGTCGCAAAACAAACTGTTGTTACCGACATCAGACTGGGAATTCTTCCGCGGGTTCTTGGACAGTTCGACCGTCCAGAAGAAGTGAAGGTTGATGGCGCTCAGGCACACTACCAGTGTCAAGATCACCTTCTTGGCCCTTGGAATGTTACACATGGTATTGGCATGTAGAGGATGACAGACGACGATGTATCGCTCGATTGTAACGGCGATGATGAGCCAGACGGAGATGTCGCTGGTTGTGTAGCCCATAAATACAACAAGTTTACACAATTCGTTCGACTGGTCCTTAATATCGAGGTCAGTGAACTGGCTGACCCAGACGCGCAGCGGTCCCACAAACAGCACGAGTGTATCGGCCACGGTGAGGGCGGCCAGGTACAGGTAAGTCGACTGTTTCGTCATCATCCGGTGACGCAAGATGATGAAGGACAGGACGTTGCCTATGATGCCCAGGACGAGAAGGACAGGCGGCACGTACATGAGCAGAAGGCTCTGTAAATCCGTGATCTCGCTGATATACAGCTCTTCCTCAGTGATATACATAGAGCCGTGTTCCAGGAGCCGCAGCAACTCCTCCTCCGTCATCCCCTTATTGAGCAGAAGACGGGTTCGATCCTCCGCCGTCAGCCCGTACAGGCGGGTCAGGATCTCAGATTTGTTGTACTGCCGCATTTCCATCCACCTCTTTCCCTCTTCTAGGTCAGCCTGTAAGAGTCACGTGATCAACCTGAAATGACACAAGAGAAACACTATTTTCAGTATGTAATGCAACATAGACAAAGGAGCGGCAATGCTGTATAAAACAAGTAATTATGTTAATGAGAAATTAGGCTTAAAAGCCTGTCCAGTCTTGCTCAGAGAAGGCTCTACCGAAGTCATGTACATGTAAGTCACCATTCCTAGCAAATATGGTATATGTATGAAGTGTGTAACACCATCATTATTAGTCAACAGCTCTGTGCCTGAAATACTAACAAGAATATTATCAACTCCTGTTGACTTAGACTGGTAGCGAAAAGGTAACATACTTTTCTGCCAGAGGTAAATACATCTGCTACGAACATATACCAAAACGACTCCTACATTAAGTACTGGAGAAAAACATGTGGCTGTCATTTCTATCTTCAACCTGGATCACTTGTAAGCAATGGGTGTTTAATAGAGCACAGATGGTCGACTTAAGGTCAGGCGATTTTGTAAGCACACATTTTTGACATACGCTGAGGCGATCTTGTAAGCACACATTTTTGACATACGCTGAGGCGATCTTGTAAGCACACATTTTTGACATACGCTGAGGCGATCTTGTAAGCACAGATAACTTACGGTCTGTCTTATAAGCACAAACTACGGTCAGGAGATCTTGTAAAGACAGATTTATGGCCTACGCTGAGGCGATTTTGTAAACACAATTGGTCGACCTACGGTCTTTCTTATAAACACAGATGGTCTACCTAGGGCCAGGAGATCTTGTAAGCACAAATGGTCGATCTACGCTGAGGCGATCTTGCAAATACAATTGACCAACATACGATCAGACGGTCTTGTAAGCACAGACTGTCAGCCTACGATCAGACCTTTTTACAGGTACAGGCAGTCAACCTCAAAGAACGGGTTGCCAGTCTGAGCCGCATATACCGATTCATCTAGAAAGCGTACTCTGCAGACAGCTTAAATCAGATAACGTGACATATAACACGTCCTTGCCAGGTTCAGAAGTCCGTCTATCGATGACGGTTTGGATGACACTGTACTTCAAACACAAACCGTAGAGACCACTGAATCATACGGCAAAAATGATCGAGCATCTGTTTTCTAACGGCCTCTGCGAATTCTTCAGCTAGGATAACAATCCCAGGGCCTTAGTGACGACCATTTATCTTAAGAGACAAAAGGTTGTCGCCGGAAGCAATCCTGGAGTGGCAGTTTCCTTGCAGTGCAGCAAAGCACGATGGGCGTGTAGAAGACAAAACTACGCTTATACGGCCAACAGTGTAGCCCAAGGCAAGGCGTATTAGCGGAACCTCTTGTCACTGTTTACATTAACCCGTGTACTTTTGTGTCTTATTGACTTATACGGGTGTGCTCTTATATCTTTGTCAGTACTGAATAGAGATAACACCGCCTGCAGTTCGTAATTTTTGTATCATTTTCTTTACATTAAACAAGGTAGATAAGAGCTGGTTGACTTGGTGAGACAAGTGGGTTCTTGAGGAAACTGCCGATGCCATGAGAATGTTGGCTTAATAAAGGGTTCGACTGCTTTATTATAACAATCTCATTTATTACGTTTACGAAGAATCATTGGTGTTTTACAAACAAAGCTGGAAACAGATTGGTCAACTACGACATTTAAAGAGTCCTGTACAAACAAAGCTGCATTATGTCTTATGGAATAAGAAACAGTTAAGCTTTTCGACGAAACTGTGATATTTCGAAGCATATTATAAATGACGTATCTTGAATCATTTCAAATGACCATGTTGGATAACTAGAAATTTCCTTTACCAGGCTGGGCACTTTAACAGCTGGGTGCATGGCGGTGATTTTAAAGGCAAAGATCATTCTAAAATGAAGTACATATCAGATGATAGCTGGATTTACTTTTTGATAGAATTTTTGTAACCGAGTAAAATTGTGTTAAATAATCAGATTCTAGGATAGTCTGTTGTGACCCAGAATGTATCAATTACGTCACGTCTATACTTTTTGCCAGAAACAATTCATTTCAAGGAGAAATCAGAAAATGTATTCATAGATCATTATGTATATGTATTTTGAATGCTTTTGAATGATTTGCAGTTTAATGAGTGTGAAGTAGCAAAACCCTTATGTGACGTCACTTGTCAGATTGTGGTCAGAAAAGGCCACCATAGAATAAATTATTCCAATGTATTTTACAAGGTCAAATAAATCCAACTATTTTCCTGGACAGATTTTAATAGTCTTTTATCCGTTGCATACTTCATTTTGGACAGGTCTATGCCTTTAAAAGACAAGACAGCACCTGGATAAAACATAGTTCAGTTTAAAGCAGGATACTCAAGCTTCTAAAAAGTATCATACTTTATTATTTTTATGTGATTTCATCAAAGAACATGTGCAAGAAAAATAACAATACTGCACAAATTGCTTGTGTGAGTAGAGGCAGCCATCTTAAGAATTTTATCCAATCAAACACATTGCTATCAGATTGTGCGGATTAAGCTGTGACGTAGCCATTAACCATTTGCTATATAATAGCACAGAACAACTGCATACGACATGTTTTTGAAATCGTTTACAACGATTTAGTTACGTGTAGCCGCAGGGCCATTTCACACAGTGTTGTGGGGAATGTCTGTTTCATGTACGGATCATCACAGACGTAAAATCCGTTGATTTACAACCGTGTGACATTCAACGACGGTATCTCAAATTATGTCACACAGTATCATACCGTCTCGGCCCACAGCCCACTCATCCCAACTAAATGGGTCAATTTCGTCAGCAGTGTCTAAATAATAAATATGAGAGTCAGTGCAAAACTCATAGGGGATGCCGAGGGTTTATGGCAATGAGAAGACAGCATCTCACCTGGTAATCCTTAAAATTAATTAAATCTTGAGATATAATTTTTTTTTCTCTGAGTTTATTACAACTGAAGAATTTAGATTTTTCCCCTTCGTCCTTCTCGCATTCAAGGGATGCTTTTTCTGTTGTCTTTCACAAAATACAGTAAAATTATTGAAAAGCCGTGTTCAAGCCGTTGTGCTTTCTCTGACGTCCGCGATAACTAGGTCACCACTGCTTTCATCGTAGAACCCACTGCAACAAAACTGAAATACAAAATCAACGACAATCGAATGCTAGATCAACCCCAATCTTGCTTAGATTTATTTCTGTTTGTTTTATAATTTAGCATGAATCTAGTTGTTCAAAAGTCCTCTTGTAATTTTGTAAACACTGAATAGGGGTCAAAATCACAACCCTTCCGGAGGCTACGACCAGAACCAGAAATACCCCGGCCGTGCATCTGCAGCTAGGCTATATAAACTGGGTCACTGGAGTTGCTTGTAAATGGTATCGTAGGCCTACTGTAGGCTTACCAACAGTACAAGCAATGGAAGAAATATTCTTCCGGTATGCTCATTTTCCGAGAAAACTATATTTATCACTTTGGCCTCCATCGCCACAACTTTCATCTGCCATAGGCTACTGCTTAGACTATTATACGGACAATGCCTTCGGCGTTGCAGATCCAGAGTAAACGTGACGTCACCTTTCTCTCGCTAATGGAGACGCTCTGGAGCTGTGTCAAGAGGAAGTTTCACTAAACGTTTACTGGGTTGAAAAAATCTGAAAAAATATTTATTGTCGGTTTAAGATACTTTGAGGGCTTAGTCTTTCAGTGGACATAAACACTAGTCAGGTGATATCTTTCACTTTTAACCTTCAAGTAGTCGAACATCGGGTTAAGCATGGGCACACTGTTAATGGCAAATTCATTTTTATGTCTCACAGTGGTTATGAGCTACCGGAAATAAACCAGCTGTAAGCGAGAATTACAGTCAAGCATACAGAAAATCACCAAAATATTAGCATTTCTTCACTCTGTATACAGCATGCGTATATTCTATCCGTATCTGTGTGTTAAGTTCTGTCTGTAGTTGTGACATAGATAACAAGCCTTTAAGAGTTTTGGTAGCGCTAAATATAGTCATTTATTCCACACTGAATATGTACACATGTATCTAGAACGCATCAAACCTTGATAGGTCGACATTTTGGTGAAATAAATGAAACGGAAATGATGTGTCATTAAGTATGGCCTGTGGTTATCTCATGGCAGGTCAATACCTATCGTACTAATCAATATCTGTGCATTAGTGTCTAGCTGAAGACGCTGGCGTAACTGCCTTGAAATGTTCGGAAAAAATAGAAAGACAAGACTATTGACAATATCAAATGAAAGGTATCACATAAACGTCTCGGTTTCCTTTGAACCCATCGTCAGACAATAATATAGGGACCTGAACCTCCTAGATAAAACGTTCCTATACATGTGGATACAAACATGAACACAAAAAACTGATCAACATCCGTGTTTTCCCCCAATATCTAAGTGCAATCTGCTAACATTAACTCTAACATGAGTAAAAATATAAATAATGTCTGTAATTAACCCAATGCATCAGTTCTTCGTTTATAGTTAGTGTAATGATTCGGACACCGCGCAAAACATTAGCTGTTCAGAAGCTGTGTCACAAAAACTACGCGAAATCAATGGAGAATTTCATAATGTTCCCAACCATTAGAAAACAAGGGTGAACCGTTCTTTTCGGCCTTGAAATCCTCTTTGTGTGAGAATACAGGCCATTAGAGTTACAGACCATTAGAGACAAACTGTGTAAATGAGTATATCGAACAATAAGTTTGTTGGAACCGTGATCTGATGCAGGAACATGTAAATAATGTACAAGAAATTTATCAGTCCGCATAGATATAACCCTGGTTTATTACAGGCACAAGTAAATATTGTAATCTATAATTCTGTTTGATGATAATTCCACACCATTTTCTTTGTTCACAAAAAATGAATTGTCAACAATTTTTGTCAACCAGCATGAACAAGCACTCCTGATGCTGCACAAGTTACTTAACTCAGCTGGGGCTAACCAAATTGGAGTTATAGATGTAGACTGGGTGCTGGAGACAGAAATCTCCGACTGCAAATAGATTCCAAATAGACCATAATTTGTGAAGGAACAGAAAACAGCATTCCATTTCCGCTGCTCTCGCGGATCTCCTGGGTGAGATTCAGTGCTGACTTCTCCATCAGACTCTTACGGAGGCAATTTTTCATTCTGAATTTTGACGGATTCTTGCGGATTTCTTTCGTCAGATCCTTATTACCATTGGGAGGTAGTGGTTTTCACGAGCTGTTCAGATTCGACAGTAAACATTATAGGAGTGGGAGCTGTCAAACTACAGTTGGACGAACGAGGTCGCCTGTTCAATTCGCTCTGCGATTTTCACATATAAACAACCCTGACCGCTTTTCTCCAGCCACCCAACATAAAATCAGACTTTCTACATGCTTTTCAAAAATCAAAACGGTGGTTATAATTAAGAACATCTGTTAATGACATGTTTCACAGTTGTCACCCAATCGTATACCGCCAAACTTACCACGTTGCATGATTTAAACTCATAACGATAAGTTGTACATCGCAGACTTTTCACGACCAATAATTAGCATTTATGTTCTAAAAGTTCGCTTCATACATTTTAACAGCGGTATTTGGTTTATATTTCTCTTAGTAACCTGCAGTGTCAAGCTGTTTTATTTTTCAGCTGACTGGGATCATGGTGAAAGCTTTTACATCATTGGAATCGGTCTAAAACGCGTACCGTTTCACTGATAGGTCAGTGTCGATTTAAACCATTTCATTTACAGAATTACCGTCCTTGATTTAACGAGAGTAACATTAAATGGACCCACATTCGACAAGACGAGGTAATAATTGTAATGCTGGTAAGACTTTGCTGTTCAAAACACAGAGAAATCGACCCCACCACTCTGATCGGAAATGCGAACGGCCTCGGACTTAGCTTTTGTCCCCAGAGTTTGTCGTTCCATCATTAATAATACAGGATCGCATGCTTACAGGTGGCAGTTTTGAAACTGGGGACACGTTCACATCGAAGTACGTGTTTCGATCAACAAAAAATTAAAACTAAGTGAGCGGTCAATGAGGATAAAGAAAAGATAAGTCGTTAAGGAAAATAAATGCCAAACTACATCAACACCCTGTGAACGTCTCTGGTGTGTGCCAAAACAGTAAGTAGTATAGTTCATTTTAATAACAATACCACCCACAAGAGATTCTTGAGGCAAGGGTGTCTTTTTATCTGACCACCTTCTGCCCTATATTCAGTATTCCTAACGACGCCAATCAATCTCGCCCGATCTTGTTATGGGTGTGTAGGCGGAACACCTTTGGCCACTTTCTAGCAATACAGACTTACGGCCAATCAACGACAATCCACTAACAAAATGTCTGCTCTCGTGGCTTCCCCATCCCTGCAGGTAAATATTTTGCAATAACATGCAAGTGAGAAATAAATACTAGCGGTGGAAATAAAGTCACTGGAACAAAGTCTCTGTCGAACGTGATTGAGATTGAATAATTTGCATATGTAAAATGGAATTTCATAAGACAAAAAATCACAAAAATGTCACAAATCAGATCAAAACAACGTTCTGTACAGATCGATGAGCTGTTTCACAAGTAATGAACATCCACCTATCAATGTACTGAAAACAGCCGGTGCCCAATCATATCACTTGTATCGTCTTCCAGCTTATTGTAAACAATGGCCGAGAGCATGAGCTGATTAACAGGATTGCTGTTTGAAAATACCCGAAATGCTAAGCGCTTTACTACTCGACGATAAGAGATTTATTTAAATATCTATCTACTTGTCGGTCACTAGCCATTCAACCAGAATACTGGTTATCAACGTGTTTAAGCTTTCTCTGTAATAGCATATTATTTTGTCTTCTGGCATTGATTTATTTACTTTCCAGTCAACAACCGCCTTCGGTTTGTGCCTGACAAGCCAGATGGCCTTAAGCTGTAGCCGAACCAATAAGCTGGATTCCATTATGAGACAAGTCGGCTTTATATAATTATTTGATTTGTTTTATTAATTGGTTATGGAATTATTTATTTATGTTTTATGTTTTATTTCAAACGTTTTTTTTATTTATTTGATTAGTGTTTTATTTATTTATTTGATTAGTGTTTTATTTATTTATTTGATTTATTTATCTGTTTATTTATATATTTATAACTCAAGAACGTTTCATGTACACCGCAGTTGTTGAGTTTAGTAGTGGTGAAAATGGACAGGCCACAAAGAAACCTCATTGGTCACTTGAGGGTTTGTTCTTCCGGGACAACCATAAGAAGGCTCAATTCTCGATGTGTCCAACTTTGTCACAGAGCAATACCAGCGGTATACAAAGCGCAAGAACCGTGTAGTCAATCATGTAACAGAGTGAGAGAAGTCTACTGATTTCCTGAGAACTACAGCTCTTCCCTGGTACACTGTCCCATGAGCCAGTGGATTAAGCACTTCTGTGTTGACACAGGCAGGATCTAAGCTCCATTCATCTCGATCACGCGGATTGGTCATTAAGCTGTTCTGGGTTAACCTTTGGATTGACCGCAATGACTCCGAAATATAATCCGTCATTGCTCACTTTAAAATCAATAGTTCCCCACGCCCCAAGTTGTGCACTGTTTTGCACAAGACTTTCCAGGCGCCTCGTCAGACACACCTGTCTGCCTCAGGCACCTGCCTTACTTCTCTATAGGACCATCACTGGTTGACCTATCTAACAGTTTTTATCCGTTCAGAGGTCATTTGCCACATATTACAGAACAATGTAATAATGCAGTTTTAAATAACATTTTACGTAACTGCATGTTTATCGTACATTTTTCTTTTCATTTATGTGATATGAAATGAGAATTGGTGATCTAGACAGTGTCAGTTGACATTTGTATATAGCTAGACTGATTTATTGGTGGTTAACGCTATACTCAAAAATGTCCACTGACATGACGTATGTGGGAAGTTCTGTCAGCAACCTGTCGTAATGCTGGTTGCCGTTACAAGTGAAGTATTTTTGAGCACAGCGTAAATCATCGATCAAATAAATAAACAAATGACTCTGTTCAGGTGTAATGGTGGTGGAAATTTAAGTGTCTTTAATAAACCATCGACCTTCGACAAATACCTAATAAACTTCGAATATGACGAGAAATGACAGGAAATGACTCTATTTTTAAAATGACTAAGTATCTAATGGTAAAGTCCAAAATTCATTTACCACTCGAAACTCATAAAGGGGCGTTCCAAGTCGAACATCGCAAGACACATTCCAAAACAGCGTAAAACGCCAGTTTCCCAAGAAATATGTAAGAAATAATACAAAACTGAGCAATAATAGTAAAGGAAGCTCGTAACCTGCAAGACAAAAGCGGTAATCAGTCTTCAACGAACACTCAAGACTCCTACAAAGTAAACAACCTCAAGGTCGCGCATTAAATGAAACTGGTCATAAAGGCTTTTAGAATCTTCTGTTAAAAACATGGCTTGTATTAAAGTTTTAAGCATCCTCGGGCAAATCATGAAAAATCGCTTGGTCTCATAGTCTTAAAAGAGCATTTAAACATTTGCGATCTTCACCAGGGTGCATTCAGATGGCCTTCATTCCAACAAAATACCCGCACTATCATCACCTTCAAAACAGCTATATCCGTGTCTATCACACCTTCAGCGAACAACCACCGAGTATCCGTTTATTGATGATTAACGATTAATTAATGATCAATGATTGTTCCGAGATGGGGTTCCCTAAGGAGAATAAAAGACAACGCTTTAAATCACGAACAGATCCTATGCCCTATGGGACTCATTTGTGGATAAGAAGCTGATCAGACTTTCCAAAGAAAGAATACAACAGCCACGACGATGAATTGTTACGATGTCTTAGTGAATGTGAAACGATGTACGAGGATTACACCAAGGCTAGACAAGATATTGGTATGACATGTTTGAAATCATCAATGTCATGTATAGAGATTTATCAAGAAATATAGCGCTGCTGCAATATGTATGCCAGTGTGTCCAGAATATACCAAGACATACCCCGACCTAGCTATGGCACGGCCACGACGTGAACCTAGCTTTCATAGCTTCATATCACATATGAATACATGTTAGGTGAAACCTGTTTTTAATAAATGATGACCACGCCTTTCACAGTAAAAGGTCAAGGACAGTGTGGACAAGAGGTTGGCTTTTGTCCCCCCCTGTATACTGTTGGAATCAGACAGGCCATCTTACGGATACTTCCTGTGTGCTGATCCAGAGGTGTTTCAAAGGCTGCTGGACGTTGGATCTCATAAAGAGATGGATTCTCATTTGCGTGGTAGTATCTCAGCAAGTAGGAAGCGGAGATAGCCAAGAATGGGAAAGACGCAGTTGTTAAAGGCAACACCAAGTCACGTTACACAGCTGACGTCGTGTGAGTAACGCGGCAATGTCATGACGGATTCTTCACGATGTAGTTGGCACATCGGCTTACATCGTGTAAAGTCTTGGGGCATCATGACGTGACACGTATCACAGTGGAATATGGGGGCAATTTTTGTTCCAAAACAAAATCATACCGATCTTGGCACGACAAGCGCTAGTTTGGCACGTGTTACGTTCGACGTCTTTAGTTTACTTGGACATTTGAGAGTATAAGCAATTCATATACGTGTACATGTCAATGGTACACAGATCTTGGTCATCGTGCACAAAGCTTGGTTATCGTACACAAATCTTGTTCGAGTCGAGTGAGTTATTCTATTTTAGCAGTTTTCTAAAAAGACCAACAACGTCATAACAGAATAATTATGATAGTTTTAAACAATATACGGCATATTTAAGGGCCAAATTATTTAAGGCGGGAAAGGCTACTCGTTTGTAGAATTTGAATTATTTCATTTTCCCAACATCGGCAATCAACCACTGTGACTGTCTGTCACAAAATATGATGACAACCTTACAGTAGTTCTCTACGGGTTCGGCAGCGGTACAGACTACACCATACTTAACCAAGTGAACAGCAATGCGCCTGTAAAGGGCTACCAGTCCTTACGTTAAAGTCATTACCTGTCTACATGGAAAAGTTTGCCCAAAGAACAGTATCGGTAGATCAGACAGCATGTCCCTGATATCAAGTGAAATATCTTGCATGTTCAACATATTAAATTTCAGGTGAATTTGCTTCATGTCTCGACGCACATAATGGAACCGGAAACCAAACAAACCATTATCGCCATCATCATCTTCATCATCATCATCATCTTCATCATCAAGTTTGCTTTGAAGACAGATTAAAGGGATTATCAATATTAGTGGAATATTCGAAAGTCACTTCCTGTTTTAATAATGAAATTAACATTGTGTTCTGAAATTCTGAAAACCTTTTTCGTACTTAAAATGAAAAGATTTTATTCAGTTTGTTTATTTCACAGTGTTATGAATTGTCACAGTGAAAGAAAAACCTTTTGGCTGTTCACGATGCACACTGTCATTGTATAACTAAACTTTGATGTTGTCACCTCCCATGGTGACTTGATTAGCAAATAACTGTTCCTTTATTTCTAATGCCGCATCAGAAGCAGTGAGGATGGCAATGTTACAATCCACCGATGAAATTTAAACTTCCTGTTAATTAGATTCTGACGTGTATACGGAAAATAAGCGATAGGGAACCTTGGATATTCTCTTTCATTTTTATACAGAAAATACCCTCAATCCGCAATCATAATGACATGAAAAAATATCACTGGTCGTTTTGAAGTTCTCGGGGCATTGTACAATACTGATTTGCTGTTTGTCTTTTTTCATATTGGCGGCGTTAACCATTGTTTAATTTAGTCTTTTTATATTTAATTATTTATTGGATTGCTTTTTTACGTCATACTCAACAATGTTTTCAGCAGTATACAATATTTAAAACTCCGAAACACAATCTCCCAATGACAGAAAAGAGTAAAAAAAAAAGATGTTCAGAAGTCACTTTTTTATTTTTAGGTTGTGTCAACATTTTTTCCCCATTTCAAATGCATGGTAAACTTACTTTGAATTTCCTAGGAGATGGATTGCCAAGGACGATAAAAACATTTCCGCTTTTACAAGACGTGATGTTAACAATAAACTGATAAACTGATTTCATTACCTTCCACTAAGAGAATAACAAACTTACTTTATGTCTGCTCCCTTGACATTTTAGCTCCTAAGATGTTGCATGTAGCAGGCTTTTTACATCTATATATATACTATATGCATCAAACACTTATTAGTTCTGAAGGTATACGTTTTACCGCCTATATTGTTGATCAGCTGTGCTATATAACAAAGGCATGGACGGCAGTTTTACACACTGTAACACTGAAGTTGTCTGAAAATGTATGGCATTTGAACGACACACATTTCCACATTGAAATATAAGATTATAGCATGAGGAGTAAAACAAATGCAGCGACAAAGGTCAAAGTAACTCGTTAAATCCGATCTCTTGTCATTTTAGCTCAGCCAATGTTTTACTCGAACTGCTCATTTAAATGATAATACTGTAGAAATGACACACCCCTTAGCACCTTGGCTTAAGCAAAGCTGTTTAAAGAATGCAGTGATATTAATGGCTACATATTGCAATTAATTGACGACACTGGTCTAGAAATAATCAAAATTGTGTGTTAGCATCATATTTAACATACAAACACATTAAAACATCTTACCAACAGGTTCTCTATCCACCCGGTCCCTAAGATACAATGGCATTCTTGTAATGTTATTACAAGAAGTCGGAAGATGTCAGCTGTGCACTGCACAGAATCTGTGTTCGGCTTGTGGCTAATTTCCATGACTTCCAGTTATGTAGGTCTAATTGTTCCGGTAATTAACACATCGACAGATGGCTCCTAGCTTGTTAGTGAAGTATTTCACGGTGGCTTTGAAGGTAGCTGAGAGCGACGATGAGGCTAGAACAAATGAGAAGCACAAGATTCACAGCGCCTCTCTTGGTGCCCATTGAACCCCAGACGTTTCACCAAAGGGAGCACTCGATCGAGATCTGACACTCACGCTCCATCATTATCTAAAGCCAAAACTGTCACCAAAGTGCAAAGGTTGTGGATTCGAAGTTTCAAATCCAGCTCCAAATCCAGCCGAGTACAAATCCCCGATTCTCAAGGTATTAATGTGAATAGCCAGGCATATCGCATAAGTCCGTGCAAATGCATGTCTAGCGGACACAGCACTAAGAAACAGTGGAATGCAATTAAAATTTATTTTGTTAAGAGCGACAGGTAAAGCGCGTCTAGAAATTAGAGTGAGGCAATTATACTGTGTGAGTACAACCATGGTCTAATACGATTGCCATCACGTTCAGTTTCAAAGGTTAATGAGATAGCTAGATCAATTATCTTTTATTCATTTCAAGACAGAGAAAACACCACATTAATTTTCAACAAGCTTCTTACATTAGAGGACAGAGCAGCGATCCAAGAACTACAACGCTCATTCACAACATGGCTGACATACTCCCAATGTGGCGTTAAATCTCAAGCAGTCATTTCATTATACGTGACCACCAAAGCGACAAATTAATTATCATCAGCATTCAAGAAATTGGTGCATAACATCGGTTTTGTCCCAATAAATCCCTTATTTCAGAGTTTAAAGCATTCGTGCACAGCCTAAATAAGAGATAAACTAATTATCATCAATTCTCATCAGCACGTACATAAAAGCTCAGAAAAACAACATTTACTGCAGTCGTTTGAAGCATCCATACGTGTAGTTCACGTGATATCTGATGCACGTTGGCACTTGACAATACAGTTTAGAGAGATCCAGCTCAATGTCTGGATGTCTATTATTATGGACTGTTGGATTCCTCGAGGCTTGGAGACAAATAAAGTGGCTGACAATGGTAGCCAAATGTATTGCAATCCATTTTAGACATGTATACACTCCGTTTTGTCACTGTTCCAAGTACATGTATATGACGGCATACAATACAGTGGTAGCTTGACCTAGCTAGGGCTTGAAAGGTACATGTGCTTTGAACAAACAGGAACCCGGCCATCAATATGGTTTTGTCTATAAATTCATATCTGTCATATATTACTTGTTTGTTAGAAACGGAGCAACGAAGGAAAAAGAGCGGAGACTATAGCAGAGCAGCTGCAAATACAAAATATCTCCTGCGGCCTGGGAACTGACAAGCCTCGGGGTGCAGTGTCAAGATGGCTTTGTCACGCAAATAAAATAGCCACGAATCCAATACAATTTCTCCTGAAATGAAATATACAAAGACCATAAAATATTCCATAATACATTTATCCGGCGTGGAATGATGATAAAGATGTGAAATGGTAAATTTATGGAAAATAAGCGAGTTCATGAAGCCAAAAACATGACACAATACATATTCAAAAATTCAAAGCCCTTGCAACAGTAAATCATTGAAGAAAATGTTGTGAAAAGCAACAGCGATACTTTGACAGAGTGATACTTTGACAGAGTTTCTGTACTAATAAAACACAGAACACAGTGTAATATTTCACTGAACAAAGGCTAAGCTCACATACAACTGTCTTCGCTAACTTATCGTTCACAATAAAACATATCATGGCAAACGCTTAATCAAGCGTTAACAATCGTCAGAAATATCATTTTTGTCCTTTTGTACAGATAAAATCACGAATTCATCTCATTTGCACTTCACTTCATAAGTAATTGTATGGTGCTGGTCAGCATTCGGTGGTTTTGTTTCTTCATTAGATGCGACAGCTGCCTAAAAAGGCGTCCAGGTCCCCTGGAGCACGAAACAATGATAGACTGAAGTCATTATACTTGGTTCCTTTCCCTTATTTTAGCTGAAATTTGTTGTACGATAACTTACCCAGAGGTTACGTTGTCAAGCAAAACCGTGACCTTATAACATAAAAGACAACAATTTTAAAGTCGTTTGAAATTTTGACGGGAGTCTGAGATCAAGGGGACTGTAACTCAACATAAACCCTCATAATCGCCCAAACCTATGCCCCTATCCCTCATAATCGTCTTATCCTGTGTCCTTATTTCTCTTGATCGCCCAAACCTATGTCCTTATGTCTAATGATAGCCCAAACCTTATGATCTCTCACGATCGCCCAAACCTATGCACGTATCTCTCATGACTGTCGAAACCTGTCCCTATCCTCATAATCGCCCAGACCTATGTTCTTATTTCTCATGATCGCCCAAACCTATACACGTCTCTCTCATGACTGTTCAAACCTATGTGCTTATATCTTGTGTTCGCCCAGACCTATGTTCTTATCTCTCATGACTGCCCAAACCTATGTGCTTATCTCTCATGATCGCCCAGACCTATGTTCTTATCTCTCATGATCGCCCAAGAATATGTTTCTATCCTCTTGATCGCCCAAACCTATGTTTTACTTTTATTATCTTAGTAGATAAACAGCTGAGTGATAAAACTGAGTTGGTCGTTATTTAATAAGTCAAATGTATGTTAAGTGACTGAGACTACAGTCGGAACAGACAGTCGTATACCAGTCGTCAACCAATAAAGACGTTCCAGATTAATAATCGAAAGACCAATTCCCCACAAGGACGCATAACACAAACCGCCAAAGAACTAAGAAAGCGTATAAAGTACGAAAATATGACGAAATCATGCAAAGAGATGCAGTCAACAGATTCCAATGATGTTGGAAAGACACAAGGTATGTTCTAGGCGACTAAGTGAAATCCGTGTCCAAACCGTGTACCATGCTAGGCTATCACTTGTCAATAACAAAATATGTGTCTCAGTTGTGCTTTGATTGCAACTGTTCATATGTCCAACGTGGTGATCTAATTCAACACGATGAACATACCACCCCTTGCCCCGGGTTAAGTGGAATTAGACACTTTCATGAAGCAGAGCGCCAGAGACTCTGGACGCTCTGTCCATGTTTACTTACAAGAGAATTGTACTTATTATAGAACATAAGAAACTTGTAGTTAAAGCGTTTAATGAAATAACTTTGACACACAAGTTTTTGCAGTAATAACCTGTTACATTGATTTAAATCGTCACACAACACTCTGTATCTGACTAATGTTAAAATGTGAGACATGTACAAGCCCCATGCGGGACCCTTCCGTATATTGCTGTCTAAGTAAGGATAATTTTCAATATTAAAATTGAAACTATCCTCCTTGTGGTAAAGTCTGCTAGAGAGGAAACCGTGTTGGTCTTTGTACAAATATACATCCAGACAAGATGTACCATCTGGAGAGTTTATCCTTTAATTCCAGCAAAGGTGAGTAAATATCTTTCACATACTTTGCTATATATGGATTGTTTAGTGTCAGCAGATCATCAATATACCGTTTTGTGAATGAGAAAGATAGGACCTGGTGAGGATTCCTCCTTAATAGTTTCTACATATAGTTGTATTCATATGACAACAGGTATAGGTCCGCCAAAAGTGGGGCGCAATTGTACCCATCGGAATACCTGTGCACTGCTGATATATGGTTACGTCGAATTTCACATAGATGTTATTAATTAGAAACGTTCGACCACAAATAAAATTAGAATAATAATATTGTTTTAAACATATCCCATAACTTGACGAATAAAAAAAAAGCCGTGAATAATACACATAACGTGAACACATAATCTATTTACCTTTCGAACAGGAGAGTTGAAAAAAAGCAGTTCGGCAAAAAGAAATCGGCAGTTCCGTTCTCTCTTCAACATATCCCACCGAATTCTATAAAATAATGCCGAAAGCTGTATGATACAACATATACCTGTTACATAAAAGCATCTTACCTGAAGGGATAATTAGCAGACTGCGAGCATTATATTAGAAAGACACTGCCATCCATATGGCTCCTTTCCGGAGAAGTCTGTCTATGTAACTGACATCGGCTAGTCTGGGTGAGGCACCCTCTGCCGGCCTGCCAGTCGGTGCCGGATCTCTCAGGCTCAGTGCAGTATTGCGGCTGAATGCGCTCCCGTCAAATCTCCAATTGTCAGTCAGTCTCAAATACTCTACACGCATATGCTGTATTATACAAGGATTATTGCCAAGAGTTTCATATGTAATGGATATTTATTCCAATATGGTCATGCATCAGATGGCACGCTTACAACTAAAGACAATTTCTATGCTAAAGCCTCGTGAAAGTAGAGCCATCCTCACTACCGACCGTGGACTCACATATCGGTGCAGCGGCTGCTCCTGCTATGTTCAATCGCCATTAAGTGGTTATAAGTGCATGGGCTGCCTCATCTTCCCCACTGAAGCACTTTATGGTACAGTCATCGAAGCGTAGGTATCAGCCAAGACATCTCGAAATTGTTAAGAAGTCGGGAAGTGCACCGCGGTTATTATGTCGTGGAATATTTCTGTGATTTTTGAACAGCATTCAAAATGTATAAAAGGCATTACTTTGTAATAATAAATTACAAACATAATTTGTTTAAATGTTTTCGGGATCCTCTTGACATCAATGATTGGACATTTTTGTCGGCTGAGGCTTTCAGTCAGAAGGTTTCACCATCCCTGGAGAGGCCTTGTGTTTTTCGCCGGTTACAATGCAGGTATCTGTCATTTAAATGAAATATTCTAAAGTGCCTCCTAAATTCCCAATAAAACAAATAATATAATATAATGCAATAATTGAGCCTCTTTCCGGCATTGTTTAAGGTAATTCTGTTTGATCTCACATAACCAACAGTCAAACAGGGCCGTCATTCAATGTAACCTACAATCGCAACACACCATTTAACGTCCACCGCTTCAGAGACTGTTTCCAGCTACCTTACATCTAACAGAGAGTCTACTGATGGAAAACGGAAAACTTAAATTTACCACAAATGTGTAGGTCAGTTCCGACGGACTCGTTGCTAGATCTGAAGCGCTGAGACAACAAACGTGTATGATCGAAATTTCAATAAAGGAAATGAGCCGTCGTTAGGAATAACACAGTTTTAGAAGACGAGGGGCGGGGTTGACCACGATTTCATAGCGTGACTCCATGGCAACAAGTATAAAAGATACTATGTCGCCATGATGCTACGCGCAATTGTCGTATCAAGGGCTTAGTGAAACTGAGCCAATCTAGAAATTGTCAATTTACGTAGTAGCGGACCTATATTGGTTTCACAGAACTAAGTCTGGGATTATCGGATTTTCATATCACTAAAACACATATAACCGCGGATAGAAGCCTCGGCTTCTGTTGGGGACGAACATTTGCGTCAGTCATAGTCTCTTGTTCAACTGCTAACAGCTGTCATTGTCGTTGTCATAACAAACAAAGCCATAAATTAACTAAATATCTAGGTTTAAGTAAAAACAAAATGAAAATCATTGTATTCATATCTTGAAACACCCTGTTATGAGTATTGTCTCACAAATAGTTTTCGTTGATATTTACTTGGCTTTAGAGCCCAAAGGCACCTACACACAGTCCGACAGTCTAGCGTAGTTAATAAAGTGTATTCGTGGAAGAACGTGTGTGTGGACAAAAGGCCTGGTTGAGAAGTTAATACGCAAGTAATGTAACTCCGAAAACGAAGACTGCTTTTCGACTCAAAATATCGTTATTCTAATCTTCTGAAGACGGGAAAATAAAACGCCGAAATATTCAGTAAGAACGAAGTCTTCGCTTCTCGGAATTAAACTACTTGCCTCTTTTAGATTTTTTAACTTTGTATTTGGTGAAGATGTTTTTTATTTAGTGTCATGGCATCGTTACACGATGCGAATCTAAACACCAGCCTCCAAAGCACAAATTCGTCTAGCTATATAAAATATCTTTTAAAAAGGTGTTTACGGGTAGTCACATATATATCTAGTGTTCTACAATGCTACATGAGTTTATTATTAATGAAACCATTACTCCTTCACCACGACCATGTAATGTATAAAATTTAAACTAAAAATTACGGAACAATCGTGAATTTGGAGAAACATTCAATCTTGTAACATGTGTGATGAACCGTCCAGAAGATGACCTTCCTACAGTACATGTACCTAGCCCACTGGCTCATCTTAACGTCCCAAAAATGTCATCACGGATGAAGATACGACATCCCCACTGAGATAATTTACGTACAAACGGAGAGCAAGAAATATTTTGGAAAGGCAAATTACTCGCATATAGGGCTAGCAGTGGTAAAAGCCAACAGGCTTGCAGGGGTTGGTAAGTGTACAAAATGACTTTGCCCTTCCTGACAAGAAATGTGGTTTTAAGAGCATCTCTCTGCATTGTTTTTGTGTTATTGTTCGTTACATTTCACGACAAAACAGTGAGTAATTCTGGACCAGTGACTTTTAATAAAATGCCATTAACATCACTGTATTCTTTTTTTACAAAATTCTGCTTAAGTCGTTGTTCTATGGGCGTGTAAATAAGTACTATTTAAGCCTTTACATGAACAATTACGTTCAGAATAAATCCCTGACTGAGGTATATTGGAACGGGTTAAGTGTTAAACTATCAAACTCTCGTCGCTATACTGGTATTTTGTCTTCTATGTCAACAGGCTCATTTTATTTCATAAAGCAATAAGAAAAAGCCAGAATCTTGACAGTTATGTACCAAAAGTGAAATTTCTTTCACAGAAATGCGTATCCGGGGTAAAGTTACCTTGAGAGACATATGCACATCCTGGCGACCACACGCCGCACAAGAGACAAAATCGGTTCTGGACTTTTCTCATCTTCATGTTTGCCACATATCCAGCTGACTGCTTTTTCGCCAGCCCAGACAACAGTATGTGCCTAACCCACTTTAAGTTCAAATTCAAATAAAAGTGGACGGATCCACGGACACTGAAGCAAACAAAAGTCGAGGGATCAGTCAACAGTGAGGTCTGCTACTGACGTCTTAGAGTCGGTGGCCGTTTGTGGGCACCCCACGTGTTCTTTACATAGTCAAACATGCACAGATTTACAAATGTTAATAAAGAAGTTAATGTATCGTTGACAACACTGAAGAAACGTGTCTCTTTGACGCAGACCGTAGTATTTACCTAGATGTGGGCAAAAAAAAAAGTTACGTGAACGTTAAACGTAGTGAATTTTACGGCTCAGACACCTTTCACGGCAAATCACTAGTGTTTCATAAAATCGTAGCAAAAAACCGGTATAAAGTTTCAAGCTGAAGAAGAAAAAACGAACGGGATCCTCAAGAGACAATGTCTACAAACGTCTAATAGTTTCATTTAAACCACTTTATAAGTGAACTTGATTTGTTGAAGAACATTAACTGGCATCCTCTACACTGAGCATTCTGAAGATTCAGAAGATTAATGGACAGGTGGTAACGGCAACTGGATCAACAATGTCATCCGGATTATGACAATCTCTCATACTATTACATATGTCATACGGAAATGTCAGTTCGTCCCAACACTGAAATCCAAGTTGTGACTTGGTTGATCACGTGATGAGGAAGATATTTAATTTTGCCCCGATAGTAGCCTCCACTGGTTACAACACTTTGGCAATCTTCATGATGGGAAGGAATAATGTTTCCGTATTATATCTGTATAATTTAAATATTTTACTATTGATAAAATCATTGACTTAAATCGGTAAAATGCCCTGAATAGATAGTATAACTTTATCTTAATCTATGTGTAATATAATGTTTTATAAGTATTTTACCAAACATCATAGGACAAACAAGAGTTTGTAATGAACACATTACATTGTAAAACACGCCAATAACCGTTGGCTGGACTTAAATCCGCCAACCTCATTTCCACAGTAACATTGGAACTACCACTACGCTAAAGAGCATACAACTGAAATGAATGAGAAAATTTATATACAATTTGCTAAAACCAACATGCCCAATGTGGTAATATTTCAGAGCTATATTCAAGAGCCTTCATGTGGTTGGTAAGTGTACAAAATGAATTTGTCCTTGTTACGAAAAGTGGCCTGTGCAGCACCCATGTTTACAAGCCAATTTGATTTTCGAAGAAGGCGCCAACGCCTCATGTTTCAGGTGGTTTTCGGTTTGGATTGGAATGTTCTTTTAGCCAAAAGCGTGTCTGTCAAAACGCGGATAAAGTGGCAAACTGAGTTTGGCTTTCTCTCAACTTCCTTTCCTAACATATTTGCTGTTCTAAGCAACTTCGGACTTTCAGAGACCCGTATGTGCCTCACCCACTCGAAGGGTCAAACCTGAATCCCACAGATCAGAATAAAATAAAAATTGACCGCTCAGTAGTCATTGAGTAAAAGCAAACGATGATTCAGTCAAGAACGAGTCGAAAAAGTCTGCCACTAATGTCTTGGAGGCGATGATCGACTGTCGGACTGACGGCATAGAGTCGATGATCGACTGTCGGACTGACACATTTGAGTATATGATCGATTGTTGGACCGACGTCTTAGAGTCAATGATCGACTGTCTTACAGTAGATGGTAGACTGTAGCGTTTCCTTTACATCAGGCAGCAATGTCAGGGTTACTAGTGATTATCAGTTTATCATCGGGCAGTTTATCATCGGGAAAATTGAAGACATTCTCATGGAATTATACATTGAGTACAAGATAAGGCCTCTACATTATTGTTGAACACAACTGGTGTTATTACTGGGACACTTTGTTAAACCACTAGTGTTAAATTCGAGGGAAATAATAAAATAATAAAGTAAAACAACACTGAAACAAAGCAAACGTGATCCTTCAGAGATAATATCTGCAAAGAACGGTGGACAGTGAAGCAAATAAAAGTCCAAGGGTCAGTTAACAGCGAGGCCTGCCACTGACAGGTCATATCTGGGTACCACGCGTGTTCTTCACATGGTAAAGCATAAACAGATTTACTGATGTTAATAAAGAAGTTAGTATGTTAGTGACAGAACTGAAGAAATCGTTCTTTTTACGCAGACCTAAGTGTTTACCTAGGTGTGGACAAAAAGATTTTACGTGATCGTTAAATGTAATGAATTTTGCAGCTCGGACACTTTCCATGGCAAACCACCAGTATTTCATAAACAGTAGAAAAAAAAAACAGAACTAAAGTGACAAACTGAAGAGGAGAAAACAAACGTGATCCTTTAGAGACAACGTCTACGAACATCCAACATATTCACACAACGTTTAACCAACTTTATAAGAGAGCTTGATTTGTTGAAGAAAATACACTTTAGGTGCTCTCTCCACTGAGATATCTCGGTTGACTTGAGGTGAAAGATGGATTAACAAACCTGGACAAGTCATTCGCAGTCTCACGTATCTGCTCTTGACGGTTGATGGTCATGGTACTGCCAGTTGGATCGTTCGGAATGAAAACAACTGTTCGGATACACGTCATTTGTAAGGTGTCATATTCACCCTCAGTTTGTTCCAAGGCTGAACTCATGTAGATCGGGATGTTGTGGCTAGGCTGTGTTGTCATCAAATTTAATACGCAAAAACATGGAAATAAGGCTCAGTCTCCACGTTGAGATCATTGATTATTTATTTATTTATTTCATTAGTGTTTTTATTTTATTTGGTCACGACGGTGACCAGCATTATGGTGGAAGGAAACCTGACAGAGCCCGGGGGAGATTAACTTCTGGTGCTGGTTCTTATAGGTATTTTATTTGAATTGCGGTCGACAAAGCTGTCATCTGGAAGCAATCCCTTGAACATTATGGTTGACTAAAAGTCGGACCACCGCTTTAAATACATCATCGATATTTTAGAAATGAAAAATAATGTTTTAGAGGGAAAAAATAGACGCATTGACAAGTATGTGAGTTGCATACTTCATAAAGACTAGAACGTGACACAAGATCCTGGATAACTTCACCAGAAGTGGACATTTCTGACGGCACCACAGGGACTAAAGACCATAGATCGACCTTGCTTTTACACTACTATAAGAATGCGGCTGTTACATAGGACATAGGACAATTTGCCATTCAGAAAAAATCGAGGATATTATTAAAGCTACTTGCTTTGAAAAGTGTTGATGATCTTCAATGTTCATATATCACGTTCTCCCTAAAACTTCAATTTTTACTTGAAATTCTACTCATTTAAAATCATGTGCCCTAGCACTGCAATATTTTTGAAAAAGAGTCTGCCTTACTTACTATTCTGCAATGTTGTTAGTGAATGCCTTACTTACTATTCTGCAATTTTGCAAGAGTCTGCCTTACTTACTATTCTGCAATGTTGTAAGTGTCAAGAAGTCGGATTTCACTTGTTAAGTTATTTATTTATTTATTTCATTGGTGTTTTACGCCATACTCAAGAATATTTCACTTACACTACAGTGCCCATCTTTATGGTGGAAGGAAACAGGGCCCAGTCCGGGTGTGACCCCCCCCCCCTCACCCCACTATTAAGAGAGACCATTTGCCAGCTCATTGCTGCTTATCTATGCTCTAGTCGTATCTATGAACTACTGCTACTAAGTGTCAGAATAGATACTATTGCACAATTATTAATAGGGGGTCGTGCATTAATTATATGCACTGGCAGCATTTGACATCTCTCTCTCTGGTTAAGTGCCCTACAGAATGGAGCAAGAGGATAAAAGCACGATCCATGAAAGAGGACAGCAGTTCTGCTCTCAGGGAGTGGTTAATCGGATTGCTTGAAAGTGACAGACACCTGTGGTATAATGAAGCAGGTAATGGTAAGGGATTGTTGTCTTAAAGTGCAATTGAACATTTTCGGTATACATGGGTTAAGTGATCAATCAAGGTCAAAGGGGCACAAGCATTATTGTGGAACGGATACTACGATGGAAAAAAATTATAACGACGGAAATAATTATTGGCTTTACCTGGAAAAATTTTGAAAGACCATGAATGTAATGTTCGAGAACAAAACATGCAGTGCGCAAAACGAAAATGTACTTTTAACAAAAAAAGAACAATTTAATTTTTAAGTCTTTAAGTTTTTTTGGACTGGAATCATTTTCAAGATAATTGTTTCCTTTATTCATAAGGCAAGGTCTGCGGCTTACCTGTAAGATACAGGTAAGAAAGCTGGTATCCTTTCCTAATTTATTCATTACTGGAAAATTTTGACTGCTTCTCTTTGTGTGAATACTATTTAACATCGGTAGAAAAGTTAGTGAAGATGTAGAAAAATAACTCCGAACACAAAACTCTATAGCACGGTTATTCTCTTCAAGAAGTCTTTTCGTCTGGAAAATGACTTGCCTAGATCTCAGAAACTCTAGTGTGCTTACATCAAAGTCAATGGGAATAAGGCGCAAATATTCAATTTAAGTTTACTATTTTATGTCTTGCATTGAGTTCTATGCTTATGGTTAAAGTAAATCTTGAAAGCAGGATAGCTGTTTATAGAATGAGAACATCGATACACAAGGCATGGGTGTTATACAAATATAACAGGACTTTAATACACATCTCCACTGGGTCATTCAAGTTCAAGGACTCTAACATCCAACGAGTGGATTGCGCAAAGCCTTACCAAAGGCGTGAGGAAGTCCCCCCTACCGCCTCCAGTCTGACCACTAATTAGACTATTTAATGCACGAACATGTCTCTCAGCTGAAATGCCACCTTTCTTTTCAGTCGAATACGCCAAAGGGGATACCCCAGGTTTATCCCTTTAAAGCTTGGATCCTGTAACAACAGCACAGTGTTTTGGTGAGCATATTAATTTCTTCTGAAGATGTTTCATGAAGATCCGGACTGGGGTGTTTTTCCCTCCAGCAGTTACAAAAATTGCGGAGAGAAATCCTCACAAATATGTCAGAAATATGATGGAAGAATAGCTACTTTTGTGGGCAGAATTAACATTCCCTTGCATCAAACAATGTCTTCTCTTTATATATTTCACTACGCATTCTGTTTGTAGAGGGACAGTTTAAAGTAAGCCAAGAAAATCACGTAAGTTCTCAAATACAGACAAGAACTTCAATACTAGCCAAGTCCGGAAGTAGCCATGAAATCACTGTGATGAACTGACCAGGTACACTGACCTGTGATCTGTATACGTACGTGGCTACGCTGCACTCACTCACCACACGGCTAACCACGGCTTGAGAAATTATCCAGGCATGAAATCACTGTGATGAACTGACCAGGTATGAAATCGCGGTGATGAAATGGCCAGGTGTGAAATCAATGGTGATGAACTGACCAGGTATTTTACAGGTGGTAGACATTACCTGGTGGACAGCACATGAACCATAGAGGTAATAATCCAATCAGCTCAGTCAGTATGTTTCACAGAGTTCCTCGTCTTATTTTCAGCCAGTGAGCGTGATAATTGGGCAATAATTACAGAGCTCTAATCATTTCCTCACGTTGAAATGTCTCTTGAGCTGGAAATAATACTTGACACGTGCACGTATCTTCTGAAACAAACGCATATGTATGTCAAAACCAGACCAACACTTCTTTGCCAATTTCGACCCACAACTATTTTTATGTAATAGGACGTAAGAGATATCCCACTGTCAAAATAAATGTAGTTCACATCTATAAATCAGAACTTTTAAGATCACGTGTACATGTTTTTCTTGGCGAAAAACGCCGAATCAACCTGACAGATATACAGTCGCGTCGGGAACACCGACAGATGAATTCAAACAGACGAGTTCAGTGTTTTGGCCCGAGCTGTCTGAGAAAACATTGGGTGACACAGTTAAAATTATCCTACTTCAACCCGTTTAAAGTGTGAAAGTAGTTCTCTAAAGATAATATTTTTTTATAAATTTCAGTCAAAAAAGTTCAACTTTTCGTTTATGCCCAAAAACTTTTATGTTCAAATGTTTGAGAGGGTCATTCAAGAGGGAAGTTTATTTCTATAATTGCGTTTGTTTGGGGAACAAATGTAAAATAAAGAAAAAATACAGTGAATAAACAGAAGAATGATGTCGTCAATGTTCATGAGAAGCACGTTTTAACCTTCAAAACAGCACTGTACTTTTGTCACTGATATGCTAAAGTTTCTTAAAAAATGTAAAAAAAATAATTGTTTTGTCTCTTTATTCTTCCTATTGGGGAAGCAAGTTTAAGGGACATGCATGTACACGCAAGTTCTCGAGCCATGCAACGAGACGAGTGCTTTCTGTCCTGGAAAGCATTTGTTTTTGTGGTCAGTGGTTTTATTTTTCTCTTGATGTTGTAGGCTTTTAAATTGTATTTTTGCAAAAACCTGCATTCTGGTGGCGCACTAAGTATCCCGGGGCATTCTGGTGGTGCACTAAGCATCCCTGGGCCTTTTCCCTTTGCATTGTTTCATTGTGTTTGTATATCAAATCTGACGGCAACATACCACTTGGGGCAATCTAGACCAATGATGTCTAATGTGCTAGAATTAATGTCACGGATTATTTTTTAACCTAATTCTGCTTTGTAAGGTTGTATAAATTACTACAATTTACATCATCTGTTAGAATAAGACAATAGCTGACATTAATTGACAAGAGGCTAGATTTCACCCCGGGTTACGTGTGACCCTTTGCCAACAACCCCGATGTCGTTACTGCTCTGGTTTTACTGTCTATGCCGTAGTCATTCATTGGTAATTTTGTCTCTTTTGAGGAATTTTTATAACTTCAATCCAAAAAAGGCTTTATGCTTTGTGGGCTAAATAGACTTTCGCTTTCCTTACATTGGCTATTACAACGTCAGGTACGGTTAAAGCATATCCGAAGTGTAAGTCAAACGCATTTTACCAGAATAACTAAAATGTGTTTAGCGTCGTACTTAAGAATATTTCTCTCAATTTTAAACCAGTTTGCCCTGAGTAAACCACACGGCTTTTTTCATGTAACTGTCAAACTTTCCTAAATGTGAAGGCAGCTGTTCACCGCCAAAACGAGTTTGTTCCTTCAATTTAGCAGCCATCCTACCTGCATGGAGTAAGGTCAAACAATCAATCAGTCATCGATGAATCAATCGGTTAATGAATCATGAAACTAATCTGTTAAACTGTGGGTCTATCAATACAACAATCGATCTATCCATCGATCAGTCAGTAAATCAGTCAGTCGATTTTGCCTAGTCTTTAAGACAATTTATTATTCCAACGAGAATTTAGTCTATCAGTCGGTGTAGAGATCTATTCTTTGATTCGTTGTGTCGTTTGCGTGTTCGTTCTTTGCGCTGTCTGTCTGCTTATAATCTCCTGCACGATTCACACCATGTTTGATGGCTTATTTTCCTTATTTCCATATTACTCATATTGCCATGTGTTTCTTCCATTCAACAAGGCGATTTTCGTCTCTGAAACATGAACATGATCCAGGACAGCAGGTTAGGCTCACTAAAGCTAAGTGATGTTAACTTACAATAATTAACTCAGTTGTGTGTCATGTAAACGGTTCATCAACATGACGGTTATAGTATCGCACCCACGGATGTTCGTTGGGGTACTTCCGGGCTCTGCACGGCTTCTTCCCACCATAATACTAGCCACCGTCGTATAAGTGAAATATTCTTGAGTATGGCTTAATACACCAATCAAATAAATAAATAAATCTTGTTATCGCAGTAAATCTAGCTATGTCATTAATACCGTTGAACCAGAAAGAATGAGACGAAGCCTTCATTTCCGAAACGGTTTAAAATATTAGGCGCGGTTCCAGCAGTAAATACGAACAGGAGCCCATTCCACAAATATACTAACGATAGATAAATTGTAATTGGTTTGAGGGAAGTTTTGGCCGCCAAGTGAACTGTTCCTTACCACGCTTCCGCACCGTCTACGTTTTTATTAGTATTATTACTCATTAAAAAACTGACAATATATTCATTATGTCCACGCTGTTATTCTTGATATGTCCTTCTAGTGAAAAAAATGGTAGACATATAGGCCGAGGTAATCTCCGAGGAAATCATGTTTAATAACGTCCTATTCAAACCTTAATTGGGACTGACTGAACTGAACTGTATCTTTCCGGCAAATGAAGTGGTGCACCAATTGATTGTGTAGGCTTCAAGATGAAAGGTGAAAGATTTTAGTGGATTTTTGACGATCGCTGCAGTGTGCTCAAATGCCTTGATAATCGACAAATCCGTCTGAGATGAAGATATGTTTTACATTCGAGGTTTGACATGGTTACGTTGGTAGGAAGTGATGTCCAAGACGCCCCATCATCCTACATGTATGTCGTCTTTCCTCGTTGATATGAATAGGTTGAGATGAAGCCCCCCAACAGCTGCACAGTCTTAAATGCGAGATGAGTCTTGCTGTGTGATATGAAATGTCATGACAGCAGGACAGCAGCTGCGGCTCTACTCAAAGATACTTGCAGTCATTTTTGCAAAATTCTCTTAAACCCAATTTCTTCTCTTTTGACGTTGCTGTTGCCTCTTTATCTGAAATGACGTTGTCTGGGTAGATGAGGCACGAGACGACATGAAATACGAGGGAAAATACGAATAGTAAACATCTGCTGTTTAAAGGATAATAACTAACAAAAAGTAACATAGCGATTATTTCAAAGGATTTCACGCTGTACGAAACTGACCTGAATATCAGAATGAACTTAAGCATGGTACATTTCTTCTGTCTGATGAAAAGATTAACTTGAAGCAATGGCAGTTTTGCGGTCAAGTTTTGCCTAACACAAAAAAACTCCTAAATGCACGCGGCTTTGACGTAAATCGTATTAAATATAATCAGAAAACTCTTGTAGGAAGCATAATTGATATACCTGGTAAGCCGAGAGTACAAAAGGAAATCTTCTTTGATCGCCCTTTAATATAATCTCTACCTGGCAAAGGTCACGGGCTGTCACTTTTCTGTACTGTTTGTTTGATTTTATTACAGTAGGCCAGTTTTCCATGCTGCTTGTTTGATTTTATTACAGTAGGCCAGTTTCTGTTCTGCTTGTTTGATTTTATTACAGTAGGCCAGTTTCTGTGCTGCTTGTTTGTTTTTATTACAGTTGGCCAGTTTTCTGTACTGCTTGTTTGTTTTTATTACAGTTGGCCAGTTTTCTGTACTGCTTGTTTGATTTTATTACAGTAGGCCAGTTTTCTGTACTGCTTGTTTGATTTTATTGCAGTTGGCCAGTTTTCTGTACTGCTTGTTTGATTTTATTACAGTAGGCCGGTTTTCTGCACTGCTTGTTTGATTTTATCACAGCAGACCAGTTTCTTAATAGGATTAAGTTATTACTGCCAATTAGTAACCGAAATAACGAATCTGGAATATAAAACGGAATATCCTTACAAACCGTGCTCTGTGGAAAAAGCACATGGGGAAATGTGTAAAGCCCTATATCATTTAATATATCGGTCTGTTAAATGATGATTGATCATGGACATTTTTACATTTAATAATGATCACTAGTCAATCGTCTGTTGTTGCCGGAAAAAAATTATGCTGCCAAACGCACCTGTGAACGTGCTCAGCATAACGGCTATCTTTGTCTGATATCTATTCACAGTATACGCAACACAAACTGATCGGTCCGTTCTTGTTTCTTTTACTAAACTTGTTTATTTTTTTTTCATTTATTTTCCATTAAAAGGACAATAATAAAACAATCTTTTTGTATCTGGAGCAACAGATTAGTTGAGTGTCGGTATCCATGGATCCAGTGTATTGTCTGGTGTCAGCTGCATCCAGTGCTTAGAATCATGTCTAACCGATATTTTCGGTGAGGATAACTGCGCTATGGTTACATGTGGTGTGTACTGTTGTTTATATTTCGTACATTTGTATCAGCTGTATAATGTCATGGCAGCATGTTGAAGGAAGATAAAATGCAATTCTGCCTTTTCTGTCCGCACATGCACTAAGCTAATTCATGACATATTACAACCTCTATGTATCTCAGATGGCATATCACATCCACGGTGTATCTCAGATGACATATCACATCCTCTGTGTGTCTCAGATGGCCACAGACTGGGGATGTAGTGAGTGAGTGCTTGGGGTTTAACGTCGTACGACTGGGGATGTACGTAAAGAGATTGTCAAGGAGGTGATGAAGTTTGAGCTGATTGATCGATTAACTATCATGTCCAAACCGTTCAGTTATTCTCACATTGTAAAATATATGGATTGCGTATCACTTCAGTCTTGTATGTTCTATCTGTAAAGGTATTGTGATTGTCACAGCTGTATGACGTTCGGTGCATGCCTGGCTATGTTTGTAAAGTACACAAACGCTTGGTGCGGTGTTTGTTGTCAGTTCTGTAAACACCACTCGCTTTTGAGCTGCGTGCCCCAAAGTCAAACAATGATGTGTACATCCGGAATTAGTTTACGGGTAAGAGGTGAACCGTTTTTGGTAGATGGTTTGTGGGCGATAGATTGTTATTACGTGTATCCTAAACATTGTGTAATTTGTTTTAGTGGCTAGAAGGTAAGATTGGCCGCACCGGGAACATTCCAAAGTTTCTGTCAGAGCAGACGGGATAGATATAAGTTGTGGAGTCCCCGAAGGAAGGTGGTAGACTGCGACGATGGGCTTAAAACAAGAGTGAACGTGTTCACGTAGGAGAGAGAGGTACATTTTAATATGTAGCTGAAAGCGTCTTTTCGGGCTGGCCTGCCGTTTACCCCCAGCGTAGGCTTACATGTACATTAAGGGTTCCCGGCGCGAAGCCATCAATAAAAGAACCATTGACGGAAATATCGGCGTCTGTACATCCTTTCCACATTCGCGGGCGACTGGGATAAACCCCCGCTAATCATGCCGGGTCGAACATGTACATTGGTTCTGTAGATGTAACAACCCGTTCTCGGTTGGTGCCGTAACACTAACAAGACCAGCGCACAAGACCACTGGCGTGATCTGAGATAAAAAGTTACAACATGTTGGTTATAACAGATCTGCGCTTAGAAAACAATACTCAGAGAGTATTTGTAATCCAAATGTCGGACTGAACAAGTGGTATGGCGTTACATGATAAACAGCTCTGCGCCAGTGTTAAACTCTTAAGGCTACATGAAACGCTTGCTTTTTATTTCTTTATGCGTTGTAGTGTATTTGATGTGAACTAAACATCTAAAACTGCCAAACAGGATTAGCGGTATCAGCTTTCTACTTTACGAGTAGAATTGGACTTAAAGTATAGTTTTCGTAAGTTCCCACATGTGAACCTAGAAATTAAGTACCCTGCTCTAGTGACGTGAACGGTGATAGCTGTGAAAACAATTTCGTTGGGGAGGAGAGCCCAGATTGTGGCCGCTCTAGTGACGTGAACGGTGATAGCTGTGAAAACAATTTCGTTGGGGAGGAGAGCCCAGATTGTGGCCGCTCTAGTGACGTGAACGGTGATAGCTGTAAAAACAATTTCGTTGGGGAGGAGAGCCCAGATTGTGGCCGCTCTAGTGACGTGAACGGTGATAGCTGTAAAAACAATTTCGTTGGGGAGGAGAGCCCAGATTGTGGTCGCTCTAGTGACGTGAACGGTGATAGATGTGAAAACAATTTCGTTGGGGAGGAGAGCCCAGATTGTGTCCGCTCTAGTGACGTGAACGGTGATAGCTGTAAAAACAATTTCGTTGGGGAGGAGAGCCCAGATTGTGGCCGCCCTAGTGACGTGAACGGTGATAGCTGTGAAAACAATTTCGTTGGGGAGGAGAGCCCAGATTGTGGCCGCTCTAGTGACATGAACGGTGATAGCTGTGAAAACAATTTCGTTGGGGAGGAGAGCCCAGATTGTGGCCGCTCTAGTGACGTGACGGTGATAGCTGTGAAAACAATTTCGTTGGGGAGGAGAGCCCAGATTGTGGCCGTTCTAGTGACGTGAACGGTGATAGCTGTGAAAACAATTTCGTAGGGTAGGAGAGCCCAGATTGTGTCCGCTCTAGTGACGTGAACGGTGATAGCTGTAAAAACAATTTCGTTGGGGAGGAGAGCCCAGATTGTGGCCGCTCTAGTGACGTGAACGGTGATAGCTGTAAAAACAATTTCGTTGGGGAGGAGAGCCCAGATTGTGGCCGCTCTAGTGACGTGAACGGTGATAGACGTGAAAACAATTTCGTTGGGGAGGAGAGCCCAGATTGTGTCCGCTCTAGTGACGTGAACGGTGATAGCTGTAAAAACAATTTCGTTGGGGAGGAGAGCCCAGATTGTGGCCGCCCTAGTGACAAGAACGGTGATAGCTGTGAAAACAATCTCGTTGGGGAGGAGAGCCCAGATTGTGTCCGCTCTAGTGACGTGAACGGTGATAGCTGTAAAAACCATTTCGTTGGGGAGGAGAGTCCAGATTGTGGCCGCTCTAGTGACGTGAACGGTGATAGCTGTGAAAACAATCTCGTTGGGGAGGAGAGCCCAGATTGTGGTCGCTCTAGTGACATGAACGGTGATAGCTGTGAAAACAATTTCGTTGGGGAGGAGAGCCCAGATTGTGGTCGCAAAGCTGCACGGTCCGGCTTTCCCATTGTGTTCATTGATAGCGACATTGGCGAATTGTGGTCGCTAAGATGCATGGTCCATCTCTCTCAGTATGTTTAACGATAGCGACATTTCCGAATTGTGGTTGCTAAGCTGCATGGTCCAGCTTTCCCAATATGTTCATCGATGACGACCTTTCATCGATGACGATATTTCCGAATATTTCTGACCACTGAAGGAGGGGTTATTAAAAATATAAAGTATGCTTCAATATGAAAAAAATCTCATTCCTTAGCGTGTCTTTCTTCAGTTTTCCTTACCACCATACTCTTCGTTTTATGGTATCTTTTCGTGTAGCCTATACTTTAGTTCTACCTTGTTGTCAGTTGTGGGCTGGGCGATAATATACATATTATAGAAAAAGGGCCATTGGAAACAACACCGGGTGGTAAATTTACCCCCCAGAATAATATACCGTTATGTTGTTGTTTGTTTTTTTTTGTTTTTTTTTTTGGCAAATAAAAGGATTTGATCTTGTTTACGAGTTAGATTTGTTTTTATGGTTTATATGTTGTTAATATATCGGGATTACATATCTACGTTTACACGTAGGCCCCTTAAGTTACGCAAGGGTAAGACACGACTGTTTTCATACGCCGCTTTGAAATGTCTAGGTCAACTGTTGTGGCTGAAGTTGATGTCTAAAATTCATGATCTCTCCTGGTGGAATGAAAGAGGACGTCCACATGAAATATACGTTATTTTCACTCTTTCTTCATTATTCGTGGTATAACAAACTTAAAAAAACTTGGTCGCGCGGCCTGTTGTTACCATCATACCGCTGAACCTTGTTCATATACCGAGGATACGCAGCATTCTAGGCATTTGATGCGTGTGATGTATTTTGTACTGTGCTTTACATTGTAAGCTTACATAAACCAGGATTCTGTTGGTGGGCTAAGCATGCTCAAGGTCTAGTCCCCAGGCATTGATTTCATTTGATTGCTTATTAAATGTGATGACAACACAGTATGAGTAATCTCTGTCTAATAAATTGCAATTAACATCACTGAATGTTTTTCACCGCATGAGGTTTTTGCTATGGTGCTAAGGGGCGTATAAGTTGCTACTATATATTAAAAATGAATGAATGCTTAAGGTTTAACGCCGTATTTAACAATTTATCAATCATATGACGACGAGAAATCTTTAGGTGTGTATACATGTATTGTGTCTTTCTTTGGCAGGACGAGTCCATGCCGCAAAAGTGCTGCCGCCACTGATGTGTCATGCCGAAGACACCAGACTGCACTGTCGTTGATGATCTAGTCTTGCTCTGTGTGCTGCAGGGTTTTGCATGTATATCGGTCGCTGTCGAGCCAGTGCCGAGTCAGTGCGAAAAGACTTTATTAATAAAACAGTTGTAAACTACATAATTACATATAGATTGAAATCCCAACAGTATTGTATGGAATACGTGATAACTGTTACCCATAGTTACAGAATCATAGCAATGTATTCCATCAGCGGGGTCTGTCATGGTAGCTATACGTGGATTTTATATATCACACTACACGCTGATAAATCCCTATGGGGTTGGTTGCTTAAACATTGATGTCTCGGCTTAACAGAGTTCCAGTTTCCAGTCCAGATGTCTACCGGCGAAATCAGTGTTCTGGTGTGTGAACAAAACTAACAACTGGATGTGTACCTTTGCACTCCTTCCGGCTTCTTAGCACAGTGCCACTAGGAATCGCACGCAAAGCTGGTATATGCAGCCGAGATGAGGATATGTTCAAGGACGATTTTGCCATTATCTACACAAATAGAAAAGTTCGATGGAAAGTTTGTGAAGGTGTGGCCTCCATAATCGTCAGGGTTCCTGGTGTACTACATGGCATTTACCACATGAAAGTAGAGCCTTAAGGTATGACATTGATTTCTCTGTCGGATTCACGCACCCAAACTCAACCTAACGGAACTGATGGGAGGCAAATATTATTTGTACACCAGATATTCTTATCTAAAATATCTCTGATGATTGAAATAAATGACTTTGTCTGGGACTCTATCGAATCCTAATTTGTATCAATTTCGAGGCTACATTACCCTATGGATCGTGTAATAATGTTTATTTATTGAATTGGAGCCAAACTCGGTTCCGATGATGAATTTACATGAATTTAAGTCCACGGCCACCATAATGCTTGATTCGATAGGTTTGAGCCAATTGAAGACCAGGGACCCAACTAAAGTGATAGACTAATGTTTATGTCCACTGAAAGGCTACCATTCATACCATCTTAAACAGACTTTAATTTTTGTTTTTAGATTTTTTCAACCCAGTAAAAGTGTGTCTTGTCACAGCTTCAGCACGTCTCCATTATCGTCAGCAAGGTGGCGTCACGTTTACTCTAGCTCTCTAACGTCGAAGGTATTTGCCGTATAATAGTCTAAGCACTAGCCTATGGCAGATTAACATTGTGGACTTCGACGATGACGAACCAAGTTATAAATACCTTTCTCGGAAATTGGACATACCGGAAGGGTATTTCTTCCACTGCCTGAACTGCTCAAACAGTAAGCCTACTGGGCCTATATCATTTATACAGTTTCCGAGTCACCTGCAGATTCACGGCTCGGATAGTCCTGGTTCGGGTGGTAGCCTTTTGGAGGGCTTATGTTGGTACCGGTAATTTTGACTCCTATTAAATGTTTACAAAATTACATTCGGATTGTTGTACAACTGGATTCATGCTCAGTTCTGACACAAATGGAAATATATCTAAGCACCGCTGAGGCTGATGTAGGCATTGGGCTGTCGCTGGATTTTATGCTTCAGTTTTGTACTGGTGACTTCGAAGACGAGAACAGTGCTGACCTAGATATTGCGGACATCAGAGTAAGCACCTCGGCTTAATCACGGCATTTCAATAATTATACTGTACTTTGTAAAAGAAAACAAAAGAAATCCCCTGTATACGAGGAAGATGAGGGACAAAATTTAAATTCTTCAGTTCTAGTAAATTCAGAGATAAATTATTATGTCATAAGATTTAATTAATTTTAAGCATTGTCCGATGAGGTGCCGTCTTCTCATTCCCATAAAACTTAAGACGATATTCTGCTATCTGACATAATTTGTGATACCGTCGTTGAACATTACACGGCTTGTAAATCAACTGATTCTACGTCTGTGGTGGTCCGTAAATGATACAGGCCTGTTCCACAGCACGGTGTGAAATGGTCTTTCGGCTACAAGTAATTGAATCGTTGAAAATGATCTCTAAACGATGTCTTATGCAGTAGTTGTGTGTTATCATATGCCACTTCCTGGAGTGAATAGGTAAAGGCTACGTCACAGCTTGAGCGGTGCAATCTGATGGCAACGTGTTTAATTGGATAAAATTCTCAAGATGGCTGTCTTGATTCACGTGTAATTCGGTGAAATCTCATTAAAATAACAAAGTATGATACTTTTTAGAAAGCTTGACTATCCTGCTTTGGATTGAAATATGTTTTTACCAGATGTTGTCTTGCCCTTTAAGGTGTTCAAGACTTTAACAGAAGATGGACATCCTAAGAGAAACCCGTGTTTTTTTCTTGCCTGTATAGACATATCCACTTGCCTGCTTGATACACTGGAGACCAAAACCATACCTTCTATAGTACAAAAGCACAGTTCAATGAATAACGGACGGAGAATCCACAATTTGCATGAGGTACTTCATAGCCATGCACCTCAATCTTCATCAGTTGAATCGTGGTTGGCGTGAGGTGTATTTCAGTTAACACTTGTGAGGTAACTGACGAACATTTCTTTCCTCCAGCTATGCCTGATTTCCTCTAGACATGCATAAGGCTGATCGTTGTCGGTTAAATGATATAAGAAAAGACTTACAGCATATAGAGTAAAACCAGAGCAGTGACTATAGCGTGATAGATGGCAAATTGTCACATGTAACCGCTGGAATCTTGATTCTTGTCAATTTACCTCATTTAAGGTTTTTAGTCTAACGGTTCATTCATTTATTATTTATTTATTTGGTGTTTCACGCCGTACTCAAGAATATTTCATTTATACGACGACAGCCAGTATTATGGTGAGAGGAAACCGGGCACAGCCAGAGGAAAGCCCACCACCATCCGCAGGTTGCTGGAAGACCTTCCCACTTACCGCCGGAGAGGAAGCCAGCTTGAGCTGGACTTGAACTCACAGCACGAGTCTCTCACATTGGTGAGAGACTCGTGGGTGACTGAGTGGGTTAGTGCGCTAACACACTAACCCACTCAGGCACGGAGACCCTGTTCATCGAGTGGAAAGACAGCCGCTAGTTCTGCGACATCAGTAGGCCCACTAGTGATGAGACTTTCTCATCAAGTCCATAGCTTGTTTCCGGCATTCCATCAGCACTAACATACTGTCGACTGATCATACTCTCTGAACTCACCTGTGAATTTGTTTGATAATTAGCTCTGGTATTATACAATGCGGCATGGTCGTCACATACAATTGTGCTTTAAGTGATTGACAAGAGGCCTTAAGCTGGAAGCCCCTGTCACGTTCACATTTGCCCAATTGGGCCTGGATGATTGACCTAAAATCATGCTCTTTCAGACCGAATTAGTGAAGATGATGTCCAAATACCACTCAGGTGGTGTATAGGTGCGTCTAAATTGATGAAGTTGTGGGATTTTTGAAGTTCCCCTTTAGCACGCGACATGAAGATTACGAACAATAACTTGAGACATTCGTATACCAGCCATGGTGGGCTTTTCTGGTCAACCATGGCTTTTCTGAGCAACCATGGTGGGCTTTTCTGGTCAACCATGGTGGGCTTTTCTGGTCAACCGTAATGGAATTTTCTGGTCAACCACGGTGGGCTTTTCTAGTCAAGTATCCTCAAACTACCAAAGAACTATAAGAAAGTAAATAAAGTTTTAAAGAGTTTTCAGTGATGACGGAAGGACACAACGAATGTTCTGGGCGTATAAATTAAATCAGTATTTGAATCATGTAACACGCTAGTTCATAAGCTGTCGTCCTCGGCACGTTTAATTTGATAAAAATAGGATGTTTTAGAGGAACTGTAGATCAGCCTGTAGACGAAAACTGTCTGGTTTGAGGACAATCATTGATGGATTCCTCAGTTGTATACTATGTATATTCCGGTCGGAAAACTTGGATAGATTGTCAACCTTAGGGATATTTCAGGCAAATACCCTGTCTAGTGATAACCTCACTAAAGTAAATCCACTTGGACACTTCCACAATTGCACTGTCCCAGAAGACACTTTAGAGCGTGTCATGATAGCGTTGAAATACTTGGGTACAGATACGGCATTGGTAAATCTTATGGTCTGTCAAAGTGGATTTATTCTAAACAAGAGTTTCTTGGGTGCGAATGCACTGATCAGTTCTGTGCAGGCATTAATGGTGTTAAGAGTTAATGATCATTGTCTCTGATGTTCCCTGTTAGCTTGTTTCTGGTGCAGATCGATAAGTACTAGCATACTTTTGCTAATCATAAGGTCCCTGAACAAGCCGCCCTTTATTGGACTATTAGCAACTTGATGCACTGGCACACAGGCGCCACACATACAACTGTGTGTAAAATCGTGCTTTTGTCTGACGAAGGCTGACGAGAGACCTTAAGCAAGGAGCCCCAGACACGTTCACACTTTGCCCAGGTGGCCGTGGGTGTTAACCGTAATATCCGGCCCGCCCACCGGGAGTTAGTGACCTGATGTGAAAATAATTTCAAATTTTAAGTGCAAGTGGTATATAGATGCGTCTAAATTGATGAAGTTGTGGGATTTGTAAGTTTCCCTTCAGCAACTCAACATGAAGATTACGGACAGTAATTTACAATTCTACTCTTCTGTCTAGGCGTGTCTAGGTGTCAACCTTAGGTGGGGTGTGACATTACAGAAGACAGACCAAGCCCTTCATAAACCATTCTGATGTTTATAAGAACTATTCTCGACTAATTAAGGCAAAACAAAATATTTATTCATCTTTTACTGACAACGACAAAACATCCAGGATATTTAAATCAATAAAGAACCGTTAAACAGAAGGCGATGATGATGATGATGCCTTGTTTTGCTGGTGGCTACATTCTAGAGAATTTAAACAGAAGAGGGAGGAGAAGTCTATATACTGGCTACGGAGATCGGAACAGTATGGGAGACGTAATCGGAGAACAGGAAATCGGCTGGGGCCCATCCGCCTTCAGCGAGAGAGCCATTCAATGACAGACATTTTATCACGGAGATGAGCAGACTTTGTTGAAGATGACATACAGACATCACTTTTAAATTGTACTATCCTCTGGTCGGTGTACGCACGACACGAGTTCCCTGTATGTAGGTGGTACAACGGTGTAACCATTGCAAACTGAATCAGCGTATTTAGTTTGTCATACCACAACATACATTATTCCTGTTATCAAAAGTCCGTACCGATTTCCTCGGTTATAGAATCAGTCACAGAGATCCTGACGTTAAAAATGCTCACAATGTATATATTCTAAATACGGATTTTTCGGGTGCGACTACAGGGATCGGTTCACTAAGTACATTAATGGTGACAATAGATAATGATCATTTCATCTGTTTCTGGTGGAGATCGATAAGCACCAGCATACTTTCATCGATCATGCAGCCCCTGAGCATGTTTGTTTGACCATTGGTAACTGTCTGAACTGATCTGGCACAGGCGCCACATACATCTGTGTGCAAAACCGTACTTTTAAGTGATGAAAGCTGACTAGCGATCTTAAGCTAGAAGCACGTTCACATTTTGTCCAAGAGTTCGTGGATGATTACGTTAATATCCAGCAACTTAATGTAAGCATGTAGTGCCCATTTCTTAAGTCGGATGGTATATAAGTTAATGTAAATATGATGATGTTGCCCACTGAACCACCCCACGGGAATTCTACAGACAAGGGAACTCTCCTTTCCAACGACTCTGAACACGACTAGTTTGATAGTCAATGATGCCTTGGGGAACCGTGGAGCAGTGTACAGACGAGAGCTGTCTGGTTGCAGGACAATTATCGATGGACTACCAGCCTGGATTCCATACTCGTGTTGGACAACTTTGTTCTCTCTAGGCTTACTGGCCGCAATGCCAAATCAACAAAGCGTTCCATAATTGGCTCTAAGGACTTGTCAGCAACGCTGGATGTCCTGGTTCAGCAGGCTACACAAGTGGACAAACAATTTGTCAATACCAGGTTTGGCTTCGTTAGGATTTCATGACAATTTTGGCACTCTTCTATGTCACAGACACACACAAGTGTAGAGAAGGGTTGTATAACAGACAAAGAGTACGTCTGTATAACAAGATTCTCAAGGCTTACAATACTTAAACCTCAACAAATTTTTGGCCCATGCGTGTGCCTAAAACCGTTTTAGCCATTTCCTAACAGTGTAAGGCCAATGAAATTTATCCTCAGTGATCTCAGAATTCCTAACCTTTATGTATATTGTTGCATTGGAAAAGCCATAGACAGTTGTCCATTATTATTCTGTCATGTCTTCCGGCAAATGTGGAGTGTCAAAGGCAATTGTGACCCATCAGTCATTCCTGTCTGGTATCGAGGACAATTATTTATCGATGTCTTTATTTATTAAAGCACAACTGCAACCTATGTATCTCAATGTCACAGTCAAAATTGTCAACACGCTAAATCAATAACCTCTAGACTGACGTACAGGGCGAATCATCTGCGCTCACCAATAACAGAACTACACGTATCGTAACCGGTGATCAGTAATTACTAACGAAGGTAGCTTGTTTCCTTGTTGTTTCGGGTAAACATTTCCAAATACGCCTTAAAAGGCAATCGAATTAAGTTTTCAAATTTGAACAAGATCAGTGTGTGAAATCTCGAAGTACCAGCTGTCCATTGCCCTGAACTGTGTCAGACAAAGTTATTATAACCCTTTGAGATATCTCAGGTAAAACACGGCCTATATTGACAATGATTGCATGATTGTTGTAGTTCGGGGGATCTACGTGTAATAACTACAGTGATAGAGACGTGTCGCTATCTTAAACACCGAAGTGTAAATCAAGTGTAGGCCTATATGTGACCTTCCTGCGATCAGTATGTTTGCTTGAACACCGCTCTTCCTGTACTAGACAGCTTCATCGATTGCTCTAAACAGCAATCGACAGCTTCTAAACGTGTTGGGAAAATGATGAAATACTTAGATATGGATGATAAAACTTTATCATCACAGCTTTTGATGTTTGAGACCGTGTTTCCGGCGAAATTCGATAAGCACTAGCACACCTAAGATTGATCATCAACCCAGAGAGACTCACTTAACTACTAGCACTGGAATCATCTATTGCGCCTATGCCATCACATACTTCTGTGTTAATGTCTCCAGCCGCTGTCGCCACTACTAATTTGATAGCAAGGGTTACCGGTACTTCAGAGGACCTGTAGCATCTCCCTCGGGTGAGAGTTCAAGGTACTCTTAGCTCTTTTCGGTTTACACGTGGCTAAATCATCACCAGACCAAATCAACCAGTCGGATAATTTGGTTTGGTTTTAGGCGTCAAAGCAGACATTCTGATATCAGCGATCAAACAAAATTCACGCTTAGGGTCAATAATCACAATAATGTTTAACACAACCCATCAAAGAACTGCGAAAGTATGGGAAGTATGAAATTAAGACGGAAACATACAAAGAAAAGCAGTGCGCAGTTTGTGATGATATTGGAAAGAGGCTAGGAATGTTCTAGGCGAATGAATGAAATCAGTAGGCAGATCGTGTACAAAGTTGATTACTTTCCTGTCACGCCAGATCCCCTGGTACATCCCACTCTTGACCTCATCTTACTTTTTTTGAGAAGATCACATGTATATAACCCGACTGGATGCAGCAGTTTTATGTTATCCCTGGAGGGAAAAGTAGTCCAACTGTATCATGTGACCTGTCAGAGATGTTAGGCAACTGTATCATGTGACCTGTCAGAGATGTTAGGCAACTGTATCATGTGACCCATCAGAGATGTTAGGCAACTGTATCATGTGACCTGTCAGAGATGTTAGGCAACTGTATCATGTGACCTGTCAGAGATGTTAGGCAACTGTATCATGTGACCTGTCAGAGATGTTAGGCAACTGTATCATGTGACCTGTCAGAGATGTTAGGCAACTGTATCATGTGACCTGTCAGAGATGTTAGGCAACTGTATCATGTGACCTGTCAGAGATGTTAGGCAACTGTATCATGTGACCCATCAGAGATGTTAGGCAACTGTATCATGTGACCTGTCAGAGATGTTAGGCAACTGTATCATGTGACCTGTCAGAGATGTTAGGCAACTGTATCATGTGGCCTGTCAGAGATGTTAGGCAACTGTATCATGTGACCCATCAGAGATGTTAGGCAACTGTATCACGTAACCCATCAGAGATGTTAGGTAACTGTATAATGTGTCAGAGATGTTAGGCAACTAATCTTGACCACATTTACTTTAACTTCGGCGTCTGAAGAGGGTTTCAAAAAGTCATTTAGAGTAAACAAACGATAAAGAAAAGTGGGGAGCTAAACGATCGAGACCTTGAAATCCCTCAAGGAAATTCGTGTCATTTGTGCCACTGGAACACGGTGAGACAGGTGATCGGTATGTCGATAAACGTTGCCTAACATTTTTCACAAGTTACAAGTTGTAGTACGATTGTGTTTATCCTTAGCGACAAGAGAGTTAAAACTCAAAACGTCCCTATTCTTCGGATTTTTTATTTCTGACAAACTTTTGGCTACATATTTTACACCATACCCAAGAACTGAAATGGTTACTTGTATTTCAGTTTTAAGAACAAAACACCTCATTATAAGCAATAAAGAATTGTCTCAGACTAAGAAATTCGGGACAACGAAGGAAACATCGATTTATACAAAAAACATCACTTTACTAGGACTCTATCAGCTGTGTTTTGTACATGAGTTTTCTGTCTGTGAAACAGTTAGCTTTTATGATGTTAGGTGGGAAACAAATTTTCGTCGTTTTGAACGCAAAACTTTTCAAGCAATAAAGATATTATTGATTAAGCACAGAACACTGTGTTGTTGAGCGACATAATCAATGATTACAAGCTTTTAAGTTTCATATTCAGTGGTTAGAAGCCTTTAAGTCTCCTGCCTCTGATACAATGATTGTGAATCCTAGAGATATCCCCGATACACAGCCTACACTTCCCACGATTACTTGATTGTTATAGTTAGGGTGATTTCCATCGAATCTGGATATATTCACGTGTGACCGCACTGTACTCAGAATGTGTGTCCTAAAATCCCTCTTTTCCACATGTTCTTCAGAGAGCTTCATCGATTCCTCCCTCCCGGGGACTTCTCAACATCTTGGGGAAGTGGCGAAATACTTAGTTATATGTATAAAATATCTCATGGATAGTGAAATTTTGTAAACAAGGGCTCATACGGTATTATTCAGCAAATAGTTATTGGTGACAAACTTTTAAACCTCTAATATCCTTAATCAGCTCGTTTCCGGCGGAGCGTCATTACCTATATTATGCCTTTTATTGACCACATTTCCTGGACAAGCCTGTGTTCGTGTGACCATTGTCACTGTGATCATCTGGTGTTAGATGGTTGTCACACACCACTGTGCGGAGGATAGAGTTTTTAGCTGATAAAGGCAGAGATCAGAGGGCTTAAGTTAGATTCCCCGGGCACGTTCACACTTTGCCTAAGAGGCCGTGGGTGAATAACTTAATATTCCAGCCAGCCTGCACATAATTACTAATCTGGAGTACATGATACAAGTGCTTTTAACAAGGCCCTCTGCATACAGATGTATCTAAACCTGCTGAAGCTCTGGGGGCCCCTGATGTCCACTTAACCCAGCGACGTGAAGACTACTCTATAACGACTCTCAGCACCGTTGATGTGATAGTTTAGGATGCTTTAAAGTACCTATAGAGCAGTCTGCAGACGAGAGCTGTCTGGTGTGAGGACAATCATCTATGGACAGGCATGGCATATATGCTCCTGTTTAACTCGTCACAAGTTAACAAGTGCATGGCTTGGAACCAGAGAAATTCAGACTCGCACCCAGCCCCTGGCACTCATTCCCTACCTCTACCCCTATCTTTCATAAATAAATCTCTATTTTTATATGCCCATTCCAAGGTTGCAGGTAAGGATTTCATCAACTCAAAAATCAAAACCAGGTTTTGTTTCGTCAGGATTCTTTGACCTTTTGACAAACTCTTGTTCACATGTCACAAAAGTATGGAGCAGGGATGTATAATTGGCCAACACAATGTATTTTACCCTCACTTACTTATGAGAACACACAAATTTTTTACAGGCGTGAGCGAAAAAAATATTCTTGGTCGCTTTCGGGACAAAGAATGTTTTGGTCGAATCAACCATGTTTAATTTTGGCCAAAATATTTTTGGCCGGACTGACCTCAAATAATTTGGTTGAACTGGGCAGAAATAACATGGTCGGACCGATCCCAAAGAATTAATTTAAATTTTGGCTAGTAACCAACCATAAACACCATAAAATGCAGACATCAGGGTGTACATAATGCCATAGCCAAAGGGTTGAGCCTGTCTGTGCGAAGATGACTGGTGTAGCTACTAATCTAACAGATTTATATGCAGGTTAGAAGGCTTGTATCCAATTGGATACAATCAGACTAAATCAGACTAACATAGTGAACGGGAAAGTACTTAGAGTACACAGGGTAAAGCATTCATCAAAAACAAATGCATTGTAACATGTTCATCAAACTAGTTGTCATCAATACGGTTCTTTCCTTTTCCTCCGAAAAACATTTCTGCACACGTAAAAAGCAGAATCGTGGTATAATACATCATGATCGGGGTGTTGGGTGATTATGAAAACACTTATCTAAATGTATTTCCCATTAGTATTTCCCACATGCACTGTCCTTCATTAGAAAATTAAACAAAGCCATGCTCACTTTTAAATGTCATTCTTGCCTGCTTGGCATGCATCAATAACTGATGAAGACCAAGAATTCTTAAAAAAAAAACCGCAGGAAAAGTTATTTCTGTTCTATCAATAATTATAAAACACCCAAGGCCATCAGAACCTCTGAAGGATCGAGACAGAAAAGCGTGTCTCTAGGAGGTCTAAAGAAATCAGAACAGAAAAACATGACGTAATGCGAGGATCTGAAACCAACTGCTGGACATCCGCCTTTATGATAGAACCTTTCAAAGACTGACAATAGTCACGGAGTTGAGCAGATTTGGATTGTTGTATACGGTCATGAACAAAGAAGACAAGGATCATGTACTCTATCAACTGTCCTACGGATATCACTTTCTCAACGACTCCAGCCATTGTCATCTTAAAGTATATTACTTTTCTAAGAAAAAACTTTTGTTCCCATGCTGTGATTGGCCTGCTCAAGTCACGCTGGTATATAAAGCCTTTTTCGTTGTGGTGTTGAAGTTCCATGGAAGTCAGCAAGGTAATGTCACAGTTTGTCAGTTCTAAGGCTTGAATGTGTTGTACCGGTATGTGTTTTTGTAGCTCATTCTTTTTTTGGTGGTGATCTCGAAACGCTGATATAACTTTTATGTCTCTTAAGGATACTATTCTTCTCATATCATCTCGTATCTGTGTCCCACCTCTTGTCATATCATCTCGTATCTGTGTCCCACCTCTTCTCATATCATCTCGTATCTGTGTCCCACCTCTTCTCATATCATCTCGTATCTGTGTCCCACCTCTTCTCATATCATCTCGTATCTGTGTCCCACCTCTTCTCATATCATCTCGTATCGTGTCACACCTCTTCTCATATCATCTCGTATCTGTGTCCCACCTCTTCTCATATCATCTCGTATCGTGTCCCACCTCTTCTCATATCATCTCGTAGCTGTATCCCACCTCTCTTAACATCTTGTCTCCTTGGTCTACCATTTTTCCGGATTGTTAATAAAATTAGTGTACTTATTATTTCGGTATTATTAATTACCGGTACCTGCCAATTTTTCATGTACTTGTATGGTCAGGATTGCTTCAGGTAATATTTCGTCAATTACGTGCTTTCATGGCGATTGCCAGAATGGAATGCTTGAAATAAACAAAGTACAAAATGAATAGATGTTTAGCATGGACAAGCATCCGACCGTAACCTAGAATCTAGAGATTCATTTAGAAATACTTGGAATCTCAGATAAACTTTGTGCTGATTGATGAATGTGGATAATCATTTTCCTAACGGATTTTCAGCACCAAACTTTTAGAATGTTGCCGATGGGAATATCAGATCAGAAATGGCTTCGTTTTGTCATGTCGGAATTGCAGAATAATTTTACACATGATATAGTTAGGGTTTTTTTAAAAACTATTTTGCTCGCGTTGCAAAATGGTGTTTTCAAGCTAGGAAGTGACCTGTTTTGGGAATTTGTTATGCTGATAAGTGTACGAGAATTTTATAAAATATTATGTTATAACCATGCAGCATCCTTGGTTCAGACGCCGAGAAACTTTGGGGTGAACAAAGGCAGAATTCCCTTCCGTCCTTCCCACAGGTACTGATAAATCACCCCGCCCGCGCAACATCAGTCAGGTATTATAATGTAATAACATCAGACTAAGCTCAGTACCATTCACCCAGACATCTGCGGACATTGAGTCTCTGTGTGGAGGTGGAGGGTAGAGTTAAGGCAAGATTCCTTTTAACAAAACGTTTCCAACAAAAAAGAGCAAGCATAGTTATATCCGTTTGCAATGGTATGCCACAGAATCTGATTATAGTTCCCTGACGAGCTCCACTGCAATCCTCTGGCCGGTCAATGTTATTAACGGGATGAGAGAAACGAATAGGCAACACCGATGACTCATGAAAACACGAAATCAGCAAAACACCACTGATCGAGAATAAGGAATTCGGTTACAAGCTACACATAAATTCACTCAAATACTCACGTCTGTACGTCTGTCTATAAACCTATCTGTACAAACAGCGGTTCATCTGGTGCAAATAGTGCGATCAGGCCTGTACAAATAATAATGGTGACACGACTTGATCATCACTGATTTAGTGTTCCTAACTGGTGTATTTCCGGTGAAGTTTAATAGGCACTAGCACACTTTAGATTGACCCAGAACACGCCTCCCTTTCTCTGATAATTGGCTGTAGGACCATCTGATTTGGATCATTTGATTTGACTTGAGCGTCACATACAAGTTTTAGCTGATTAAGGCAGACTAGAGAAAACAGGGCCCCCCCGTCACATTTTGTCCAAGAGACCGTGGATGATTAACTGAATATTTAGCACACCTACACTAACATAGTACCTATCATTTTGGGGTATTTATTTATTTGATTGGTGTTTTACGCAATACTTAAGAATATTTCACCTGTACCACAGAGGACAGCATTATATTGGGAGGAAATTGGGTAGAGCCCTGGTGAATCCCACGACAATACACATGTTGCTGGTAGGCCGAAATCTGTTACAGTTATGAAGTGTACACCTTTCAAAAGGGTTTATAAAGGTAAATTTAAATTGATAAGAACAAATCCTTCGTGAAAACCTTCCTCTGTTTCCGATGAAAAAAAAAAGAAAGAAACGGTTAAAAATTCTTGTCAAAAACACCAGAACATTGGGGGCAATAAAAAACCTTTGCCCGAATGATGGTGAAGTTTATAAAAAGCTGAGGGAGTCTGCAGTAAAGGAAGACGTCATGAGAGAATCGGAACTCAAGAGGGGCGTTGAACTATGGAACCATTCAAAGAATGTCATTTTGAGAAGAGTTGCATTTTTGTATACATGAAGACAGCACACACATACTTTACGACCTGACAGGGATATTCGAGATACCAATCATTGTCGTTTTTACGCTACATGAGTTTTCAATGTCTTCCGGTCATGATAACCGGCCACGGTCTGAATTCTGTACTGTGACTGGTTTAACACAAGACACCTGACACCGGTATATGGCCGATACAGTCGAAAATGTACATATCACAATCTGGATATTCTTTAACAGCTCTTTTTTATTTGCATGAAGCCCTTTTTTCCTTGTAGTGTACCACCGTCGTCCTTTTCGTTGCCCACGTATCATTTATGGCCAAATAATCTCTTTTCCACCTTTACAGAAATGTCCAATAACATTTTTTTTTCAGAGATTCTCTTGTTCTTCTCATTTAATTTCAGGGAAAAGTTATTAACTGTATCAAGGCAATTACAGCATTATTTCAGCTTTCTTTTTTGCATCCTATTTCATCACGCCTACCAAACTACTGCTTGTTCCAAATGTTCCACGTGGTGATTGCCAAAATCATTTTCGTTAATTTTGTTTTTGTAGATATATTTATATTTAGCCTAGACCTCCTTACACAATACCTGACACTCGGCAAACATCAGACGACAACAAATTAAAGCACCTGACACATCCTCGCTTAATTTTAAGTCACATCCGCTCTAACTAGAGCTAGAATCAAATCTTTTTTCTGCAGTAGCTAAGGATTAACTTACAGTGAGAGACTCTAGTGTCCAACCCTAATACGACTAAACCTATTGCTCACTAATACTCAAAAATATATCATCAAGACGTGTTCCAGTAAGCTTATGAACTATCGCCATTGTTGGCTCCGATCCGGATGAGACTAATGTCTATATGGGTCGTCGGCTCTGAACCGAAGCTTGTAGTATAGCGTGATTACAGAGAATTACCCTATGAGCTAAAATAATATTGAATATTCTTTCTCCAACTGAGGCTAATTGTGGAATACACGGGAAAGATGCAGTAAAATCGTGATCACATATTTGGGTAAAATGCGTTTGTGTATGGATCTGCCAATCCAAACTTTTCATTTCTTTGGACTAGACGTGTGTCCGACACAGTAATTATAAACCCTGAAAATATCTCCGGACAACACAGCCTATACCTTCAACACTGGCATGACTGTCTTAGTTAGGATGATCTCCATCCAACCTGGATACAACCACGTGTGACCACACTGTGATCAGAATGTCCGTCCAAAAATCGTTCTTTGCTACATATACTTCAGACAGATTCATCGATTGCTCCCTCCCGGGGGTTACATCTAAATATCTTGGGAAAGTGGTGAAATACTTAATTGTATGTATAAAACATCTCAGGGAGAGAGAAATTTTGTAAACAGGGGGTTCGTACAGTGCAGTTCTGCCAAACAGTTAATAGTGACTAGGTTTTATGCATCTGGTGTTTCTTTCGATAAGCGTTAGCATGCCTTCTGTGGACCACAATTCCTGGACAAGCCTGCGTTTGTTTGCCCGCTGACACTGGGATCATCTGGCGCTAGATGAACGTCATATACAACTGTGTGTAGAATCGAGTTTTTATGTGATGAAGGCTGTTTACAGGGCTAACACTAAAAGCCACCGGCACGTTCACACTGAGCGCGCCAAGAGGCTGCGGGTGAATAACTTAATATTCAGATCATAATAATCAGTCTGCAGTAAATGCAACACCCATTTTAAATGACGACCGCTATATACATATGTATCTAAATTCGATGGAGCTCCGAGGCCTCTGATGTCCACTTAACCAGTCATTGACCTACAACTCTCCTTCCAACGGCTCTCAGCACGATGGGTTGATAGACCTGAGTGTTTCAGAGTACCTGTGGAGCAGTCTTCTGTGAGGACAATCATCCGTGGACTCCTTGCCTGGATTCCATACTAGTGTGTAAAGTCAAATCAAAGTTCCACTCCTTCTCCTCCTCTACCCATTTCATTCTTTAAATAAAATCTCTATTAGTATATGTCCATATACAGACTGACAGTTACTTCACCAACACAAAACTTTTATCAAAGCCAGGTTTTCTTTGCGTCAAGACTTCATGGCCTTTTGACACTGCAATGTCATAGTGTCACTGGCACACGAGGTATGGAAGAGGGTTGTAAAGGATGACTTTCAGAACTTACGTCACCAACACAATGTATTTTACCCCCAACTACTTCAGAGTACACACAAATGCCTAAAACCATCTGTTCACGAAAATGCCGTATCGTTGAATGGTGAAACAGCAATTTCATTCTAAGTGAGCAAACATTACTTTCAATACTCATGATCATACGTATTGTGACTTTAAGTAGTCTCCCATGAATATACAGTTATAAACAATAACGTTGTTCAACATACAGGAATTTTTACTCTCGTTGATTCTTTGGCCCGGTTAAAACAACAACCTACATGAATGGTCGTGAGTTCGAAACCCGTTGCTACTTCTGGTTATCTCAACAAAATTTACCTCTTACAGGTGAAATGGGGCGATTTTCTTGGGCCTCGTCTTGGTTTTGCCCACACAATGAGTGTGAACGGTAACACTCTTCCCCATGTATGTATCACAATTTATTACCCACATACATTGTGGTTAGCCAGAAAATTAAACAAAGCCACAAAGATGCATTTGAAATATCATATCTGCTAAAGTTGGTCATATATTAATTTGATTGGGATTTTACGTCGTACTCAAGTCGTGAGGTATTTCACTTAGATGATGACGGCAAACGTTATGGTGACAGAAGACTGAGCATAACCCGGGGGAAAACCGTCACCATTCGCAGATTGTTGGTAGGCCTTCCCACGTGCGGCCAGAGAATAAGCCCGCTTGAGCTGATCCTAAACTCATAGCAATTGCGTTGTTGACATTCTCCTGGGCTGCACCAGCACGATAACCACTCGGTCACGGAGGCCCCCTATAACTGATAAAAGTTCAATCCTTCATGAAAAATTCTGATAATATTATCATACACATATTGCGCGCTGGATATTCTGTAAAAGGTTTTTAATTCGAGAAAGCTATTTTAAGAGTGTGTTAAAGAAACAAACAAATCCGCAAACTGAAATCTTTGTTAAACTGAATATGGCTGAGTATGGTAACAGATCTCGGAACTTGGCTGACTGACTTTATGTCTCCTCATGAACAGATTGTTCTCACTCACTTGTGAGTAGCCCCTATTAGCTACATACAGGAATGTAAATAATTCGTTCTCTTAATGCAGTATATCGGGGCCTCTGTGGCTCAGTTGGTTAGCGCGTTAGCGCCAGGAGCCTCTCACCAATGCGGTCGCTGTCAGTTCAAGTCCAGCTCATGCTGGCTTCCTCTCCGTACGTGTGAAGGTCTCGCAGCAACCTGCGAATGGTCGTGGGTTTCCCCCGGACTCTGCCCGGTTTCCACCCCCCATAACGCTGGCCGCCGTCGTAGAAGTGAAATATTCTTGAGTACGGCGTAAAACACCGATCAAATAAATAAATGAATAAATAATGCAGTATATCATCTTTAGCAAATGTTTCACGTTATTTCGTTAATAAGCCATATAATGACTGTCTTGGACTATATGTAAATTTTAGCAAATGTTTCACGTTATTTCGTTAATAAGCCATATAATAACTGTCTTGGACTGAATGTAAATTTTAGCAAATGTTTCACGTTATTTCGTTAATAAGCCATATAATGACTGTCTTGGACTATATGTAAATTTTAGCAAATGTTTCACGTTATTTCGTTAATAAGCCATATAATGACTATCTTGAACTGAATGTAAATTTTAGCAAATGTTTCACGTTATTTCATTAATAAGCCATATAATGACTGTCTTGGACTGAATGTAAATTTTAGCAAATGTTTCACGTTATTTCATTAATAAACCATATAATGACCGTCTTAGACTGAACTCCATTATCTTTTACGGCTAAAATATGTCCATTTCATCTTTTCCCAAATGTCTAATAAAATTTGTTTTCTAGCTTGTCTCTGTAATTGAAGAATAAGTTTATTCTATCAGATGACACAAACAGGGTCATATTACATAACCCTGCTGTATTTTTTTATTTCTCTTAGAAACCCAGGGCTATAGCACTTAGAACTGCTCATCAGTTTTCTACAGATACTGCAGTCATGACTGCTTGTCCTCAACCTTCAGTCTAGCAGCTTACCCTGAAGCTTGTCAAGGGAAATTTCAGACTCCTAGGAATTAATCGAGCCAAATGACTTGTTTTAGCCAAAGGCAGAATGTAAAGATATAGTGCAAATAACGATCGTAACTCTTGGCAAGTATTCGGTGATGAATACTTGGGACAGATTCTTGATTGAATTCGGACAACCTTTTCGACATCATTCTTTCTAAAGGAGCTTTCACGAATCCCCTGAGAAAAAAATCTTGTAACACAGAAAATTTCAGTTATGGACAAAATCTGCCTTTGTATCCAAATCAGACGTTGTTTGAGTAATGGGCCGTGTTTAGTACCTACGTGTACCAGAACACTGATGTCGTGTGTTCCTTTCAGAGATCAGTGACAAGTTTTGTTTTGCGACAAGTAGGAATGGGAAGATGTTCTCTTCCTTATCTTCTTTGGGATCGATTTTTGGGGTATCACATAAGCAAAACCTTGAGGGACATCATTTTAGCCCAATGTTCAGGAAGCAAACAAGCTGTCAGTCTCACCTGTTTACCTGAGATTTGCCTGTCACCTGACATTGCACGAAACATTAGACTAGTTCCCTTGACCAAGTCACCATTGGCGCTCTACATTTGCAAGCCAGTATGTCTGTTGCCATCTAATATTCTTGTCCCTAAGCTCTCTTTTTATCCTGTAATTTCCTTGTTTACCTTCCAGTGGTCTCTGATAATGTCGTGTACTAATATCTCCGGTATAATTTCCTTGTTTGGCTTTCACTGATTCCCGATAACGGCATGTACCAATATATCCGGCTTCATCTACTGGCAACACCCTGAAACGTTCACAACACAGCAAATTGAGGTTACGTCACGTGAAAAAATAGAATAGTTAGTTTACTGGGGACATTTGGGACTATTTACAGTCTGGTGAGTATAACTTCTGGACGTTATAACTAAACTTGTACTTCCGTATTATAAAGTAGTACTAGCAAACTGTGATGTAGTTGCACAAATAACGATAACGATGTTTGTTGTCTACTCTCTTTTCTCGCATTACCCCATAGCCTTCGTCATTAACTACCTTCCGTAATATCTCATATATTTGCCCGACTACCTTTCGTATTATCTTCTCAGCTTAGTCTGTCCGTATTGTCATCTTACGATGGCCAGCTTATTATTCCCGTGTTATTTCATATCCTTGATATATTCACTCTTCCCGTATATTAAACTCTTCTGTTCATCTGTGTACATCTATATCTCAGGTGAAAGAGTTAGGATGATCTCTCTGCAATCTGGATCTATCCACTTGTTACTGTACCATGACCAGAATGCCTGTCCTAAAGTTCGACAAGCATTAGGATTTAGCAATTAACACTCATTATGGTGTCAGCTCTACTTTGAGCTATCCCTGGATGACTACATGGTTCTGGATTAGTAATACTGTTATGGTTGTGATCGCAATGGAATACCATCCCGATTGTCATTCAACCTTGGCGTACTTATTATTCCCGTATTATTAATTTCGCTGCCGTTTTTTCATGTCCATCTATTGTCAGGAATCCTTCAGATAATAGCTCGACAATACTTTGGTTTCATGGCAACTGGAATAAAGAAAGTACGAAGTGAAAAGACATCAAGCATGGACAAGCATCCGACTGTAACCTATAATCTAGACAGGTATCAAGAATCATTTAGAAAGACTTGGAAGCGTAGATGGCCTTTGTTCTGATTGCTAAATGTGGATTCTTCTTCTAATCATTCTCTGAATTGATTTTTGGCACTAAGAACAATCTAATTTTTAGAATGTGGCTGATGTGAATATCAGATCACAGATGGATTTGTTTTGTCATGTCGGAATGGCAGAATGATTTTACACGTGATATAGTTAGGGCTTTGCTTTCATTATTTTTGCTATCGTTGCTAAATGGTGTTATTAAATGAATGGCTCGGCCTGCTTTTCGAATTTATTATGTTGATAAACGTTCCACAACTTTATTAAATATTATCTTAGAAGGTTCAGATGCCGATAAAGGTTGGGGTGAATAAAAAGGCAGTTCCTTTCTTTTCTTCCTACAGGTATTGACAGCTCTCCCATCGCCAAAGTAACATCAGACTGGTAATGTAATATAATATCATCACAGTAAGCCCACTGACGTTCACCCAGAAATCTGCAGTCTCTAAGTTGGGTGAAGGGTACAGTTAAGACAAAAATCCCTTTTCACGAAACATTTCCAACAAAAATCAGCAAGCTTTGTTATATTCAGTTTGCAAAGTTGTACCGCAGAACTTGATTATTGCTTCGTGCCGAGTTCCGCTCCAACCTCATGGTCTGACAACATTGCATTGTTCTGGTGGATACTTAGGTACATGGAACATTTCAGGAATAGAGGATCTATTGAAAACAGCGGTTTATCTACTGCGAATAGTGCGACCAGGTCTGAACAAATAATAATGGTGACGCGATTTACACTGATTTAGTGTTCCTATCTGGTGTATTTCCGGTGAAGTTTAATAGGCACTAGCACACTTTCGATCGACCGTAATCGCTTAACACGCCTATGTTTCTGTGATGATTATCTGTAGGATCACCTGATTTGACATGACCATCACAAACAACTGTGTGCAGAATCGTGCTGACTAGAGGTCTTCAACCTCGGCCCCCGTCACATTTTGTCCAAGAGGGCGTGGATGATTAACTGAATAGTCATCCACACCTACTAACTTAATACCCATCGGTTTGGAGTATTTGTTTAGTTATTGGTGTATTACTCAGGACTTAAGAATATTTTCACCTATATGACAGAAAACAGCATTATATTGGGAGGAAAAATTGGGTAGAGCATAACCGACGACAACACACATGTTGCTGGTAGACCGAAACCTCTTATAAATATGGAGTGTACACTTTTTAAAGGGTTTATAAAGGTAAAGTTAAATTGACGAAGCTGTTGGATTTCATCTGTCTATTTAACCACACTACGTTAAGACTGCACATGATTACTTACAGTCATAATCTACAAGGTGTACCTGTAAAGCAGTCTGCAGAAGAGAGCTGTTTGGTGTGAGGACAATCACCAATGGACTTCTGGATACCATGTTCCTGTTGGGTCACTAATCTGCAAGGTCACTCCTCATCAGGCCAATTTACTCTGACGATATCCTGGTTCAATCTACTCTTCCCATGCACTTCCTCTTTCTGTCACTGCATTAAATCTTTATTGTTACATGTCCATACCCAGATTTGTAGCAAGGACTTTATTAATTCAAAAATCCTGTTAAAATCAGGTTTGGTTTTGTTAGGCTTTCATAGCTTGTACACTAGTGTACTGAAGTACACTACTCTCATACTAGCGTAATGGAGTACCAAGGGGTTAGATGACAGACATCCGATGGCTCCCTCCTTCAACACAATGTACTATAACCACAACAAACTTGGAGAACAAACCAAAGCCTAAAACCCACTATCTCATACTTATGAAAATCTTTTTCTGTTTCCTTACATAAAGATATGGTTAAGAATTCTTGTCAAACAAACCAGACCATTGGAGGCAATAAAGAACCTTTGCCCAAAAGAGAGTGAAGTCTATGCGAAAATAAGAAATCTAGAGGGGGCTTTCGGGGTTGAACAATGGAACCATTCAAAGAATGTAATTTTGAGAAGAGCTGGATTTTTGTATGCATGAAGACAGCAAACACATATTTTACGACAGAGATACTGGAGATGCCAGTCATTGTCGTTTTTACAGCTCATGAGTTTTCAATGTCATCCGGACGTGATAATCCTGTTAGTCTGAATTCTATACTGTGAATGGTTTAACACAAGACACCTGATACTTTACGACCTGACAGGGATATTCGAGATACCAATCATTGTCGTTTTTTACGTTACATGAGTTTTCAGTGTCTTCTGGTCATGATAACCGGCCACGGTCTGAATTCTGTACTGTGACTGGTTTAACAAAAGACGCCTGACACCGGTATATGACCGATACAGTCGAAAATGTACATATCACAATCTGGATATTCTTTAACAGCTCTTTTTTTATTTGCATGAAGGCATTTCTCCTTGTAGTGTACCACCTTCGTGCTTTTAGGTTCTTTTATACTTCTGATTACATTTGGAGTAAAACTTACTAACTGCATCACAGCATTATTTAAGTTTTTTACACGTTATTTCTACACGCTTACCTAACTACTGTATGTTATGACCAAAAACATGTTTGTTAATTTTGTTTTTACAGCTGCATGGATTTAGCCTGGAGCTTATGACATGATGCCTTACACTGGGCTACACCTACTGCTTACTAATGATCAATAATATTTCATCGGGAAATGTTCAAGTAATCTTATGATCTATCGCCAGTGTTTGTTCCGATCCAGATGAGAATAATGTCTATAAACAGCGTCGCCTCTAAACCGAGCATTGCAGTATAGCTTGATTTGTGGAGAGACAGACATCCCATTTCCTGTAAGAAATACTCTTTTTTTCATTTTTTCAGACATTGCTTCCATCCAGCTATATATGTCTGGTTTCCTCACCTATAAATGGATTCCTCCACATATAAATGGTTTCCTCCAGCTATAAATGGTTTCCTCCAGCTATGCATGAGCCTGAACACTCTCGTTGAAGTGAAATATATTTAAATATGCCATATCTAGCCCAGGCAATGTGAAGTGTTGCCATATCTAGCTCAAGCATTATTGAATATGCCACCACCTAGCTCAAGCATTGTGGAATACGCCATATCTAGCTCAAGCATTATTGAATATGCCACATCTAGCTCAAGCATTATTTAATACGCCATATCTAGCTGAGGCAATGTGGAATACGCCATATCTAGCTCAGGCATTATTGAATATGCCACATCTAGCTGAGGCAATGTGGAATACGCCATATCTAGCTCAGGCATTGTGGAATACGCCATATCTAGCTGAGGCAATGCCGGAATACGCCATATCCAGCTCAGGCAATGTGGAATACGCATATCTAGCTCAGGCATTATTGAATATGCCATATCTAGCCCAGGCAATGTGGAATACGCCATATCTAGCTTAGCATTGTGGAATAGGCCATATCTGGCTCAGGCAATGTGGAATACGCCCATATCTAGCTCAGGCATTGTGGAATACGCCATATCCAGCTCAGGCAGTGTGGAATACGCCATATCTAGCTCAGGTAATGTGGAATTTGCCATATCTAGTTCAGGCATTGTGGAATACTGCATATCTAGCTCAGGCAATGTGGAATATGCCATATCAAGCTCAGGCATTATGGAATACGCCATATCTAGCTAAGACATTATGGAATACGTCATACCTAGCTCAGGCAGTGTGGAATACGCCATATCCAGCTCAGGCAATGTGGAATACGCCATATCTAGCTCAGGTAATGTGGAATTTGCCATATCTAGCTCAGGCATTGTGGAATACTGCATAATCTAGCTCAGGCATTGTGGGAATACGCCATATTTAGCTCAGGCATTATGGAATACGCCATATCTAGATAGACATTATGGAATACGCCATACCTAGCTCAGGCAATGTGGAATACGCCATATCCAGATCAGGCATTATGGAATACGCCATATCTAGCTTAGGCATTGTGGAATACGCCATATCTAGCTCAGGCATATATGGAATATGCCATATCTGGCTCAGGCATTATGGAATACGCCATATTTAGCTCAGGCAATGTGGAATACGCCATATCTAGCTCAGGCAATGCGGAATACGCCATATCTAGCTCAGGCATTGTGGAATACGCCATATCTAGCCCAGGCATTATGGAATACGCCATATTCCAACTCAGGCATTATGGAATACGCACATTTAAACTCAGGCAATTTTGAATATGCCATATCTAGCTCAGGCAATGTGGAATATGCCATATCTAGCTCAGGCAACGCGGAATACGCCATATCTAGCTCAGGCATTGTGGAATACGCCATATCTAGCCCAGGCATTATGGGAATATGCCATAGTTAATAGTTAATGTTTTTATGTCTCTGATGTTTAAAATTAGTTCCCTTCCGGCGGGTTTCGAAAACTGTCAGCATACTCTTCTGATGACCACAATTCCTGGATACGTCACATACAGCTATGTGTAGAATCAAGTTTTAGCTGATCAAGGCTCTTTAGAGGGCCGAAACTAGAAGCCATCGACACGTTTACACTTTACCCAAGAATAACAATATTCCAGCCATCCAGATTCATAATCATTAATTTGCAGTAAATACAACACGAACGTTTTATGACGACCGCTATATACAGGTGTATCTAAATTCGATGGAGCTGCGAGGCCTCTGATGCCCACTTCAAGACAGGACATGAAGACACGCAATAACTTAACAGTCTGCTCTACAACGGCTCTTATCACGATTGGTTTGATAGTCAAGGGTGCTTAAGGAGACGAGAGCTGTCTGGTGTGAGGGCTATCGTTAATGAACGCCTTTGCCTGGATTTCATACTCGTGTACAAAGTCAAATTAACCAGCAGACGGATCATTCGCATAAATGGCTTCCATGGCATGCCAGAAATTCACAGTAGTTCCATCCCTTCTCCTCCTCTACCCATTTCACTCTTTAAATAAAATCTCTATTAGTATATGTCAAAACTTTTGTCAAAGCCAGGTTTGGTTGCGTCAAGATGTCATGGCCTTTTGACACTGGTATAGTATGGAGGATGTTGTATCACATGACTTTCACAGCTTTCATCACCAACACAATGTATTTTATTGAACTACGTTAGAGTACAAAAATCTGACTGACCTCACAAATGGTAGCACTAATCTGCATGTATTTACCAGAACGTATTACCCACCCACATACACTGTTTGTCAAACAAAGCCATACAGATTCATTTTTAAAGATAATTCTTGACTGGATGACACGTGACAATAACTGATAAAGGGCCTGGTACAGTAAGAGAGAGCAACGGCCCCTGAGAGCTACGATAAGAGAGGAGCAACGGCCCCTGAGAGCTACGATAAGAGAGAGCAATGGCCCCTGAGAGCTACGATAAGAGAGAGCAACGGCCCCTGAGAGCTACGATAAGAGAGAGCAACTGCCCCTGAGAGCTACGATAAGAGAAAGCAACGGCCCCTGAGAGCTACGATAAGAAAGTGCAGATTTTAAAAACCCAGCACAGTTCTGTAAATTTCTAAATCAGAAGTATGAAACTTGGTCGAATCACCCATCAAAGTTATATAGGCATAAAGTAATAACCGGCCAAAATGCACTCTCGATTAATAATGTCCATTGTTTTGTTCAAACGAGGACACAGTCTTTAATTTACAGTATGAAGATCAACGTTAACCAGAAAAATATCCTAAATGAAACTTTCATATGCCCATTTACCATTTGCTGTCAAAGTTTCGATTTGATTAACATTTATCTTCATAAAAATAAATTTTATAACTGTGGGAAAATTCGGTTCTATTTTGTGTAAGTAAATATAAATGCTATAAATAAAATATAGATGCGCACTTCGTTGCACTGGGACCGATTTCCCGCCTCAGTTGCGCCATGTACTCAAGAATATTTCACTTAGATGATGCCGCCCAGCATTATGGTGAGTGGAGGCCGAGCGTAACCCAAAGGAAACGCACGGCCATCCGCGGATTGTTAGCAGACGATCCAACGCAGGACTGGAAAGGAAGCCAGTTTAACATGGTCTTAAACTGACAGTAATTGCGTTGTTGACAGATTCCTGGGTCATTGTGCTGCGCTAGCGTGCTAATCACTGGACCACTGAGGCCCCCCGTAACTGATGAAATTGCAACCCTTCGTGAAAAATTCTGTTAGTATCAACACCTGTTCATAAAATTGTTTTGTCTCTACAAAAACAGGGAATAACGACAAAACACTCAAGGGCATTAGAAGAAATAAAAGATCGAGGAAAAACAGACGTGTCTCTAAGAAGACTAAAGAAATCAGAACAGTAAAGAAAAATATAATGCGAGGTTCGGAAACCAACTGCAGGCCATCGGTATTCAACGATAGAGGCTTTCAAAGACTGACAATTTATAGCCGAGATGAGGAGAATTGTCTGTAGACAACAAGGCAATAATCGTGTACTCTAATAACTCCGCCACACATAACACATTTTCAATGTCTTCTTTAAAGTCACGGGTTTGCCCTCAGATAACGTGTGTACTGGGCAGTGATTGGTTTACGCCCCTCAGATAACGTGTGTACTGGGCAGTGATTGGTTTACGCAACTCACTATTCTGCCACAGATTCTTGGAGGAAGCCATTTTCTTTGTGCTGTTAATTTATACCAAGCAAGGCAGCAAATTAATGTCACAGTTCATCACTTTTAAAGCTTGAATTTGTTTGATGTTCTCTGCGTAGTTCCTTTTCAAGTGTTACCACCTTTCTCCTTTCCACCCAGCATAAGGGCATATGTGTTGGGTCACCCATTACACTGATTTCTGTGAGAACAGAATGTTTTTGTTTAGATTTTGAACTTTACTGTTTGTATATCTGAAAATGGATTCACTTTTCTTTAACTGCAAACTGCATTTTATGAGTATAGTATTTTACTGTTACTGTAAAGTCTGTGATATTATACACTGAACATGTCTGATAGCAGGTTTCACTTTGTGTTAAGCATGAAAAATCATTCTGCTTTTGTATCCTTCTAGGGGCCTCCGTGGCTCAGTCGATTAGCGCGCTAGTGCAGCGTAATCACCCAGGAGTCTCTCACCGATGCGGTCGCTGTGAGTTCAAGTCCAGCTCATGCTGGCTTCCTCTCCAGCCGTACGTGGGAAGGTCTGTCAGCAACCTGCGGATGGCCATTCCTCCTACCGTAATGCTGGCCGCCGTCGTATAAGTGAAATATTCTTGAGCACGGCGTAAAACACGTTGTATTATTACAGGCCACTGTGAACCACATAATGTGAATGTCAGATGAAAGTAAATATATTTCATTTATTCCCTTAAATGACTAAACATGCTGAAAAGTACAACGTATTAAGGATGTAAACGCGTAAAAAATAACGGACAAAACATGTGCTTAGATTTACGTTTAGACTCTGAACGTCGCAGTGCAAAACCCTGAGGGACATCATTTTAGCCAAATGTTCACGAAATAAACAAGCTGTCAGTCTCATCTGTTTACCCTAGATTCGCTTTTCACCTCACACTGTGCGAAACATTAGAATAGTTTCCACGATCAAGTTACCATTATCGCTCGAGGTTTGAAAGCCGGTATGTCTGCTTTCATCTTATATTCTTATCTCTAAGCTCTCGTATTATCCTGTAATTCCCTTGTTTACCTTCCAGTGGTATCTGATAATGTCGTGTACCAATATCTCTGGCTTCATCTACTGGCAACACCACAAAAAAATGACAACAAGGGAAAATGTGGAAAACATGTAGGAGCAGAGCGGGTTATGTTAAGTGGAAAAAATAGAGCAGGTAGTTTACAGGGGCCCACGGGAACTATTTACAGTGTGGTCAGTATAACTTCTACACGTCTATTTCCATATTAAACTGACGGTCAAAAGAAACTTTACAAAAAGTTCAAATCAATTTATTTTGCCAAAGAGGGGCCTCCGTGGCTCAGTTGGTTAGCGCGCTAGCGCACCCTGATGACCCAGGGGCCTCTCACCAATGCGGTCGCCGTGAGTTCAAGTCCAGCTCATGCTGGCTTCCTCTCCGGCCGTACGTGGGAAGGTCTGTCAGCAACCTGCGGATGGTCGTGGGTTTCCCCCGGGCTCTGCCCAGTTTCCTCCCATAATTCTGGTCACCGTCGTAAAAGTGAAATATTCTTGGGTACGGCGTAAAACACCAATCAAATAGATAAATAAATAAATAAATATTTTGCCAAAGTAAAACACAGGATGACTGAAGTTTAATATATTGAAAAGACCCATGACTTTACATATTGAAAGTCTTGAGTAAGAACGGACAAAGCAGCCCTCAAATCATTTTACAAACAAACAAACGAAGCAGGGGTAGAAAAAAATAACCATTCCATCTAGGTTAACAATGGGCAGAGTATACAAAAAGTTGATTATTTTTAAAATCAGTCAATATCAAAACCAATCAATATCGCATGTGGCCACCCCTAGCTTCAATGCAAGCAAAACCTCTTCAACGCATAGAAAAAGTCAGTCGTCTTATGAGATGACGTGGGATTCGTTGCCATTCATCTTGGAGAACGAACCCCAGTTCTTGTCGGTTGGCTGCATGGTGTGGCCGTTGCCTTACTCGACGACCCATGATATCCCAAAGGTGTTCTATAGGGAACATATCTGGTGAACGTGCAGGCCACCTCAAGACGTTGACGTCGTTGGCGCCCAGGAATTTCTGCACAACTCGAGCTGTATCGTGTCTTGCGTTGTCATGCTGGTACAGGACACCACGTGGCTGCTGTTGAAGGAATGGCAGGACAACAGGACGTAGAATTTCATCCACGTAACGTTGAGCTGTTAGGATCCCGTAGATGACCAGTGGTGTCCGTTCCTCTCCACAAATCCCATCCCACACCATCACGCTGCCGCCACCAAACGGTACCACCTTCTGGAAGAATGACGCAGGTGTTCGTTTGTCTCTCGCTGTCTGCCATTGGCTCGGAACAGGCAGAAGAGGCTTTCATCCGTGAAAACAACACGCCAATCAGGTCGCTGCCAACGGCGTACAATTCGAGCCCATCGCAACCTCCGGCGACGATGTTTGGCTAGCAACACCTGCCCTCAGATTAGTCGATAGGCCCCAATTCCGTGAGCCGTGAGTCTCCTTGACACGGTCTGTTGACTGACCCGGTGACCTAAGGCATTGATTGACAATGAAGTCACTCTCAGGAAGCCGTTCCTCAGGTGTAAGGTTCGCAGGTAGCCGTCTTCTCTGGGCGGAGTTACCCTAGGCCTGCCTGTTCTTGGCCTGTTCGATGTCTGCCCTGTCTGTCAGTAACGTTGCATCAAGTTTCACACAGTTACACGAGAGCAGCCGAAGGTCCTTGCGATGTGGGCATGGGTGACTGGGTACCATGCCCGGGCCCACGTTGTTCTGGAGTCAGTCGCGGCATTACTTCGGCGGTTTTTAGCCCAGCACACTCTGTGTAACGTTTTTGTTCACTTATTACATGTGCAGTTGCGGCCATCCATGGGTCACGTGATTTTTCAACTTTCTTCGTTGTCTCTAAACAAATTCGTGTGGGTGTATATGACACTTGTCGCACATAGGAATATGCTTCGTATAATGTTTTCCTAAAATAATTTGGTATTAATATACTTAAAAGGTAGGCTTAATTTAAAGTTGTAAAGTTTCTTTTGGCTGTAGTTTATAAAGTAGTTTAGCCAAGTGTGACGTAGTTGCACAAATAACGGTGACGTCACTCGTTACTCACAAAACGAACACAAGATCCTGTTGTTGTCTACTCCTTTTTCTCGTGCTACCCCGTGTTCTTTGTCAATAACTACTTTTCGTAATATATCATATGTTTCGCTACTTTTCGTAATATCTCCTACATTTGGTTCGCTGCTTTTCTTGTTATCTTGTCAACTTAGTTTGTCTATATTGTCATCTTACTTTTGTTCACTTATTATTCCGTATTCCTTATTAAACCCTACCGTTGATCTACTCATTTTTGCTATACTTGTATTGTCATAAACCTTAACTTAATAACCCCTCAATCCCTAAGTATGGAATGTTTGGAGTGAAGAGACTATGAGTGAGTGAGTGCTAGGAGTTTAACGTCGTACGTAACAAATTTTTCAGTCATATAAAGGAAGGAATCCTTAGAGTGCATGTAATGTGCCTCCTTGTTGCAGGACGGATTTTTTTAATCTAGTGCTGCTTCACTGAGACGCCTTACCGAACGCAAGTAAGGCGCCCCGCAAGGGCAATTATACTGATACGGGTCAACCAGTCGTGCACTATCCCCTTCATGCTCAACGCCAAGGGAGAAAGTTACAACCGATCAGGATTGACGCTCCAAGCGGACGTTCTACCTAATGTGCGATCGGGGCCGGTAAAGACTAGTTAGCATCCAACCGTGACCTTAAATCCCTGAGACACTCTTGTGCGTCTAGACACAATAGGAAACCCTTGTTAATTAAACAGATTAAGAACCAAAGAAGTGTGATTGATGAATGTGAATTCTTCTTTTCAGTCATTCTCCAAAGAACGGCACAAAAGGCACTAAGTGCCATTTCACTTTTAGTATGCTGACGGTGTAAATATCCAAGGCAAATCACAGAAAGCTTTTTGTTTTCGTCATAGAGCTGCTGAAAGGTCTTTCACACTATTGGACTTATACGTGTCCACGGGTTTCTCCGGCCATCTTTACTCTCCTCACACCTCACTACCGTCTCTCTCCCTTCTTCCCTTGGGACCCCGTGTTGATGCTCTTATCATGGATATAGGGTATTGTTTACTGGCGTTACAGTGAAAGTCGATACCGTGCCGTGTCTAACAGCCCGATGATAAATCATAGAATACGTGACCACCAGCTGACGGTAGTATATGGCTGTATCTCTCCACTTGAAACGTTTCTCTCCGAAAATAGTTCTCGGTTAAAGCAGTCTGACAAGCACACGTCAACATTTCTTTTCAATAAAAAATGAAAGCTTCGTCCTCAGGCAAGTATCGTGCGATAACTCTAAATGATTCCGAGTAGCTGAATAATTTCATGACTATATTAGAGACAATGTTAGAAAACAAAATAAAAGAAAATGAAAAACATTTAAACAATATAACCCAGGCACCAGTGTGTTAAAAACATTTCTTAGGGAGCATTAATGTAACTCTATTTCAACCAAAACATCATTTGAACTTTTAACCAGTAACATTTCGCTTTTAACATCTAAAAGTTGAAATCAGAATACTTGTAGAATTATTTTATAGAATTGTAGAATTTATTTTCTCTATGGCGCCACATGCATTTGCTTTTGTTTTAAAACTTTTACAGACTTAAATTTGAGTAGTTTAAAAATGGGCTTTTAAAAGAATCTGAGATTTGGGATCCACCTGCGAATTTTCGATGTATGTGTGCTAATCGGCATCTACGCAAGTTTCATAATAACTCTTTCTCCTGTTCGTTTTTAGGATATTTCACAAATTTTCATTTTCGTTTTCGTCCAAAATATTGATAATATTAAGTACTTATACCATAATTCGAGCATGCACATGAAGAAATAATTTATTTATAATAATTTTTATAATTTTATTTGTTTTATTGGCGTTTTACGCGGTACTCAAGAATATTTCACTTCTATAGGACAGAGCCCAGTGGAAACCCACGGCCATCCGGAGGTTACATGGAGGAGTAATGTCGGAGGCGTAAATGTCCTCATTACCCGATTCGGAATTTCGATACCGTTTTACCTGTTCACCGAATGAACAGTGATTTGCATGCCTTGCTTACTAAGGAACATGTGATTGAAGGAACATTCAGTTTGTTCTTCTGTCTCCTTACAGGTTTTGGTCACACTGAGTTACGCGGTGTTTACAGCACGCCCCGAGGCGTACCCGGCCAGGTAACATCAGACAGGTGGTGTGACATTATAATATCAGCTTAAACATTAGTGAGGTTCACCCGGACATCTGCGGCCAGTGAACCTTTGTGTGGGAAGGGACGGTAGATTCAGGACAAAAACAATTGTCCTTTTATTTATTTATTTTCATTATTTATTTATTTATAGGGTTGGTTTCTTAAGCCGTACTCAAGAATGTTTCACATATACCACGGCGACCAGCATTATGATGGGAGTATAGCCCTTTTCATATTGCGTAAACATCGTGTTCCAAAGGCACGAATCAATATTTCTCACATGGTCCTCTGGCTTAGTTATATCAGCGTGTAATTTGCTACTATTCAAGTATTTACGTGAACAATCAGAATAAAACAATAACTGAGGTAAATTGACAAGAGGTCGTATTTCACAGGTAATTCCCAATAATCACACTGTTATCACTGCTCTGGTTTTACTCTGTGCTGTCTTTTATTATATATCAGTTCGTCAGAATTTGCTTACCGTATTGTTTCTTAGCCCCTGTTAAATAGACCCAGACTTGGCGTGGGAGAAGTAACCCGAGGCCGTTTAGATGTTCTTATAGATATGTCTTATCATCCAGCACCTCAACATTTATGGCAAGGCGATTCTGCGCATAGGTAATTTATTTCAGAAAACCCGTTGCCCATATGTCGACATGTATGTCAGAAATATGTTGAGAGACGATAAAATCCTTATGAAAACAATTTGGATATAATGTAGATTATATACAGGGTAGGTATTGGCTGTTCTTCTTCACATATCTACCGGCCGCTTCGGGACCGGTAGATCCAGGATCAATCCTTGGTCGAGTCACACCTAAGACTTTAAAAGAGGAAGTTGTAACTTCCTCGCTTGGCGTTCAGCATGAAGGGGATAGTGCAACGACTGGTTGACCCGTATCAGTATAATGGCTCGGGCGGAGCGGCTTACATGCCTTCGGTAAGTCGTCTCAGTGATGCAGCACTAAATAAAAGAGCGGTGGAAATCCGTCCTGCAACAAGGAGGCACATTACACGTGCATGCACCCTAATGATTCCTTCGTCGTCATATGACTGAAAAATTGTTGAGTACGACGTTAAACCCCAAGCACTCACTCACTCTTCACATATCTGAAATTATCTCGATGATATCGTGAACAGCGCACATCGACTAAATTTATTTTTTTATTTATTTGATTGGTGTTTTACACCGTACTCAAGAATATTTCACTTAGACAACAGCGGCCAGCATTATGGTGGGAGGAAACCGTGCAGAGTCCGGAGGAAACCTACGACCATCCGCAGGTTGCTGGCAGACCCCCACGTACGGCTGAGGAAAAAGCCAGCATGAGCTGGACTTGAACTCACGGTGACCGCATTGGTGAGAGATTCCTGGGTCATAATGCTGCGCTAGCGCGCTAACCAACTGAGCCACGGAGGCCCCCATCGATTAAAAGGACACCGCGACTCATTTCTAGCTAAATATGGGATTACTAAAAACAAACTTTCAAACAACCACTATAATACAGTAACAGTGCCTCAGTGATTAGAATATAGGCCTACACCCAGATACTTGACACATGGGTCGCCTTGGAACCGATTTGGAAAATTGGCTCAAAGGTCAAAGCTGTAATAAAGTTGTCTCGCGAATTTGGGACCTGACACTTTCCACTGGAATTACATGGACGACAAATGCATCGTTTTCATTTTCATCTACCGATACAACCTTTATAAAAATGCATTTGGTGTTTTCAATATGGAAGTAAGACGGAGGATTTATATTCGGATGTCATTTCATAATTGCGACACCATTTAAATTTGCAAAATGCACTGGTAAAGAAAACAGACAGAATTTGAGTTACATCTTGTGCAAGTGTGAAATTCTACGTGAGTATGTCATTTGTGAATCGGAAGTGCCACATCCGTAGCAACCAGTTTTCGAAAAGAAAAACAAAAGCTTGCGTCTATAAGGTAGAAAGAATTTAAAATAAAACTTGAGATGTCTTCTGTTTTGATAACAATACTGACAGATGTAACTGGTTCACGTTCCAGTCACAGTATTTAGATAGTTTAAAGTCCTACGACTGATGAGAACTGCCCTAAAAGCTGGTGTGATATCACTTATCAGGGGGTATAAAATGTATATGAAGTACCACTGTTTTCTTTAGAAGTTGAGCACTATGAAGTGCTAACTCTGACTTTCAAGCTCCACGTTTCATGAAGGTAACCAAAGGATTCATTGGACATACGGTAATGTTTAATTTTAGACTTGGCAACAGTGTTTTATCTCATTCCTCAGCGCGAAATGTGTACACATTGCTGACGTCACGATAATTCTTCCCAACCTCTGATTTGTCAAAATTAAATACACCTTGTGGATATGATTACCTCGCATTGCTGCATCCATGTCACCAGTTTCCCGTCTTATTATTTAACAACCGAACCTCCTGAGGAAGATGGCTGGCTGTTGCTTACATCAACGTCAGTACCAATCTGACCGCTGTCTGAATTTATGAGGAACCATTCTGATTACGTCTTCTAGACAACAGAACATAGATAAAGGCTTTGTTCAAAACACCAGTAAAAAGCATGGATTTGACCAGTTTCAAAATGGAGACTATCATAGACTCCAGTTTTCCAAAGTTCAAGCACAGAGTTTCTGTAAAATACTGTGGTGATGATATCGTTAACTGGAATAAACTATACCTAGTGTTGGTTTGTGCCACAAATATCTGGGAACAACGCACGTTTACCTCTGAAGCCCTCAAATCGAAATACAAGGGCTTTTACAAGGTGAAGTTTTAAGTACAGTTGTGTTAGCGAACAGAACTGGAAATCGATTGTAGACTTGCGGGGTTTCTGTCTGAACATCTGCTTGCTGCCGAAGTGGTTTTTCTGATGACGCCAGAAATTTCTAAAGGCCATTCGCTTCAAAAAAATTAATTTGCCAGAAAATTTTTTCGTGCATCCTGCGAAAGACAACCAATCAAATACCGTACTTATGAGCGTTAAATGGGCGTACATGCTTTTTGTGAGAAGACATACAACTCAAATAACAAAAGAGGCTGTGACCCGCTCTATCAATCTACATAGCGTGACCCACATTAGAAGTTAAAGCATGAGGGCAGTCTGTCGGCCACATAGACGAGTGTTAATCCAGTTGACGTGATATAGCTCTTCATGTCGGTAAGGTCATGCAAACTGACTGAGAAGGAAAAGTCAATTAGATGAAGCTTTTTGAGGCTGATTGAATTTGGATTAGTCACTGATGCCTGCTGCCTCATCAAAGGTTTTCTGTAATCTCTTGATACAGTGGAACACGTCTGCTTTAAGATTACTGGACAAACACAACGATCCTTATTTGTTGATCTGGACTGCTATAGCAGAAAGGGTATTTCGTTTCAATAACTGTACTTTCCCTGTACTACATTTTCAGATACCCTTGACCTGTTTGGACTTTGAGTGAACTAAGGCAACGGAAGCAGCAAATAAAATCTGCGTCAAACGAAAAAACTTCGTTATAGTGCGATCACAATCATAACCATTACCGTGGGTTTCTTTTAATTAGAATTTTTTCTTCACCAAAAATAAGCAGAAGAAACTGTAAGCCAGCAGCTCTGATGGGAAGGTGAAACTTTCTACAATAAACAATCCCGCCCCACCTCATATATCTCATATACATGTACATCTATTTTTTCCAAAATATTTTATGCGAATATTTGAAGAAACATCTACAAAAAGTCTACCAAACTGTCTGCCGGATGTAGTGTAGTGAGAGCCTGAGTGGGATTATTTGAGACGAAGTATAGCAGGCAGTTAAGTAATAAACTTATTTATTTAATTTTATTGCTGCTCACTCTAGAATTTTTCACGGCAGTCAATCTGGTGTGCGTCTAATATCCTTCCTTTGTTCCGAAGAATATGATCGACCATAAGTTAGACGATTCAGACAAACAGAAGATGGCGCTATTCACAGTTCCTAATAGGTCCGGTTATTTTCAGAAATTCAAAAGCAGTAAAACATCACACATGTGACAGACGTTACGTGCATGTGTGTGTGCTGACAGAGGTCACGGTACTCCACACTTCTGTCCAGGTGACATACTGTAGGTGACATGCGCACGTGTATGTGTTTGTACTAACAGAGGTCACCGTTCGTCACAGCTTCTGGTCATGTGACTGTAAGTGAAAGAAATTACCCCCATGCTTATGTGTGGATAGAGGTATCTGTACTTCACAGACATTACCTGCATGTGTGTGTGCTGACAAAGGTCACCGTACGTCACCATTCTGCCCACGTGACATACTGTGTGTGACAAGCATTACCATCACGATTCTGCCCGCGTGACATACTGTGTGTAACATGCATTACCTCCATGTGTATGTGCTGAGGGAGGTAACCGTACATCACACTTCTGTGCAAGTGACATACTGTATGTGACAGACATTACCTACATGTGTGTGTGCTGAGGGAGGTAACCGTACATCACACTTCTGTGCAAGTGACATACTGTATGTGACAGACATTACCTCCATGTGTATGTGCTGAGGCAGGTAACCGTACATCACACTTCTGTGCAAGTGACATACTGTATGTGACAGACATTACCTACATGTGTGTGTGCTGAGGGAGGTAACCGTACATCACACTTCTGTGCAAGTGACATACTGTATGTGACAGACATTACCTACATGTGTGTGTGCTGAGGGGGGTAACCGTACATCACACTTCTGTGCAAGTGACATACTGTATGTGACAGACATTACCTACATGTGTATGTGCTGAGGGAGGTAACCGTACATCACACTTCTGTGCAAGTGACATACTGTATGTGACAGACATTACCTACATGTGTGTGTGCTGACAGAGGTAAACGTACGTCAAGATTCTGTCCATATGACATATTGTATGTGACACATATACACGTGAGCATGTGTGTGTACTGACAGAGGTAAACGTACGCCACACTTCTGGTCAGGTGACATACTGTATGTGACACATATACACGTGTGCATGTGTGTGTGCTGACAGAGGTAAACGTACGCCACACTTCTGTTCAGGTGGCATACTGTATGTGACACGTATACACGTGTGCATGTGTATGTGCTGACTGAGGTCACCATGACATATTGTATGTGACACATACACACATGTGCATGTGTGTGTGCTGACAGAGGTAACCGTACGCCACACTTCTGGTCAGGCGTCAAAGCACACATTCGTACGCCAGAGGTTAACCATATATGAACATTCCAGGTCAATAATCGCAAGGTCAATTCCCAAAATGAAGTTTGACGCAAACCACAAGACAACCAAGAAAGTATATACATCAGAACATTAGACTAGAATCATGCAGAGAGAAGTAGTCATCAGTTTTCAGAGAAACTGGATTGGCGCGAGGTATGTTGTAGGTGAATGAACCCTCTTGTGGATTGGCTGATTAAATATAGACCATTCACCGTATACTGTCAAATTCCAATGTTTTAACTGCATCTTTTTATAGAATAGAATCACACATATCCATAACCAGATGAGAACACAAACACACGTGGAATCTCACAGCCAGATTAACCACTATAACATTTGAATAATGACATATTTATTTATTTATTTATTTATTTATTTGATTGGTATTTTACGCCGTATTCAAGAATATTTCACTTATGGGATAGCATTGTTGTGGGAAGAAACCGGGCGGAGCCCGGGGGGAACCCAAGGCCATCCGCAGGTTGCTGGCAGACCTTATCACTTAAGGCGGGCGAGGGGGGGCTCCGTGGCTCAGTTGGTTAGCGCGCTAGCGCAGCGTAATGACCCAGGAGCCTCTCACCAATGCGGTCGCTCTAAGTTCAAGTCCGGCTCATGCTGGCTTTCTCTCCGGTCGAACATGGGAAGGTCTTGCAGCAACCTGCGGATGGTCGTGGGTTTCCCCGCTTCTCTGCCCGGTTTCCACTCACCCGTATAAGTGAAATATTCTTGAGTGCGGCGTAAAACACCAATCAAATAAATCAAATATATATCACTTACGGTCGGAGAGGAAGCGACATGTGCTGAACTTGAACTCACAGCCATATTATTTCACTTGTAGTTGCAACGAAATGTATCACGAAGTGAAAATAACTCATCGTCCCTGTTTACGCCAGCTATCACACTGTTGTCTTTGCTCTGGTTTTACACTCTATGCCGTGCTTATTAAATTATACTGCGGGCCTATTCCTGCACCAAGCAGGACTAAGCATCGTTTTATTGTATGTTAAATGTGATGACAAAACAGAATTTTGAGTGTTTCTAGACAAGGGACATTTAATAACTTGGAATTATTATCACTGCATTTTTTTTACCTAATTCGTACCCGACTTGTCACTTTTGAGGAATTGAACAACTTGGTGTTGTGATTTTGTTTGACCAGTTGGTCAAAATCCATTTCAATAATTGGTCTGATGGAAAACGAAGCGTATTATGAGCCCGTTTTTGAGACTTGTTTATTTTTCGTGTTGCAGGATTGAAACATTGCCATTTAAGCGGAAAAGGCAGCGGTCGAATCCATTAGCGGAAGTTTTCAGAACTAACCCTGGTGGTCAGCCTTTGCGAAGATAGAGCAGGCTTTGTTTGTCAACTAGATCAAGCTGAGGCTAAAGAGTCACATTACCGTTAACTTTACATGGAGCAACCTTGGGTCTCCTACATCGATGGACAGATCACGCAGAGAAGGTTTAGGTGTTATCTAGGAAAGAGGAAATTGATGCCATGGCTTTGAAAACAACAGTTTTTTTTATCCCATGGAAAGTATATTTTTTCTTAAACAAATAGAGTGTGTATGATGACAAATATTTGACAATAATTCAAATCATATGATACAATAATTGACATTTACCTCGGTTACTAACGCGTTATATTGATTATAAAGTACTGGCATCGACCAAATGGAAAAGTAAAGCTACAAAAACCTATCATCATTTCTTTACATACTACAGTCAGATAGTAAAAAATTAACCTTTAAAACCCACAAGCATCTATTTTGATGTCATGGATCTCAGTACTGATGACATCGGAATGTTTGAAATAACGTGAAAGTCGAGGCAAACCCCAAACAATTCAAAGAAATCAGTGTATACCTATAATGGTAGATGTGTTGCCACAATAGGAGAAGATTACACGGCGACTGTCAATAATTCTGTATATCCCCGCCAGAAAACCACACGTCAGTTGAACATTTACATGAGCTCCAATGTGTCTGAAACTTAAATACTGAGTCAGTTTTTATGGCAGGTGTAAAAATAAATGTTTACTTGAAACGACTTAACGTCATGTAAGTCACAAAGGATGTTTACTGAGACCCTGAGCACCTGGATATAAATCAACACTAAGAGAAGAAGAACAGAAAACACAAGATTTCTTACAGTAAGTGGCTGAATTCCTGCTCCATGCCATCCATATTTGGTACATGCGTCACCCATATTCGGCACATGCGTCACCCATATTCGGCACATGAGTCACCCATATTCGGCACATGAGTCACCTATATTCGGCACATGAGTCACCTATATTCGGCACATGAGTAGAGCTCCAATAAGTGCAAACCACGTAGCTATACCAGGCCTGGGGACTGGGGCGTCAAGCCATGGGCCACGGGTCTTGGATTTGAATTTCAGTCTGGGAACTGGGATCACACAGTACATGAGTAGCCACGTGTTTGTAACTAGTTTGTCCAACACTTTAAGTATTTATCCGTCATTGTAGTATAGCATCATAATCCCGACACTTTAAAATTATTTCTAATACCTTTTTAAAAGAATTTGGTAAATGTGTTATGAATCTCTTATAGCTTGGACGTGAATTATGTTTTTTGAGTTACGTGATTTATGAGAAAAAATTATTAAAAAATGTGACAAAGATCTAAAAGCGTCCCTTGTAATATTTCTTTTGCCTCGCGCAGCCATAAAATAATAATTGCAAAAAGATGATCAACAGGCCGCGTAAACGACATAATCTCAAATCATAAGATAATGGAGATGACAAAAGCCTGTCAGTGTTACAAACACGGATCTGTCATTGTTACAGGAGATCAAGAAGAGCTGGTTTGTTAACTATCACAGCTAACACAAGGACCAGCAGTTTTCTTCGTTGACATGACTACGGAGCCGTAAAAGTGAACATAAGGGTTACGCTATAATCTCGTCTATATGCACGCGGCTCATGTCTGGCCATCAGTGCCATTATGCTTTTGCGAATTAACTTTTGTTGCTGGTGAATTATACTTTCTCAGTGCCAAAGTGTTCTTTTAGACGACAAGGAACGCCAATACGATTTAAAGTATAACCTCCAACAATCTGAGATTATTATTAATACAGTAAACCAAATAATGCGATAAGATTAAAACTTATCACAGCCGTCATCAGGCATATATGTGAGACAAAGATAAGGCATTTTATCCTATAACGTATATATAGCTTTCCTTAGTTTCACCCTGGTTGGCTAAATTACATGTATCCTAATGGTGTCTCACAATTAACCGTTGCAGTTGAGATTGAAAGAATTCAGAATGGCTATATAAGGCCGCATCTGCACGCTGTATTCCGTATTTTATTTTTATTTATTCTAGACATTAATGTCTATTTGAAATCCCTTTATTAATAAGCTGTCTGGTTGATATAGGGAAATGCATTGCCCGCCTAAAACAAGTCAGTCTAAAGCGGTGTACTCTTGTATTCTTTCAGTAACATTGTTTTTGCATATCAAGCAAGTATCAAGTCGTGCCCATCAAGCAAAGTCGTACATATATGTGCAGTTCACAAGCACTGCAGCGTGTCAGTTAAGAATATGTGTTTTTAAACAGAATGAAATTGACTTGTGTAGGCGATGATGTCCATTGTAATCCTCGTTCTTGTAAAGTCATTTATTTCATAGTAAGACCCAGGTCTAAATATATATTTATCAATGAGAAATTCTCGTATCTGGTTGCCATTTTGGCTGTCTGATGACAAACGACCTGCGATTGACCAATTGAGTCGAGTGTTAAAATCGGAGGTTGAAAAAAAAGATTTTCTCTTCCCAAGAATTTTTTTCACCATGAAATATCTTTTTTAATATACAAAAAAAATTTTTTTTCACCATGTCACTTTTACGGCTCCGTACATGACAGGCAGAAGTCAAGAAAAGGGGAATTTACCCATTCGCAATTCAGTTATTATTACCTTGACCTTTCGCGAGTCCCGCCAAAAACCTGTCAGTCAGTATATATATATATATATATATATATATATATATATATATATATATATATATATATGACATGACACTCAGTCACATTATACTGACACCGACCAGCCAATCATGTTTCCTTTCTCTGACCTCTTAGTGTTGAGCGCCAAGTCAGGCAGCAGGAAGTACCACTAAAGTCTTTGGTATTGCCCTACCCAGGAGTGATGCGAAGTGGTGCCATCTTTGTGTTTACCTAAGTAAGTGATGCACATCCAAATGTACGAGATATAAGAGGTGAATAATTATGGCGATAAACACCTTTGTCTGTGCACTCGTTGCCATCAGCAGATAGTGATGACAAAAGGTAACTCAGGTAAATATCTCAAGATATCGTATTGCACCGTTACCTGTGACCATTTGCCAACTATCACACTGTCGCCGCTGCTCTGGTTTCACTGTCTATGATGTACGTCTATCACACTGTCGTCGCTACTCTGGTTTTGCTGTCTGTGATGTACGTCTGTCACACTGTCGTCCGTGCTCTGGTTTTACTGTCTGTGATGTACGTCTATCACACTGTCGTCCGTGCTCTGGTTTTACTGCCTGTGCTGTACGTCTATCACACTGTCGTCCCTGCTCTGGTTTTACTGTTTGTGCTGTACGTCTATCACACTGTCGTCCCTGCTCTGGTTTTACTGTTTGTGCTGTACGTCTACCACACTGTCGTCCCTGCTCTGGTTTTACTGTTTGTGCTGTACGTCTATCACACTGTCGTCCCTGCTCTGGTTTTACTGTTTGTGCTGTACGTCTATCACACTGTCGTCCCTGCTCTGGTTTTACTGTTTGTGCTGTACGTCTACCACACTGTCGTCCCTGCTCTGGTTTTACTGTTTGTGCTGTACGTCTACCACACTGTCGTCCCTGCTCTGGTTTTACTGTTTGTGCTGTACGTCTATCACACTGTCGTCCCTGCTCTGGTTTTACTGCCTGTGATGTACGTCTACCACACTGTCGTCCCTGCTCTGGTTTTACTGTTTGTGCTGTACGTCTACCACACTGTTGTCCCTACTCTGGTTTTACTGCCTGTGATGTACGTCTACCACACTGTCGTCCCTGCTCTGGTTTTACTGCCTGTGATGTACGTCTATCACACTGTCGTCCCTACTCTGGTTTTACTGCCTGTGATGTACGTCTACCACACTGTCATCCCTGCTCTGGTTTTACTGCCTGTGATGTACGTCTATCACACTGTCGTCCCTACTCTGGTTTTACTGCCTGTGATGTACGTCTACCACACTGTCGTCCCTGCTCTGGTTTTACTGTTTGTGCTGTACGTCTACCACACTGTCGTCCCTACTCTGGTTTTACTGTTTGTGCTGTACGTCTACCACACTGTCGTCCCTGCTCTGGTTTTACTGTTTGTGCTGTACGTCTACCACACTGTCGTCCCTACTCTGGTTTTACTGTTTGTGCTGTACGTCTATCACACTGTCATCGCTGCTCTGGTTTTACTGTTTGTGCTGTACGTCTACCACACTGTCATCGCTGCTCTGGTTTTACTGTTTGTGCTGTACGTCTACCACACTGTCATCGCTGCTCTGGTTTTACTGTTTGTGCTGTACGTCTACCACACTGTCATCGCTGCTCTGGTTTTACTGTTTGTGCTGTACGTCTACCACACTGTCGTCCCTACTCTGGTTTTACTCTCTGTGATGTAGTCTTTTCATATCTTTAGATCATTCCAGAAATTCTTACTGCGCATTTTTATCCTTCCTATTTCAATTAAAAAGTCGCTACGTTCCACATAACATCAGTTGTCGAGCACATCAAACTGCAAAGGTTACATGCAAAGGTTACAAAAGCTTTCAAAATCTGTCAATTTCTGTGAAAGCCTTGCTATGATAGAGGCATTCGTGAAAAGTTGGCTGTGAAAAATTTTTATGTTGGGAAAGTAAGTTAATTATAAGACTAAATAATCAACAAAATTTATATAATTCCCTGATCAGTGGCCACTGAGAGGTGCCCCCTTTGAGAAAACACAGGATAAAGCTAATAAAGTCAAATATCCGTAAACAGTTTTCCGTAGAAATTTACGACCAAAGGGAATTCACCACATAGACAGGTTACCGAGTCTATTATACTTGCTATATAACTAGGACGGCCTTGACAGACAGCTGGCTATAGCACATTGTGTAACTGATCAGGACTCAATTCATCATCCAACTGGCATGCCTTACGTCCAATACTTCTGGCAGTGGCCGTCAGTGGCTCGCTTAAATAGACATCTGTACCAATACCCAACTCTTCATTGCCCCACTCTGTCGCCACCTTGTGTGATTACACTCAATGCCTCGCCGGTAATTTAAGAAATACCTCAGTTGTAATGGAGATTAAATGTCCAACCGTGATAACGTATAATTCTCAGCGTGTTCAGGACGGAGTTTCCGAATAGATGTCAGCTTCACATCGCAAAACCTCAGACGGAAGCTATTTCAGGCGCATGTATGTTTTTCCCACTTGAGATTCCACATGATGACGAGACGATTTGTTAACCATGGTGCCATCATGATCAATCTTCAATGTTGTTTTCTCCGTTTTCGGATAAGGCCGAACACAGTTTAAAAAAAAAACAGGTATTCTATAACATACCTCATTTTTCCTGGTCGTGATCTAAATAAATTCGTTTTCTGAAATGCGACATGTTTTCCTGCGTGTACGCCATTGATATGCGGCCCCTATATTCTATATAAGGTCACGAAACAAACAGTATGCACAGTCCGCTTATAACAAACCGAATAGCAACATTTCGGTTCTACCTAAAGACCATATCTAATAAAAATTACACACAAGTTTCTAAAAATATTTATCCAGAGTCTACTTTTGTCTGTTGTTAGTGAGAAATGTGAACACAAAACGCTCCTCACAATCAGAATCATATAACAAGTTCAGCACAAAGAAATTACATCATGACAGACGAAAAGATTTAGCTGGACCAACTTAGTCTTGTCAGATTGCTGGAGTCGGCCACGAGGCTGCTCGCCCCAGACATGCAAAAATTTGAAACACACTTATATTGGCTCTCTAGAAATAAAAGATTCTACCGAGAAATTAATGGATTTTACTATACTGTATACACATATCAAATTATTGTGGGATACGCCTTCCTCTAGCCTCGGAGATCGAATTCTTCATCAACCCCAAAAATAACACCAATTTCAACGTCTCGCCGTTCTCCTTACATACAATTACGAATAATTTATTTCAAGGTTATTTATAAAGCCATTTTCGACATAAGAAGTCTCATACAGTATTTGGAAGCCAGGTACGAAACATCCCTTAGTCCTGGAGTAACGTCGGACATTCTTATACCACTCATAGACCGTGAAGTGACGTTCTAAAACAATTTGCCCATATTCAAAACAACGTAAAACACCAGTCCCCAAGGAAATGTGTAATAAATAATATATAAATATTATAAATACATAATCAGTCAAAGCAAATTGATTAGTTCTTCAGCGATATAATTGTTTTTTTCTGGTTCCATCTAACTGTCCAACAGGAAATGTGTGGTTGTGGATTACAACAGTCTTATTACTAGACCTGTCCTCAGTGGGATGTAACATTCAAGGCTATATACCATAGTTTTGCATCTTTCTGCCCCTGGGCGCTATTTAGAAATAAAACAACTGGCAATTTTCCAAAAAATCGTAGCCGTGCCTAATCAGAATTCCATACCATTTTTAAAGTAAAAGCATTTACTTCAAAATGAGGGATTTCAAACGACCACACTTTCCGAATCAATCTTAGCATGTCATGAACAGACTTTTCTAGGCATACATGTAGCTTCAACACAAGGGTATACAGATATTCGAGAAGGTTTCTGTCATCATAACCCTACCGATATCCTCGGGAAAGTCAGGCAACAAGTACCAAGTTACTAACACACATAAAACATTGATATCCTCTTATTTGCAGCGTGACAAACTCTTCATTATAACCCTATCAGAGCAGGTATTAATATCACGTCCTTCAGGGATTGTTCACCAAAGAATTGATACACGTATGCCTGTGATATGTCCATCCGGGATTGTTCACCAAAGCATTGATACACGTCTGCCTGTGATATGTCCATCCGGGATTGTTCACCAAAGCATTGATACACGTCTACCTGTGATATGTCCATCCAGGATTGTTCACCAAAACATTGATACACGTCTACCTGTGATATGTCCATCCAGGATTGTTCACCAAAACATTGATACACGTCTGCCTGTGATATGTCCATCCGGAATTGTTCACCAAAGCATTGATACACGTCTACCTGTGATATGTCCATCCGGAATTGTTCACCAAAGTATTGATACACGTCTGCCTGTGATATGTCCATCCGGAAATGTTCACCAAAGCACTGATACACGTATACCTGTGATATGTCCATCCGGGATTGTTCACCAAAGCACTAATACACGTCTGCCTGTGATATGTCCATCAGGAATTGTTCACCAAAGCACTGATACGCGTATGCCTGTGATATGTCCATCAAAGATTGTTCACCAAAGAATCTATACACGTCTGCCTGTGATATGTTCATCAGAGATTGTTCAACAAAGAACTGATACACGTCTGCCTGTGATATGTCCATCCGGAATTGCTCACCAAAGCATTGATACACGGCTGCTTGGGATTTCATGTTCTACTAACGCATTAAAACACGTCTGCCTGTGATACCATGTTTCACCAATGCATTGATACACATGTGCCTCTGATATCATGTTTCACCAAAACATAGATACACATCTGCCTGTGATACGATACCAGGGATAGTTCACCAGAGCATTGATACACGTCAACCTGTGATATCATGTTTTACCAAAGCATTGAAACACGCCTGCCTATGATATTATGTTTCACTAAAGCGTAGATACACGTCTGCCTTTGATATCATTTTTTACCAAAGCACTGATACACATCTGTCTATGACATTATTTTTACCAAAGCATTAAAACACTCGTGCCTATGATATCATAGGCACGAGATAGAAGATTATCGGTTGAGATAGAAGACTTCCGACTGCGTGTTGTCTGTCTGCTTGTGTGTGTGTGAGAGAGTTCTGCGTTCGAGTGGTCGAATGAATCAGGCCCTCGGTAACTCTGAAGTGGATTTTGGAGGGTACATGACGTTTACCGGATGATGTCGAGGGCTTCCGGCTGTGTGTTGTCTATCTGTACATTTACCTCTATCCGGGTAATCCGTCGAGGGCTTCCGGCTGTGTGTTGTCTATCTGTACATTTACCTCTATCCGGGCAATCCGTCGAGGGCTTCCGGCTGTGTGTTGTCTATCTGTACATTTACCTCTATCCGGGCAATCCATTGGACCAGACCCTTGTTAATTCTGGAGTGGAATTTTGACAGATTGATGTTTGCGGTTTGTCTGATGAGGGTCTTCATGTGAACTGTCTTTCCTTTATCTGTCTTCGGCACATTTGTCTGGGTAATATGTATCATCACGATATACTTCTTGTAGGCATTCTAGCATAAAGTATATGTATCACTGGCAAATAACAAATAAAAAAGTATAATAAATAAAGCATGTTTATTCCTCAACACGGTTTTCCGGCAAGTCCCGTCCTTTAAAAAATACGCAACTGGCCGTCATAATGATTAAACGGAAATCAGATTTGCTCCTGAGTTTCTTGAAGTGTCGTACACACTCAGACATCATTTTTCCTCGAAACATACTCACATCACTTTACGGGCAAAGTTTAGCGTTAGATGCAGAGATGTTTGTGTTCTCGTTGAAAGCGGAAGGCTACAATTATGAGGACTTGCATGTAGATGAACTTAATTCCCCTGGCGGAAGTCCACAGTACTAACCGTGATCAATGGTGCCAAACACCCTCACGAGATGAAAAAGGAAAGGAACTTGGCTGTCAGCTATAGATCACGGTCACACTCAAAAACAGTGTTACTGCATGTTGACGTCCAATAAACGCATAATGGAGGAGCAGTGAAAAGGCACCAGAGCTGACATGAAGATGTGCTTAAACTGAGCAGAAAAATAAAGTGTGTGGAAATCTATAAAAAGGTTAGGTGTCTTTTGTGATTTAGCAAGTTGTAACCATGGTGAAAAAACACAACAGTTCTTCATCGGCACTGAGATTATATTAGATATTTACTGACTACATTTTAGTTTGTAATGTGTCATAATTACCAGATAACTATATAGCAAATCGAATTCCAAAGTCTGTTCCACAACTTGCGAATGTGACAACTGTAGGACTAGCGTGATCAAAAAAATACCATACTTCCAACGACCGACTTGTATAATAATTTCCCTAACCAAACGTCATCAACACGGTAGGCCTGTATAAGCTCTAGATTATCTATTCAATTCAAAGCAGACTCCTTTCCAGCAATGAATAAGTCTTATGAGTGTTCTTAAAAGCAAACTGCCGGATTTCAAAACTCCAATGCGTCAAGAACACTCGACAGAATTAGATTGGTGCCAAGGCTACGTGTTGATAAAAACATTAGCAGCCAGCGTCTTAATGTACGACGTTGTCCTGGACGAATGCTTGTATCCCATAAAAAAAATCCTATGTGAAGAGATCTGGCAAACCGATTACATCAATGCACATTATACATGCCGTCTCTACCGATGAGGCAGACAGTTGGAGAGTCCGGAGCTCGATTTCCGGGTAGGCTTCCAGGTCAAGCTGTACAGAAGACGTCAATACTGACAGTGTGAGGAAATAGGCCATGTACCCGTTGACCCTATATGACTAAAATAATTATCATGAGATTTTTTTAAACGCCATACAAACGAACAAATCAATCGTCAATATACCCTGGATATTTGCTTTGTTGCAATTTAGCTATCCATTACCTTATAAAGCCATCCATCAAGATCACGATGATACCAATTACAAAGGGATAAGTTCTTTTAGAGTCGTCATCAAGGAGGGAGATTTCACGTACATTGTACATGGTTCTAGTGAACCGCCTCCAGCAAATATCAACCTAAAACACAAAAAAACAAAAACAGTGTCCACAGCGGCTGGAGTCTGTTTTAATCTTGTATTGTGACATGGTCCGCTATTTTCAGAAAGGTTCAATTTCATTGTCTGGGTGAAAGGTCTCAGTTAGATCACAAACCTGCCTTAGCTGCAATCAGCATGCCTATATGGGGAAGGCGTTGCTTTTGCTCTTTCTGTTGGGTAGGGTATTGATCTTGTTCTTCATTTGGGGTGTATTTTTAAAATGCGCATGCATCCCATCTTGTAATTACCATCATTTGCTCGTGTGTTGTTACGACCCAAACTGTCTGTATTATAAAGAGATGGCTTGTTCGAAATACACGACAGTTTAGCCGCACAAAAAAAGTAACCAAAACCAGCAGATTTTATTTTACAACAATTTATTAGGTTTAACAAGAACAGATAACAAGTCTTTTACAAATACTAAAGTACTTAAGTTTAACAAGAAAGGATAGCAGTATCTATACAAATACTAAAGTACTTACATGTACAATGGTGTCAAGTCCAAACGGACGCATATATTCCACAATGCTTAAAACCATACGGGCATAAATGCACAAGAGGGAAAATCCACAGTATAACTGAGTGTAAGACGAAATATACACAAAATTCCACAGACAGGGTCCGTGTACTAATAAGCGCTGTGTACACAAGAGCACAAATTAAACATACAAGTTCAGACTGAACAAGTGCTCGGTGGAGATAGGATATGACAAAGCCAGAGGCTAGAAAGACACCAAAATTCAGCCCAAAAGGCCTACTAAAGTAACACACAGCGAAAGCATCCAAAACTCTCAATAATTCTCCTTTCTCCCCCCTTGACCTGCTTTCATAGGTCTTATATAGACTGGTGGAATTGTCTAGAATAAGAAAATTCCTGAACACTTGTTGTAAACAAACAGGCCCCGAACTGAGCGTATTCTGGAACATTCTAAGGCAGAGGCTGACAGCAGGCCCTGAACTCAGCATGTATAAACAGTGGCAAGCTAAATTTAGAAGCTGACACATAACAGTGTACAGAAACTGTCTGGATATAAATCACCACCAGGATACAGTGAAAATAGTGAGTTGGGTTCTCAGAACATTTAGAGAATATTCTGTTCTAATTAATGCAACACAGACCGCCCTTCAGAAATGTTGATGTACATGTATCTTACAAGTAAAACTGCCATTTCTCTGCGTTCACGACTGTTATTTCTCAATACATGTCCCCGAGATCAATCACGTGAAGCGATAACAATGAAAAGGTTCTTTTCAGATCCATCCTGTCAGTAACAAGTACAGCAATCATCTGGCCAAATATCGCGCTAAACACTTGAAAGAATTCCGGGCACGAAACATCCACACTGAAAGACAGATCATATATACACCTGGATACACTGTCCTGATAATCTAAACGTCAAACATAACTGAAAAGAGCAATACATTGGATTGTAAGACTTAAACTCTATAGAAAAAACAATGAATGTCAAATGTGTACATAGTAAATAATGTGGAAACGTAATAAAGTCACATTTATTTATTGAAAGTTAGAGATTTATTATTAAAAGTTAGAGACAACTGCCTAGCATAGAACCATTTTAAATTAGCTGATTTCGGATGCTCAGTTTTCTGAGTGACAGTTTATTTGAACTGATTTATATATCCATTGGATGGAACTGGGGTAAGAGGCCTTACGATTTAGTATTAACGATTGCTTTACAAGAGTAGATTTTTGCACTGTGGATTGGTTCAACAGTCATTATTAAGATGATTGAAATTTTTTTATATGGTTATTGCTATTTATCCCTATTAGAAGTTGGTGATAGCCACTTTCTTTCTTGTCTTAAAGAGCTGTCAGATATTTCAGATCAGTCCCGATGTTATGTAGATTTTCTCACTCCACCCTCCTCCGCCATTTCTGTTGGATTCGTCCAGCTGATTGTAAATGTCAGCAAAACTGAGGAGTTTGTCAGCATTTATTGGCAGTGGAGACAGTTATGAGAATATGTTAATGCCATCGCCGTAACTATGTGGACACAAGTAATTGAATATATAAGATGATAAATAATGAAGTCTCAGACGACCTATCATTAAATCTGTTCAGAACAGAGTGATAATCCATTAAGTGTGGGTGTTCTAACGATTAATGACGGCAACCTAGGATATAGTTAATGATGTCAGTCATTCGACGTCCTCCACACATTTCCATAGGCTCTGATCAGTTTATTAACATCAGAACGGCATTTATAGTAGCCTGCTCCTTTCACCAGCTAAAGAAGTTTCAATCCTCACACCGAATAACTTGACGCCAATGTTCAGTCAGTCCGCATTTCGCAGTCTCTCTTTATTACGACAATTACTTTCACAGCACATTGATCGAGACTGACAGCAACCAATAAAATACAGCCATAAGAAACAGAAAGAAATTTTACATTGTTGTGGCATAATATTATATTATTCTCAACCTATCCATTATGTTATAAATCCATTCCTCAAGATCGCGAAGAGTATACCAATGAAAGGTTCAGTTCTCTGATCGTTCATCAAGGAAGCAGATTTCAGGTACATTGTTCTATAAATCACCTCCAGGAAATCTCAAACCTTAAAAAAATAGATACCACCGAAGTGTTTACACCCGCTCGAATTTGTTCCACTCTCGTATTGTGTACCTCCAGGAAGATTCAATTTAAATATTTGCGTCAAACATTCTAACGTGAGGTAATTCACAAAGGAGGATTTTAGCTTCCACCAGAATGTAAAGACCCATGATGAAAGGCAGGTGTAAATAGCATAATACAAGTGTAAGCACAGCCTTTAAAGTGAAAGACAGCACCTGAATAATGTTTATGTCCACTGAAAAACTACCATTCAAAACATCTTAAGCCGGGATTAAATATTTTTTAGATATTTTCCAACCCAGTAAACGTTTAGTGAAACTTGATCTTGACACAGCTTCAGCGCGTCTCCATTATCAACACTCAGCTTGCTCTTTAACGTTGAAGGTATTTTCCGTTCTATAGTCAAAGCAGTAGACTATGCCAGATAAAGTTGTGGACGTCGCCGCAATGAAGGTCCGAGTGATAAATAGATTTCTCGGAAATTGGACATACAGGAAGAATATTTCTTCCACATCATGAACTATTGATACAGTAAGCCCACTATATAGGATTGTTGTACAGCTAGACTCATGCTCAAGTCTGAAACAAATGGAAATAAATCTAAGCACCACTGAGGCTGATCTAGGCATTCGGCTGTCGTTGAACTTTATGCTTCAGTTTTATGGTGGTGGCTTCTAAGACGAGAGCTAGTTATGGAGGACATCAGAGAAAGCACGTCGGATAGAACACGGCGTTTCAATAATTATACTGTACTTTATAAAAGAAAACAGAAAAAAAGCATCCCTTGTGTGCAAGAAAGACAAAGGAGAAAAATTTAAATTCTTCATTAACTTAGAGAAATAAAACTGTAGCATAAGATTTAATTTAAGCATTGTCCGGAGAGATGCCATCTTCTCATTCCCGTCAACCTTTGGCTTTCTTAATGAATTTTTCACCGATACTTGTTATTTAAATCTGCTGACTAAATGGTAAGATAAAGGACAAAAAATGTATGTTTATAATTTGAACAGCGTGTCTAAGTAGACCGAGGATGTACTGATGAGATGAATGCGGTATTGGGCCGAGACGGTATGCTCTTGTCTGACATAATTTGTGATACCGTCGTTGAAAATTACACGGCTGGTAAATCAACAAATTTTACTTGTGTGGTGGTCCGTAAATGATACAGATCCGTCCCAAACACTGTGTGAAATGGTGCTTGGATTATACGTAACTAAATCGTTGTAAACGATCTCAAAATGATGTGTTATGCAGTAGTCCTCTGTTATCATTTATTTATTTATTTATTTATTTATTTATTTATTTATTTATTTATTTATTTATTTATTTATTTATTTATTTATTTATTTGATTGGTGTTTCACGACGTACTCAAGAATATTTGACTTATACGACGGCGGCCAGCATTATGGTGAGATTTTGTTCTACATGTTATTCGGTGAAACTTCAGTAAAATAATAAAGTACTTGTTAGGTACTTGTTAGAAAGTTTGAGAATTCTGCTTTCGACTGAAATATGTTTAGCCAGGTGCTGTGTTGTGCTTTAAGGGGAATAAAACCCAGTGCTTTTTCTCTGTACGCCGCGTTCTGATAAGTTACAGTAATAAAACATAAAAGTCATCCTTATCACTTAACAGTTAAAAGTAAGAGTAAAAGCAGCATACTCTTTGTCGGAATAGGGTAAATTTCTAACTTTCTTCATGTTTTATTGGAATCAATGTATGAAACACAAATCTCACATTGCCAGGCACATGTCTGCTTCTCCCGCACAAGATTGTACTCATTCCTTCCGGATATCTCATTACAGTCGCCACAGAGTGAGTTTAGTTGCCAACAAGAGGAAAGAAGGCTGACACGCTGGTACTGGGATTGGCCTGTGGTGAGGCAGTAAAAACACAACTCAGATGGCCGAATGGTATCTCATCTAAATTATACCACAGACGTGTTCCAAATAGTGTCATGTTATAAATAGCACACTGCTTCCTCAATAGATTATTCAAATACATTTTCCATATAACCTTGCTATACCAATAAGAAACTGATCAAGAAGAAAGAAATTGCATTTAGGACGATGAGGTTGTACCTGGAGTGAGTCGCTGAAAGTCAAGTGGCCGCTCAGGTCTGACCATCAAAGCCTGTCTCCGCAGACTAGAGACGATGGAACATGTATTTTGTCAGTAGACGAAGATTAGTCAGTTTGAAGAAGAATGATATAGCTTACCGACTGCTGTTAGGTTTCTATCTAGGAAATATGAATTTTGCTAATACACACGATTTTCTTTGAATACTCCAATCTTTGGACTTTAAGAGCAGCATTTTAATGGATCCGATAATCTGTGTTTTATCAACGAATCCAATTAGCCTCTGTCTGAAAATCGATCTTACTCATTCCGTGGACAACATTTGAACGTTCATTATGGTCTGACGTTCGCTGGAACACTGAGTTACTTGACTGTGATGGAATGAAACGTGTTTTCATTAATAAAATGATCGATTAAAATATACAGCTCATTTCAGCTCCATTTACAGAACTTTCTCTGTGGTTTAAAATATATCGATAAGACGTGAACGATAAGTATAGGTGAAGCAAACAGCACTCCGACCGTGTTTGACACAGCAGTCTACTATGATATGTTTCATCAGAGGCTGTTTGACACAGCAGTCTGTCTGTAATATATTCCATCAAACCGTGTTTGACACAGCAGTCTGCCTGTGATATGTTTCATCAGAGACTGTTTGACACAGCAGTCTACCTTTGACATCATGCACAAAACCATGACTTACCTGTAACTGATCCATGATGTACAGAGAGGTAGTATACCAGGAACGATCAAGATTTTTTATATGTCGGTGGTAATTGATTGTAAATATCTTTTATGTTTTATTCACTAGCGCCGACTGTCTGGCGGGTGACGTTACACAGATTTTCGAGCTCGAATTGAAGGTAGTTGTTACTGATTATGGTAAGAATTAATCATATGTGGAAATTGTTATATTCAAATTATAAAAGACTTAATTTTACGTGTCTGACATGTTGTCTGTGATTACCTCATGGGCTTGATCAATCGTGTAACCACTTTTCCGTATAATGATAGCATATCTACCAGATAATTTCCTACAGACGGCGTTCTTCATGTTTAAATAGACTTTCATCACAGATAACTTTTGATATCTGTCGTTACATGAAGTTACTGCCAAACTGAAAGGCAGCTGGCTATATAGTATAGTGTGTTACTGGTAAGGTCTCAGCTAGTTTCACGGGCAGATTAACAACTTCCGCCAGGCGGCAGCACTAATTAGGCTCATTTTGACTTCAGCGATGTTTGGTCCGCTAACACAACATGTTGCAACTTAACGAGAATGTATTGGAATCAGTATTGAGAATTTTATAAAAATTTTCGTATGTTTTATGACTGAAAGGCCCAAGTATTCAAGTTAAATATCACTTTTGCTTTAGAAACTCGGGCATCAGCTTTGTCAGTTTGATGTTATCTTCTCCCTTAAGAGAATGAACGAATTTCGACAATGGTAGGTCATTTTATTCGCGTGATGGCAAAACATTGCTCCCAGTATTTTGCCAGTCATGAGTAATTTACAGAATACACCACAGCTATGTTTTTGTTTCATAATGTGCAGTTAAACCTACAAAAACAACTCTCAATTTTCTTCCTGGGGTGTAACTTTAGACCACTGTTTTCCTAAGGCCGGGGTCAGTCCGGAAATTAAGTAGGCTGCAGTAGTGACGTGAACAGTAATAGGTGTCAAAAACAACTTTGGAGCGAAGAGTCTCAATCGGGATGAAGGATTGCTTAGTAAGTAAATCGTTGACTTCATTCTGAAAATTTCCGACCATTGACAGAAATAAGCATTACAATTTTTGGACAAAACTCTCTTCATTTCCCTCAAACCCATAATCTTCGTTTTAGAGTTTCTTTTCATGTTTCCATAAATTTCAGATGCCAATTTTTATCGACATGTTAATACCATTAATCTGAATACTAATGTAATATGTACATGGAATAGACCAAAGACAGAACATAACTGTGCAGCCTGAACGGTAAGACTTTCGTTCTACAACAAAAAACAAAACAAATTTACTAGGGTTTAATCCGTGGACAAATGTTCATCACATAAGTACATGCGAAATAAATGAGGCCTTTAAACATGATAGGCTACCACTTGTCAGAGACGAAAAAACTCATCCACGAAAAGAAATTACATAAAGCTAGACGACAAGAACTAAATTGAACTGGGTTATTGATACCGGTACTCCAGCTATTGTCCTCCCCTCATCGTCAAAGAGATTCTCCGGAGACTCGAGCCGATGGAAGGCCTTGTCTGTAGACAAGGATTACTTACACGGCTCACAGATGGTTAAACTTGGTCGATGCCTTGTCCGGAAAAATAATCATGGGTGGAGGGTGACTTTGCCTATAATCTACAGTCATACATAGGTTCTCATTTAATTCTTTCCATATGTAACACCAGGTACGGGTTTGGGGCAAGTGTAAATTCCCCGCTCTCGCTATTCATATAGGTCTTTGTGGCAATTAACGACCGACGGATCTCCTAGCCCTAGCCGTTTAGGTCGGTGGTTACCCTGGCACTCCAATTTCCTACAAAGCTTGGTGGTTTCCCCTGGATCTCTGGTTTCCTCCAAAGGTCGAAGGTTTTCCCATTTACCTCCGGTTCCCTTCAAAGGTGGTTGGTTTCTCCCATGAACCTCCGGTTTCCCCCACCCATAAAACTGACCGTCACATATATTATAAGTCAAAAGTCCGAGTATGGCGTTTAACAACTATCAATAAATCTAAGAATGCACAACCATATGGTCATTTAGGGCTAAAGTGTTTACAAAAAATATATTTCCTTATTTTGCCAGACATCTAAAGCATGTAAGCCCAAAATTGGCACTCACCATAGCCCAGGACAGACATTGAATACACAGGCATACTAATGTTTAATTATACTGCTTACTGAGAGACTTGCTGGGGTTTCATTATTCATCAGCGTCTGATAATTAATCTGAGATACTGAGATATCAAGGTGATCTTTTTATCACTGTCTCTATGGAAACGGGGTTGCCTGAGGACAGACCCGTAAGACTTTCACAGTCAGTTTGAGGAGACGACAACTGTTGTTCCGCCTTAAGTATAGACCCTGGGCTTGTTTTTACGAGATCACCTTGAGACACGATGAGATGGGCTCATTTTAGCATATTACAAATCACAGTAGAATACATACACAGCCATAAAGAACACCAGACATCGCCATTAGCAAAATCGGTAAAATGCAAGTCTTGGTGTTTACAACGCGAACACATATCGTTGCATATAGAATGCTTACAATTGTCAACATATATTTTTTTACTTGTCTGATTATGAACTGTTCTACCATCAAAGATGCGTTTAAGGTAATGATGTACGGAGAAAAACCATTCATTCAATTAAGTAGGCCTACCCAGAAAGCCACTCTTGGAGGCGTGTGTATCCTGGGAACCATCGTCATATTTCGTGGGATCAGGCCGGGATTGTGACTTGACAAAAATTGTTCAGCCAGCAACAGTCACAACAGTCTCTCACCTAAAGTAACGAAACACTTGACATCTTTTTATTGGCCAAAACGATATTGACAAGACGTTCGGAATGAATCTTAACTCTGACCGGCTGCCTGTTTTACAACTGCTGTTTGAAAAGACCCTTACAGCCAGGCCAAGATTTGATTTGTCTGCTTAACTCAAAGGTGAAGTACCTGACCATCTGTCTTCGGCTATTTGTCTCACTGCCCAGCATGCATTACACGCATGTCACAAGTGTGATACCTATTGCCCTCTTCCAGCAAATAGTGTAGGCCTACGCATGTCACAAGTGTGTCACTCATTGCCGTCTTCCAGCACACAGTGTACGCAAGCCAGAATTGTGTCGTCTATTGCCCTTTTCCAGCGTACAGTGTACACATGCCGGGAGTGTGTCGCTCATTGCTGTCTTCCAGCACACATTGTACGCACGCCAGAAGTGTGTCGCTCATTGCCGTCTTTTAGCACTGCCCTCTTTTATACGCATGTCACGCGACACAAATGTGCCACTCATTGCCGTCTTGAAAAGGAAAAGACCCCTAAAGTATCACTAAATAGACCATATATAAGTATATATAAATATAAATATTTTTTAAAGATTTTTTATGAAGAGAGATAAAGCCGTTCAAATATTTGAATACTAAGGTGGGCTTTATAGATCATACTATCAGAGTTTATGTACGCAGTCGTCACATAATTTTTTTCAACTCTAATCTCTACACTGAATGCAGGAATAACTCACATGAGTAAGAGATTACTGATAAAATATTCCCAAAAATTCCTTTCTTCTAGTGAATATCAGGGAAAAAAGTTATGTGACGTCAGAGTTCCTAGATACCATTAGTATGGCTCATAAAGCCGATTACAGTATTCAAATATTTGAATGCCTTTCTACTCTTTAAAAAATCTGAAAAAATAAATGAAAGTATTTTTACGCATAGATTTCGGTTGTCTGTAGCATGAACCTTGCTTCACATTTCAGTTTTATTTTACTTCAAGAACACAGTATACACGTATAAAGCCCCAAATATAACGCTTTGCATCTTTTCGTGTGCCGAGCATTAACCTTTTTCAGCACAAACTATACACCTGTGACACGCCAAAAGTGTGCCCTGTATTGCCGGCTTCAGCCCACACTATACACCTGTGACACGCCAGAAGTGTGCCCTGTATTGCCGGCTTCAGCACACAGTATACACATGTGACACGCCAGAAGTCTGCCCCACATTGCTCTCCTTAGGTACACATTATGTGCCCTCTTTCGTTACAATCAACAAAAATAGGGCTGTGGCACATGGCCTTGGAATTTTATTTCGACGGATGATAAAGCAATCATAGGCTTTCGTGACTGACTTGAATACGGCCAGAATAATCATTTTCTGGCCAATTTAACGCCACATTATCAGGCGTAAAAGGCAATAATTGTATAGTGTCATCTTGATCTAGAATATTTTGCTCCCTGCGAAGAATGAGAAATGTGTTATAGGGATTGGTACGTTATTATTCTGTATCATTACGGCTATCACCCTCATTCCAGGGGCAACCTTACCCTACAGTTTTCCAAATCTTTTGTTCAACGGTGTTCGAGGTCCAAAACCGCCTGTTATCAGCACATCATTATATCAGTTCTAACGACGTATAATGGTCTTCATCTAAACCATTAATTGGCAGGTAACACTGATGTGGCTTCTTAGCCTGACCTTGATCTAGCTATCAGACAAGATCTGGGCAGTCAGCTATAGGTGAGTGTCACTGGCTCCATTGATCAGGGTTAGTTCTGTAGACTTCCGCCAGGGTGATAGAGTGGACCACTGACTCTTCCGTTCCAACGGAACAATACTCGAGCAGGTGGATGAACCGGGAAAAGCACGGGCAAGGGGATTAGTTGGCTTTATTTTATAGCAAATCTAACGTCAGAGTAGTTGTAGACGTAGAAATATCTGCAAATCACTTTTCTAGGTGATTGTCATGATTTACAATCATCGATCTAATCACATAATATTTGTTTCAAAATAAACGCTCTGTTTGTAAAATAAAAGTTGTGTGCTTTATTTATTTCTTACACACGGTTCTAATTCCTTTGTCACTTATCAGTAAAGCATCCATAATGTTTATGTATCTGTCAACCCGTAAAAGATCCCGCTAAGTACTCACACTGTTGACATATCATTAGTTGGGGCCATACTCCTTACAGCGCATGCGTCGCTCTCTAGCTTTCGCTTTACATCACAGCCACCAATATCAAATTTTGTACAGAAACGTGTGAACAACGCCGTGGTCACAGGGGTAATGGTGATCAGGCAGGAAGTGATGTTAAAAAACACAAACAATCGGTCTCAACCTTCGTCTCTAATAATACTCTATACACATGCATTCTCTTTATCTAGAGATTATGCAACATGATTCTAACAACACCTAAAACAACTTTATTTATGAATGCTGATTAAATAGTTCCGCGGGAGGACACAAGTGATGAGGGTAATCCTAAACAGGCCCACGTGAACCTCACAGGCTCCAAAGGTCAGGCTTGTCTTTTGGTGGCCATGATGTAAAGCGAAAGTTTGAGACCGAAGCATGCACTGTAGGGAGTACGAGTTGGGGCGTGTGTCGGAATTATACGATTCGTAACATGCTGTATACCTTAAAACGAAAACGGAACACAGAATCCCAAAACTGTAGGGTTTAGGGTTTTGTGTCCAATTACCAGCTGATTTATTGATTACCATTTGAGGGAATGAGCGATGACAGGTCATATATAAAACTCGAAAACCACCGGCATCCGATAGGGATTCATGTTCTAATGGATGCTCTAATCTAGAAAAAGACAGCTCCGCCAGACAAGTGATGGGTGACTATCAGGTGGCTCAAAACAAACCATCTCACTGACTTAATGCCATACCGTATAAATATTGTCTAATGCGCCCACGTCCATGTTTTCAGAGCAGTAGTTTTTATATTTAGTGTGGATCAGTAAGATGAGTATTGCAACATGTGGGCCAGATAGGTTGGATAAGAGTAGAGCACTCCGAGACCGAAAACTTCCATCCCACATAAACGTACAAATTTTCCCGACATAGCACAGCCGCCATATTGCTAGGCAATATTAAAAGGTCAAAGACAAATAAGTGATTTGTTTATTTTCTGACACGAACAATAGCACTAAAAAAACTTCCGGATTATGACCAAATGCATAGCTATTTCCGTATAGTTGTTAACAGAGACGGACAGTAAAATAAGCACTGACAAAAACATAATCTTGACATGGAAAGGGCTCTAACAAAGTGATGGGCAGACAAATAAACGCTGACAAAAACATAATCTTGACATGGAAAGGGCTCTAACAAAGTGATGGGCAGACAAATAAATGCTAACAAAAACATAATCTTGACATGGAAAGGGCTCTAACAAAGTGATGGGCAGACCAATAAACGCTGACAAAAACATAGTCTTGACATGGAAAGGGCGCTAATAAAGTGATGGGCAGACAAATAAACGCTGACAAAAACATAATCTTGACATGGAAAGGGCTCTAACAAAGTGATGGGCAGACAAATAAATGCTAACAAAAACATAATCTTGACATGGAAAGGGCTCTAACAAAGTGATGGGCAGACCAATAAACGCTGACAAAAACATAATCTTGGTGTGTGAAGGACTCTAATAAAGAGATGGGCAGACAAATAAACGCTAACAAAAACATAATCTTGACATGGAAAGGGAGCTAATAAAGAGATGGGCAGACAAATAAATGCTGACAAAAACATAATCTTGACATGGAAAGGGCTCTAATAAAGAAATGTGCAGACAAATAAATGCTGACAAAAACATAATCTTGACATGGAAAGGGCTCTAATAAAGAGATGGTCAGACAAATAAACGCTGACAAAAACATAGTCTTGACATGGAAAGGGCTCTAATAAAGAGATGGTCAGACAAATAAATGCTGACAAAAACATAGTCTTGACATGGAAAGGGCTCTAACAAAGTGATGGGCAGAACAATAAACGCTGACAAAAACATAATCTTGACATGGAAAGGGCTCTAATAAAGAGATGGGCAGACAAATAAACGCTGACAAAAACATAATCTTGACATGGAAAGGGCTCTAATAAAGAGATGGGCAGACAAATAAATAGACACTGACAAAAACATAATCTTGACATGGAGAGGGCTCTAATAAAGAGATGGGCAGACAAATAAACACTGACAAAAACATAATCTTGACATGGAAAGGGCTCTAATAAAGAGATGGGCAGACAAATAAACGCTGATAAAAACATAATCTTGACATGGAAAGGGCTCTAAAAAAGAGATGGGCAGACAAATAAATAGACACTGACAAACACATAATCTTGACATGGAAAGGGCTCTAATAAAGAGATGGGCAGACAAATAAACGCTGATAAAAACATAATCGACATGGAAAGGGCTCTAAAAAAGAGATGGGCAGACCAATAAACGCTGACAAAAACATAATCTTGACATGGAAAGGGCTCTAATAAAGAGATGGGCAGACAAATAAACACTGACAAAAACATAATCTTGACATGGAAAGGGCTCTAATAAAGAGAAGGGCAGACAAATAAACGCTGATAAAAACATAATCTTGACATGGAAAGGGCTCTAATAAAGAGATGGGCAGAAAAATAAATAGACACTGACAAACACATAATCTTGACATGGAAAGGACTCTAATAAAGAGATGGGCAGACAAATAAATGCTGATAAAAACATAATCTTGACATGGAAAGGGCTCTAAAAAAGTGATGGGCAGACAAATAAACGCTGACAAAAACATAATCTTGACATGGAAAGGGCTCTAACAAAGTGATGGGCAGACCAATAAACGCTGACAAAAACATAATCTTGACATGGAAAGGGCTCTAAAAAAGGGATGGGCAGACAAATAAATAGACACTGACAAACACATAATCTTGACATGGAGAGGGCTCTAATAAAGAGATGGGCAGACAAACAAATGCTGACAAAAACATAATCTTGACATGGAAAGGGCTCTAAAAAAGTGATGGGCAGACAAATAAACGCTGACAAAAACATAATCTTGACATGGAAAGGGCTCTAATAAAGAGATGGGCAGACAAATAATCGCTGACAAAAACATAATCTTGACATAGAAAGGGCTCTAATAAAGAGATGGGCAGACAAATAAACGCTGACAAACACATAATCTTGACATGGAAAGGGCTCTAATAAAGAGATGGGCAGACAAATAAACACTGACAAAAACATAATCTTGACATGGAAAGGGCTCTAATAAAGAGATGGGCAGACAAATAAACGCTGATAAAAACATAATCGTGACATCGAAAGGGCTCTTAAAAAGAGATGGGCAGACAAATAAATAGACACTGACAAACACATAATCTTGACATGGAAAGGGCTCTAATAAAGAGATGGGCAGATAAATAAACGCTGACAAAAACATAGTCTTGACATGGAAAGGGCTCTAATAAAGAGATGGGCAGACAAATAAATGCTGACAAAAACATAATCTTGACATGGAAAGGGCTCTAAAAAAGTGATGGGCAGACCAATAAACGCTGACAAAAACATAGTCTTGACATGGAAAGGGCTCTATAAAATAAATGGGCAGACCAATAAACGCTGACAAAAACATAATCTTGACATGGAAAGGGCTCTAAAAAAGAGATGGGCAGACCAATAAACGCTGACAAAAACATAATCTTGACATGGAAAGGGCTCTAATAAAGAGATGGGCAGACAAATAAACGCTGACAAAAACATAATCTTGACATGGAAAGGGCTCTAATAAAGAGATGGGCAGACAAATAAACGCTGACAAAAACATAATCTTGACATGGAAAGGGCTCTAATAAAGAGATGGGCAGACAAATAAACGCTGACAAAAACATAATCTTGACATGGAGAGGGCTCTAATAAAGAGATGGGCAGACAAATAGACGCTGACAAAAACATAGTCTTGACATGGAAAGGGCTCTAATAAAGAGATGGGCAGACAAATAAATGCTGACAAAAACATAATCTTGACATGGAGAGGGCTCTAATAAAGAGATGGGCAGACCAATAAACGCTGACAAAAACATAATCTTGACATGGAAAGGGCTCTAATAAAGAGATGGGCAGACCAATAAATGCTGACAAAAACATAGTCTTGACATGGAAAGGGCTCTAATAAAGAGATGGGCAGACAAAACAACGCTGATAAAAACATAGTCTTGACATGGAGAGGGCTCTAATAAAGAGATGGGCAGACAAATAAACGCTTACAAAAACATAATCTTGACATGGAAAGGGCTCTAATAAAGAGATGGGCAGACAAATAAACGCTGACAAAAACATAATCTTGACATGGAAAGGGCTCTAATAAAGAGATGGGCAGATAAATAAACGCTGACAAAAACATAGTCTTAACATGGAAACGGCTCTAATAAAGAGATGGGCAGACAAATAAATGCTGACAAAAACATAATCTTGACATGGAAAGGGCTCTAAAAAATTGATGGGAAGACCAATAAACGCTGACAAAAACATAGTCTTGACATGGAAAGGGCTCTAATAAAGAGATGGGCAGACAAATAAACGCTGACAAAAACATAATCTTGACATGGAAAGGGCTCTAAAAAAGAGATGGGCAGACCAATAAACGCTGACAAAAACATAATCTTGACATGGAAAGGGCTCTAATAAAGAGATGGGCAGACAAATAAACACTGACAAAAACATAATCTTGACATGGAAAGGGCTCTAATAAAGAGATGGGCAGACAAATAAACGCTGACAAAAACATAATCTTGACATGGAAAGGGCTCTAATAAAGAGATGGGCAGACAAATAAATAGACACTGACAAAAACATAATCTTGACATGGAGAGGGCTCTAATAAAGAGATGGGCAGACAAATAAACACTGACAAAAACATAATCTTGACATGGAAAGGGCTCTAATAAAGAGATGGGCAGACAAATAAACGCTGATAAAAACATAATCTTGACATGGAAAGGGCTCTAAAAAAGAGATGGGCAGACAAATAAATAGACACTGACAAACACATAATCTTGACATGGAAAGGGCTCTAATAAAGAGATGGGCAGACAAATAAACGCTGATAAAAACATAATCTTGACATGGAAAGGGCTCTAAAAAAGAGATGGGCAGACCAATAAACGCTGACAAAAACATAATCTTGACATGGAAAGGGCTCTAATAAAGAGATGGGCAGACAAATAAACACTGACAAAAACATAATCTTGACATGGAAAGGGCTCTAATAAAGAGAAGGGCAGACAAATAAACGCTGATAAAAACATAATCTTGACATGGAAAGGGCTCTAATAAAGAGATGGGCAGACAAATAAATAGACACTGACAAACACATAATCTTGACATGGAAAGGACTCTAATAAAGAGATGGGCAGACAAATAAATGCTGATAAAAACATAATCTTGACATGGAAAGGGCTCTAAAAAAGTGATGGGCAGACAAATAAACGCTGACAAAAACATAATCTTGACATGGAAAGGGCTCTAACAAAGTGATGGGCAGACCAATAAACGCTGACAAAAACATAATCTTGACATGGAAAGGGCTCTAAAAAAGGGATGGGCAGACAAATAAATAGACACTGACAAACACATAATCTTGACATGGAGAGGGCTCTAATAAAGAGATGGGCAGACAAATAAACGCTGACAAAAACATAATCTTGACATGGAAAGGGCTCTAATAAAGAGATGGGCAGACAAATAAACGCTGACAAAAACATAATCTTGACATGGAAAGGGCTCTAATAAAGAGATGGGCAGACAAATAAACGCTGACAAAAACATAGTCTTGACATGGAGAGGGCTCTAATAAAGAGATGGGCAGACAAATAGACACTGACAAAAACAAAGTCTTGACATGGAAAGGGCTCTAATAAAGAGATGGGCAGACCAATAAACGCTGACAAAAACATAATCTTGACATGTTAAGGGCTCTAATAAAGAGATGGGCAGACCAATAACCGCTGACAAAAACATAATCTTGACATGGAAAGGGCTCTAATAAAGAGATGGGCAGACCAATAAACGCTGACAAAAACATAGTCTTGACATGGAAAGGGCTCTAAAAAAGAGATGGGCAGACCAATAAACGCTGACAAAAACATAATCTTGACATGGAAAGGGCTCTAAAAAAGTGATGGGCAGACAAATAAACGCTGACAAAAACATAGTCTTGACATGGAAAGGGCTCTAATAAAGAGATGGGCAGACAAATAAATGCTGACAAAAACATAATCTTGACATGGAAAGGGCTCTAACAAAGTGATGTGCAGACAAATAAATGCTGACAAAAACATAATCTTGACATGGAAAGGGCTCTAATAAAGAGAAGGGCAGACAAATAAATGCTGACAAAAACATAATCTTGACATGGAAAGGGCTCTAATAAAGAGATGGGCAGACAAATAAACGCTGACAAAAACATAATCTTGACATGGAAAGGGCTCTAATAAAGAGATGGGCAGACCAATAAACGCTGACAAAAACATAGTCTTGACATGGAAAGGGCTCTAATAAAGAGATGGTCGGACAAATAAACGCTGATAAAAACATAGTCTTGACATGGAGAGGGCTCTAATAAAGAGATGGGCAGACAAATAAACGCTGACAAAAACATAATCTTGACATGGAAATGGCTCTATAAAAGAGATGGGCAGACCAATAAACGCTGACAAAAACATAATCTTGACATGGAAAGGGCTCTAAAAAAGGGATGGGCAGACCAATAAACGCTGACAAAAACATAGTCTTGACATGGAGAGGGCTCTAATAAAGAGATGGGCAGACAAATAAATGCTGACAAAAACATAATCTTGACATGGAAAGGGCTCTAAAAAAGAGATGGGCAGACCAATAAACGCTGACAAAAACATAATCTTGACATGGAAAGGGCTCTAATAAAGAGATGGGCAGACAAATAAATGCTGACAAAAACATAATCTTGACATGGAAAGGGCTCTAATAAAGAGATGGGCAGACAAATAAACGCTGACAAAAACATAGTCTTGACATGGAGATGGCTCTAATAAAGAGATGGGCAGACAAATAGACACTGACAAAAACATAGTGTTGACATGGAAAGGGCTCTAATAAAGAGATGGGCAGACAAATAAACGCTGACAAAAACATAGTCTTGACATGGAAAGGGCTCTAATAAAGAGATGGGCAGACCAATAAATGCTGACAAAAACATAATCTTGACATGGAAAGGGCTCTAATAAAGAGATGGGCAGACAAATAAATGCTGACAAAAAACATAATCTTGACATGGAAAGGGCTCTAATAAAGAGATGGGCAGACAAATAAACGCTGACAAAAACATAGTCTTGACATGGAGAGGGCTCTAATAAAGAGATGGGCAGACAAATAAACACTGACAAAAACATAGTCTTGACATGGAAAGGGCTCTAATAAAGAGATGGGCAGACAAATAAATAGACACTGACAAACACATAATCTCTTTGGTGTGTGGAGGTAATATAATGGCTCTCATACATAGGCCCTATCATAACATTTTAGCCTTATGTGTCCAACATTTTTGAGTATAGGCCTATCCGCTGGAGTAGGCCACTGCACGATACGACTATACCATCATATATTTTTTTTTTGCAATCTTCAAGAAGAAAGTACCGAATGTGATAAGATGAGGAATTGACCCCAATGAAAGAAACTGAAGAGATATAGGCTATAGACATACCTGACAGCTGCTGACACCTTTGGGCGGCCACTTCCTCTCTTACTTCTGTTTTACTTCCCTTCTCCTGTTATATGACAAGCAAGCTCCAAACATGCATTGAAAAGCGATGTATATGTCATAAAATCGAAAAATGGTGGCCTACTTCAATCACAATGAAATATCTTTTTCGCATTAGGCACTAGAGTGGGCGGGGATGGGGGGGAAGAGATCACTGTACCACAAATGTAACTTTCTGAAAAATTCCTCAGCACGCCGTTTAACACCATAAAAATAAATAAATATATATATAACAATGTAATTTTCAGCCTTATACTTCAGCTGCATATTACACGTACCATGGCAAGTTAATGGCTGACGACCATGTGCTCTTAAGTAGCATTCCCCTATGATTTCAGTTTTAGTCACCCACTAATAAATTATCAACATACCTAATGACAGTGATCATTACGATTTAAACTCTATCTCCAGTGCTACATGTTTTCCACAGTGCCTTGGTTAGTTTACTGTACTATGAAGTGTACCTCGTCAGCATGCGGATCTTACATTTGCCAAAATAGTACGGAAACCACTATTAAGTTTATGTTTTATATGTAAAGACAAATGTTACCCAAAACGAAACTTTGACAGCACGTAGAAATGCATACATGGAAGATTAAGTTAAAATATCTTTCTGATTAAAAACACACCGCCTTGTTTGAGCCACAAATTAGTTTTTTACGGGTTATTACTAAGCAACCATCTCTTCTATGACCATACAACTTTTATTGGCGCTTCCACAAAGTTTTATACCGCTGATTCGGAAATGTACAGAAGTGTGTTGGGATTTTGATATTTGCACTTTATATCGTACCTCTGCGGGCTGATCCTATGCCCTACCCTACCAGGAACACGTATAGACGAGTTCTGAACTATTAACCTGATTCTGAACATCAAGCTGTCTGAACTCAAATCTGTTCTGATGTCTCCCTCCTCTCATCTGAGTGTTCATCGATAACAGATTTCTCCTTTTCCCTCACTCATGTAATGGAACAAAACTGTGCATATTTCATGATAAACAGTATGTATAGCGAGTGATGTGGATTTTTGGAATAAGGTTAAATTTTTTTCCTTGATCAGCTGATATGCGCGAATACTTTTTTGTCATTTTAAAACTATTATTGCATAAGAAAAAGAGTTCGATTTGTGTTTACAGCATCATTTCAAACCAATTATTTCCTCGATAGAAGATGCTGTGCTGGAGAAGACATCAATGAAATTTAAGTCTGAGAGCTACAAAGCCGTGACTCCGATTAGCTAATCCTTGTCTATATATATACAGATATGGTCCAGCTGGGCGGGTCTCTGGAGAAGCTCTTTGATACAAACTCATATGTTTACCTGATTCGTTCACTAATTCGGGCCAAATTATTCCTCATTATTTCGCCTCAGGCAATTCCTACATCTCTGACGCACGGAAACATATCTTTATTAAGTCTTTGTTTAATTCACACGCACTGATTATAGTGAAAATTCATAAAGAAGTTAATCCCCGTTATATTCATTTAATTGGTACATATGCACTACGTAAAGAAGTTCTGCCTTTGATATATTTTACATCGATACCTTTCTATAATACGCGGAAAAGGCTTTTGTGCACCTGATGTACCGTAACATTAAAGCAATTATATAACCCATCGGCTTATATAAGGAAAGTGACGAGTGATGAACAAAATGAAAAAAAGGACGATTATTTACAGAATGAATCAAAGTAATGTTTTGTATTTACCTATTTATATATTTATTTATTTATTTATTTATTTGATTGATGTTGAACGCTGTGCTGAAGAATTTTCCACTCATATGGCGGAGGGACTCTGCCTGGTTTCCACCCATAATGCTGGCCGAATTCGCATAAGTAAAATATTCTTGAGTACGGCGTAAAACACCAATCAAAATAAATAAATATGTGGCGGCCAGGTTTATGGGTCGAGAAAACAGGAATGTCGCGGCCGAATGGTTAAGATGCTCATCTTTCGGTGCGCTATATATTGAGGACATTCGGGTTGTTGGTTCAAACCCTGCCTTTGACTGGGAATCCTTGCTCGGTCAAATAGTCTGATGTAAAGTTTGTTGGAATTTAATCCTTTTCCTCTGTTTGTAAGGACTTGGTGGCAACAGGAGGTCTAGGGGTCGTTTGCGAAGTCACGTTTGTCGAAGGCCACTCCACCAGTATGGTGTCCACGTCTGTACGTCACACATCGGAAGATCCTTCATTTACATTATGCAGTTCGGTGGCACATTGAAATACCAATACCATCATTTGGCATATATGCCTTAGTTATATTCCAGCGTACCAGATATTTTCCCTGTATTATTGACCTTAAACGCTACAAAAGGCAGTTTTGAAACACCCGTTTAAAACGTGTAGTGGGCTGTTTCTTGTGACACAGCTTTCAAGACATGTAGTACATTGTGTCTTGTTCTTGTGAAACAGCCTTCAAAACATGTAGTACATTGTGTCTTGTTCTTGTGACACAGCCTTCAAAACATGTAGTACATTGTGTCTTGTTCTCGTGAAACAGCCTTCAAAACATGTAGTACATTGTGTCTTGTTCTCGTGAAACAGCCTTCAAAACATGTAGTACATTGTGCCTTGTTCTTGTGACACAGCCTTCAAAACATGTAGTACATTGTGTCTTGTTCTCGTGAAACAGCCTTCAAAACATGTAGTGGATTGATGGATCCGGATCCATTTCCGGATTAGCACTTGTCTGAAATGGATTTGTGCTTGGTCTAAAACCGAGCTGTTCACAAGTTCACAAAAAATAATCCGTTGATAAACTTCTGTATGGCACCTCAGCGTATTTACTTTACACTTAATGTTACCCATTTTTTTTCTGGTTCAAGTACACAGCTGAAGACTTGGCTTAAAGTTAAACCTGGTGTTAAGTCTTTAAAAAGTTTTGAACAACTGGGCCCGGAATATTTCACTTATTCGGCAGCCACCAGCATTATGGTTGGAGAAATCCGAATGGAACCCTGAAAAAGAACCACATGGCAATAGTTAGGCCATTGCAGGATCGTACTACAGAAATGTGAAATTATCAAGCGCACTGCTTGGTTTTTCAAAACAAGAGTCCCTTATACGAGGAATAAAGTTCAATTTGTACATGAAAGAGGTCTGAGTCGTCCTTTTAACGAATCCAATAGGTTATGCTCGAACCTATATTAAATGGTAATGTATTATTATTATTATTATTATTATTATTATTATTATTATTATTATTATTATTATTATTATTATTATTATTATTATTATTATTATTATTATTATTATTGTTGTTGTTGTTGTTGTTGAACTTCATACCATGTACAAGTACACAAGAAAGTGTGGTACACCCGCATACTGGAATTACTGGAATTCATTTAATGGTGATACGCAATTTTCAATTATTTCTTTAACTAACTTGCTGACAAGAAACTGTATTTCAATGGTTGTGACCATTTTCCAGCTGATCACACTGTCGTCGCTGCTCTGGTTTCGCTCTCAATGCTGTAGTCTTTTATATTATATTTACCCCCACCTGACACTCTTATGTTTGATGTTGGAACATGTACCGTTCGTGTTTACTTAATTGTCTTTATACTTCCATACATTTCACAATTATTCTTCAGGCACATGTACAAATGATGCTAATGTCAACGGTTGACGTTTTACTTAATGTTCCGGACATTTTATTTCTTATCTGTTCTGACAGTAAAGCAGCAGATATCTTGAAATGTTTTTACACATTAAAATGTTTGTCTGGCTTTAAATGAGGAAATTCCCCTCCTTAATGAAATACAGACCGCTTCCAAGGCAAAGATTTTCACTTTAGCACAGCTGCCAGCTAACTGTCTACGAGACTGCAGAAGTTGATAGTTTCCTGACACATACTTTGAGAACCAATCACAGAAACCTGTTATAAATAGATGGTATTGCGCTCGTCTGGGACACCTGAGACTACTTGCTTATAATATTCCGAATGCACAGCTGTGTGGATCTTATTTGATTCTCTCTCTTCCGTCCCCATAGGGTGTTCTTAGACCGGATTAAAACTTCTCTGAAAGTTCTCTAGTAGAACTTTGGCTTAGCAAACGTCACGTTGCCATAGGCCAACAATTGCAATAATGCGCAAGTCTAGATCCCGGAAATGTTCTCTCTCGCTGTTCATGTAGTGCTTATCCCTCTCGATGAAGTGCTCATCGCTCAGGCCAAAGCCAGTCATACGCACGGTGACGATAAACAACACCTGATACAACCACAGGACAAATATGTGAAGACAATATCTTGTCAATAAAGAGACATGAAAGTCTCCACATCGAAAATGAAGATTAATATAAGCTTTTCTGTGGAGATTGTATCATCCATTATCATTGTATAGTAGTAGCACTGACAATGGTTGCTGCATAAGTAATAGTACGAATTATTTTTTTATTGCAATCATTATTAATCTCATATTAAATCTTAGGTTAGGTCACGTAGTTTCGCAGAATAGACGAAGTACTTATTTCCTTGCTCAGTAAACAGGTGCTAATAAACTTCGCCGTTAGGTTCACTACCTTCCTCATTAAGTTTATCACGACTCATTAATTTCCAGCTTAGCTTAGTACGTGTATATCCGAAATGCAACTGTTACAAATGTGCTAATGAACACGTATATGGATCGAATCTGCAACATAAGGCCTATGGGCATCCATTACAAATTGGATAGACAGCGTGTATCATTAACAACCAGCTTTCTGTAGCCTTTGTGCCCAGTTAATCAGCTAAAACAGGATGACGGTGTAGTGTAATCAGTATCTATTTAATAAAACATGACTGTGTATAATAAATCTTTTGAGGATAGTCTCTTACTGTTCGTGCTGACAGAAACCAGGGCCCCTTCCTGAATAAAAAAAGGTTGACGTTGTCCGAGTGGCCTAGACTGCCACAGATCAGGTCCCGGGATGACGAAGCGATCTTAGACCTAAGCCAAAATTTCAGATCACTTTAAAATTGTTGTTTCTTATGTTACAAAGTCAAAATTTTGCTTGAAAGCTTAAATTCTTGGTAAATTATTGTAGAATCAATTTTAGTTAAAATAACAGAAAGGAAGATGCCAAATTTAATGACTGTATTTTTGATTTCAGTCTAAGATCGCTTCGTGATCCCAGAGCCAGAGGATTAACCTTAACTAAAGAGGTCGTGAGCTCGAATAGAGCTTAGCCTTTCTTTCACGCGGTTTTACCTCATGAGTTTTGTCAGGTATCTGTTGAGAAGTGGTTGTGTTATAAACGTACCACTAAAGAAACTTATTAGGTGGCAAAGTTTGAGTAGATATTTTGTAGTAACGGTGCAGAGTAAGACTACAGCAGCCACGACAGTGTGGTAGCTTGAAAATGGTCGCACGTAAGTAGTGAATTTAGGCCTCTTGTAAATTTACCTCAGGATTTTGCTCCATTGTTTGATGTAAATGCGTAAAAGGTAGCAGCTTGCACGCCCCCTAGCATCATTGCTTAGGAATTACTTTATAGATAAGTTACAGGATCCATTAGGTGCATTGTTATTTGCTTGGGGTTTTACGCCGTACTCAAGAGTATTTGACGGGTGTGTATCCATAAAGAACATTGGAAAAAGATACATTTTAGAGAAGTTGCAACAGATATACACTGACATGATATATTTGGTACATTGTAGACAAACTACCAGACCTATTAGGTAGAATGCAGACAAAAGACCCATTAGGTTCAGACGTCACAAGACCCACCAGGTAGAGATGTCACAAAACTCAATAGGTAGAGATGTCGCAAAGACCCAATAGGTCAAGACCCATTAGGTCAATAGGTCAAGACCCATTAGGAAGACATGGCACAAGATCCCTACGGTAGAGATGTCACAAGATCCCTAAGGTAGAGTTGTCACAAAACTTATTAGGGAGAGATGTCACAAAACCTATTAGGTAGAGATGTTACAAAACCCATTAGGAAGAGATGCCACAAGGCCCCTCAGAGATGTCAGAAGACCCATAAAGTAGAGATGGCACAAGACCTATTAGGTTGAGATTTCACAAAACCTATTAGGTAGAGATGTCACAAAAACTATTAGGTAGAGATGGTACAAAACACTTTAGGTAGAGATGGCACAATATCCATTAGGTAGTTATTTATTTATTTATTTATTTATTTATTTATTTGATTGGTGTTTCACGCCGTACTCAAGAATATTTCACTTATACGATGGCGGTCAGCATTATGGTGGGTGGAAACCGGGCACAGCCTGGGGGAAACCCACGACCATCCGCAGGTTGCTGCCAGACCTTCCCACTTACGGCCGGAGAGGAAGCCAGCATGAGCTGGACTTGAACTCACAGCGAGGGCATTAGTGAGAGACTCCTGGGTCATTACGCTGCGCTAGCGTACTAACCAACTGAGCCACGGAGGCCCCTATCCATTAGATAGATATTCAGAGGACATATTAGGTAGAGATGTCACAAGACCCATTAGTTAGAGATGTCACAGGATCCTATAGGTAGAGATATCACAGGACCCTGTAGGTAGAGATGTCACAAAACCCAATAGGTAGAGATGGCACAAGATCCATTAGGTAGAGATGTCACAAGACCCATCAGGTTGAGATGTCACAAAACCTATTAAGTAGAGATGTCACAAGATCCTATTAGGTAGAGATGTCACAAGGCCCCATAGGCGGAGACATGGCAAGACCCTATAGGTAGAGATGTCACAAAACCTATTAGGTAGAGATGTCACAAGACCCATCAGGTTGAGATGTCACAAGACCCATTAAGCAGAGATAGCACAAGACCCATTAAAGATGTCACAAGACCCATAAAGTAGAGATGGCACAAGATCCACTAGGTACTGATGTTACAAGACCCATTAGGTTGAGATGTCACAAGACCTATTAGGTAGAGATGTCACAAGACCCATCAGGTTGAGATGTCACAAAACCTATTAAGTAGAGATGTCACAAGATCCTATTATGTAGAGATGTCACAAAGCCCCATAGGTGGAGATGTCACAAAACCTATTAGGTAGAGATGTCACAAGACCCCCTATGTAGAGATGTCACAAAAACCATTAGGTAGAGATGATCACAAGACCCTATTAAGTAGAGATGTCACAAGACCCATCAGGTTGAGATGTCACAAAACCTATTAAGTAGAGATGTCACAAGATCCTATTAGGTAGAGATGTCACAAGGCCCCATAGGTGGAGATGTCACAAAACTCATTAGGGAGAGATGCCACAAGACCCAATAGGTGGAGATGTCACGAAACTCATTAGGGAGAGATGGCACAAGGCCCAATAGGTGGAGATGTCACAAAACTCATTAGGTAGAGATGTCACAAGGCCCCATAGGTGGAGATGTCACAAAACTCATTAGGGAGAGATGGCACAAGACCCAATAGGTGGAAATGTCACAAAACTCATTAGGGAGAGATGGCACAAGACCCAATAGGTGGAGATGTCACAAAACTCATTAGGGAGAGATGGCACAAGACCCCATAGGTGGAGATGTCACAAAACTCATTAGGTAGAGATGTCACAAGACCCCATAGGTGGAGATGTCACAAAACTCATTAGGGAGAGATGGCACAAGACCCAATAGGTGGAGATGTCACAAAACTCAGTAGAGAGAGATGGCACAAGACCCAATAGGTGGAGATGTCACAAAACTCATTAGGGAGAGATGGCACAAGACCCAGTAGGAAGATAGCTTGCAAAATCTATCGAAGAGACCTATTAACTAGGTACATATAAGTTATGAGACGTATTAAACACACAGTAGTCTGGCAAATAAACACCTTAATCACAGGTAGATGGATTTGTCTTTGAAGTAAAGGTATATACAGGCATATGGTTGACCATATGGAACGCGTATTACGAATCAGTCGCAATTCGTACCTGCTGTAACCGCCACGGCAACATACAAAACAGAACGTCATTACGTCCTGATAGTAGATGTGCCTGGCCCAACGTGGTGGCTGTTTGAAGAAGCTACTCCCTGGGGGTGCGGGCAATGATAAATAGACTCTCTAATATCCATTAGTTCTGTAGCTAATCACCTTAATGACCGCTGCCTACACGTCAGGCCTGGCATACCCTCTCATAATGGGCTTAGCCTCGCGTACAGTCTGTGGTTTAATCGCTGGTGATGGAGAAACACGCAGGTTGTCGACCTAAATCTTGTAGATGTTATGTGCAAAAACCGTTACCTCGACTGAAAACATAGTTAAACGCAGAATAAAATATAATTAAAGACATACAGTAGAGAGAGAAAAGCCAGAGCAGCGGCGACAGTGTGATAGCTGACAAATGGTCACACGTAACAGGTGAAATATGGCCTCTTGTCAATTTACCTCAGTTAGGGTTTTATTCTAACTGTTCCCATAAACGCACAAATACGAACAATTTACACGCCCCCTAGGATCATGGCTTTCTAACGTTTGAAAAAAGACATCTTTATGTATAAATATAAAACAAAGGCATGAGTATTACCTAAGAAAGGAATAACAAATGAAATTTTAGCTCAAAACGAATGTTTCGATGTATGAATTTTTGTTTATATAAAATATATCCGTCCTCTTTATTCCATTAGAGAGAAGTCGTTCATTAATTCCAAAAGTTTGCAAATGGCTTAAGTTGCCGTCCACCGGTTTGCCAATAAAAATGTCAAAATACCTTAATTAAACCCACCTCAGCCACACAAGTGAACACAGACACAAGAACATATTTTAATAGTGTTTGACCGCATTCTTTTCAGCCTTGTAGTATTTCGATTCTCTGAAAATCTAGTACAAAGTGTAAGACAACAGTATTGTCCATTGTTCGTGAACGAACGAACATCTCTATTGCGTAGACTAAGGCTTTGCTTAGCCAACATTATCGTCTTTGAATGCACCAAACTGGACGCGTTTTATTCCGTAAAGAAGTTGCCAAGCAGTACATGACAGGATGTACATTTTGTGGACCAAATTAAGGTGGAAACTGGGCTACATGCTTTGCTCTGCTACTTCCAGGAGGGCTCACATCTTGTCACACACCACGCTTAAACTGGATTTTAATAAAATCTATTCATGACATTTGCTTTCATCCCGTTAGGCCTACACGTTATCACCGGCTTTTAAGCCGAGGTCTGTGTTCCTATGGAGATCCACTAAAGTTTAAAACATTGTTCTGGACTGACAATACTAAAATCACCCACAAAGCCCGGTTTTCTTCCATGCACTATAATGCTGCTTAACTGCCATCGTATCAGAGAAATATTCTTCAGAGCGACGTAGACCTTCAATCAAAAAATGACCGGCCCGGAGAGCACAGTTGGTAGAGCGTCCGCTTCGGGACCGGTAGATCCAGGATCAATCCTTGATCGAGTCACACCTAAGACTTTAAAAGAGGAAGTTGTAACTTCCTTGCTTGGCGTTCAGCATGAAGGGGATAGTGCAACGACTGGTTGACCCGTATCAGTATAATGGCTCGGGCGGGGCGGCTTACTTGCCTTCGGTAAGTCGTCTCAGTGAAGCAGCACTAAATAAAAGAGCGGTGGAAATCTGTCCTGCAACAAGGAGGCACATTACACGTGCCAGCACCCTAATGATTCTTTCGTCGTCATATGACTGAAACATTGTTGAGTACGACGTTAAACCCCAAGCACTCACTCACTCACTCAATCAAATAAATAAATAAATCTAACCTTACACAGACTATAAATGGTAACATGAGCGCAAATCCAGGGGAATTTTTACTGTTACTTTAGAATGGTCCAAGTAATTGCTACCTTTCACAAATATCAGCTTCGTCTGAGCCAACCACGCCGAGCCTGCAACGCTGTCAGACACCTAACTATTCCTTGCTGTGAAATATATGCCGGCAACATCTCCTTAACCGCAATTATGAAAATGTCGATGTTTTAGTTAAACGTTATGGAAACCAGGGGGCTGTTTCTCTAAGAGGTCATAACGTAATCACAATGACGGTATACGCCGCCTTGGTAATTGCGACGGGTGTAACGTTACGACTGCTATGAGGAACAGCCACCAGATGCAACTACTCGCGGTTTCTTAGTTTCAACATTGAACATATAAAGCACGAAAGGACGATGGTCGAAAACGTGAAACCACGAAAGTGCGGAGGTTTAAAAGGAGAAAGCGCGAAGGTCGAAAACCCCAAAGTATGTCAGATAGATATTAGAGATTTTTTGTTTCGTTTGAACACTCCCTGTATTGCTATCCCTTAATGTCAAGCCCTGCTTGTTCGGCATAATGTCTTCCCTTACAGTTATTATCCTCGTGCTTCCTACTATGGTGGACATGATTTGCCAGGCGATGCCGTCGATTCGTCAATTATACACACGGTCAGTAACGGCAATGTGCTCGTTCGTTTCCATTTGTAGTCCTCGTCTTGATTTTGCCTGTTCAACGGCCCGATGAGGGTTAATGATCGTTGTAAATTACATGTATCTCCAGCAGGCAGTCAAGTCGCCGACAACACATTCAGACTGGAAAGTTAAACAGAAGAAAAAGGAAGGCGAAAACGCGTTGTTAACTTGGCTCTTTGGCAATTTAGACCTTTTCAAAAAAGGAAAAAGGCGAAGTTAATTTTGCATTTTCGAAAACTCCAAAGTGCATGTACAAACGTCATAAAAATATTTTCAGTCACGTATTGGTATTTGCAACTTTTTTTCGCAACCTTCGGATATACATGTATACATGTATAAAAAATAATATTGTAATAGCGTGTAAGTCTTAAGTTGGCGTCTTAGATCGATTATCCCTTCACATCAGGTCACTTCATTATTTTACACAGTCCACATGGAGAAAACCCAAAGAACAACTCTTACTTCAGCTTCCACTCAAGTCTAATGCACTGTACATATCACCGACAAATCACAATCGTGTCGTAGACTGTGAAAGTAAATGGAGGGCGTTGAGGCGGTTTACCAAGCCGATAATACAGGCGTACGTAAACAGGAATGCTGAGAACAAGTAAGAAGTAGTGGGGACAATAGGAAATTCACGGCTCAATACATCGTTCAATACGCCTCTGTAAGTTTTCTGTCATAACCCACCATTCCCGGACACGATTAAGTTAAGTGGGCTTTAAATAGCACGACGTTAACCCTACATCCATCCATTAAAGCTTCATGTACTTTTAAAGAAAAGACAAGAAATAATTATGACCTTAGTTGTTTCCAGCGAAGATTGAAAAAATAACCTAACTTGCTACAGCTATTTTTCCTGATGTGCTTCGCAAGTGTAAATCAGCTTTTAATCTGGTATTCGCACGGCGCCATGGGATATGCCGTTTTATAGAGAAACCGGGAACATGATATCACGTCACTCATAACCTACGTTATTCAGTCTGAATGATAAAAAGGCAAAACAGAGATCGCCTGACTCCCCGGATTGTGGTAACAGTTCGCGCCTAAAGAATCGGTTAAAACTGACAATATTGTGGCGCGTTCGATCTTCTCGATGTTCACGTCTTGGCTTACTTTGAACTCCATCTCGGTTATACAACGTTAGAAAAATACGTTTTTAAACCGTGGGTTTGATACATATGTTGACAAATACAGTGTATATACATGTTGGCCTACGTTTGGTCTCGTGGCGTATTTGTGTTAATTAACCATATCAACAATGCTTCACGTCTTCTAAGCCTGTACCTGTCAATTATAAGGTTCAAAAACTTCATTAGGAGAATTGTGTAAAAGACTTGCGTTTTAACACTTAATAAACGAGAGTATTTGTTTTTCCAACACAGATTGGTCTTTTAACTTCGCTTTTAAACAATTACTTACTTGGTCATGTAACACCGCTATTCAACAATTATTTACTTCGTCTTGTAACACCACTATTGAACAATTACTTACTTGGACATGTAACACCGCTATTCAACAATTATTTACTTCGTCTTGTAACACCACTATTGAACAATTACTTACTTGGACATGTACCACCGCTATTGAACAATTACTTACTTGGACATGTACCACCGCTATTCAACAATTTCTTACTTGGACATGTTACACCGCTATTCAACAATTACTTACTTAGACATGTAACACCACTATTGAACAATTACTTACTTGGTCATGTAACACCACTATTGAACAATTACTTACTTGGTCATGTAACACCACTATTGAACAATTACTTACTTGGTCATGTAACACCACTATTGAACAATTACTTACTTGGTCATGTAACACCGCTAATGAACAATTACTTACTTGGACATGTAACACAGCTAATGAACAATTACTTACTTGGTCATGTAACACCACTATTGAACAATTACTTACTTGGCCATGTAACACCGCTAATGAACAATTACTTACTTGGTCATGTAACACCGCTAATGAACAATTACTTACTTGGTCATGTAACACCGCTAATGAACAATTACTTACTTGGACATGTAACACCGCTAATGAACAATTATTTTCATCTGCTCAGATCATTAGCATAGCATTTACAGAATAGCATTTACAGATCCTAGTCCACTAAGACTGACTGAAATGACCGGAGCCCAGACGGAGCCAGAACGAGGAGCATCATTTGCTGGGGAAATAGCCAGATTGGTTTATCCATAGGTAGCCGAAGCGAGGCACAGCCATTTTATTTATCGCTTTCACTCCAAGCAGACGACATTCAACGAGTCATGATTTGTCACATGAAGGGTGTGTTATTCGCCATTGGACATGGCATTTGAGTCATACACCAACAATAATGACTTATAAAGACCTGTTTTACCAAAACGATTTTCCATAATTCTGTTTGAGGCGTAATAAAAGAAATCATGTCGTTTGTCCAGTTTATTTTTTCATTGTAGTGTAGGAAACATAGATGCCAATAAAAATGGTATAAATTATTCACCTGTCCATTAATGCATTGATATGCCCACCCAGGTGAGGTCAATATAGGATATACCAGGACACGTAATACATTATGATAACTGAATATTGCAGACAATAACCCCAGCTTCCTCATCCTATATATTATTTCTTGGCGACCCAGGGTGCTACACCTTTGTAAGGATATATATATATATATATAATATATATATATATATATATATATATATATATATATATATTATATATATATATATATATATATATATATATATATATATATATATCAATCCCCGGCAGTGAGAATGTTGTCATTATTATAACACCACTAATGGAGAAACCGGATGCCTCGTGTCATTTTCAGTCTGCGACAGTCATGCTTTCAACAGTACCAGATACACAACCCTTGGCCAAACACGCTGATATTAAAAAACGAAATACAAGCACAGATAAGAAAATCGATTTTCAAAAATCAGCCACCCGCCAGGAAGAAGTTGCTTCAAGCCAAATATGTTATAATTCAACCTAAAGCTCCACGGTGTTACATCCGGCTTGCCACGTAATATTGTTCTTACTGCAGGGCAACAAAAGGTTTCGTACTGGATTTATTTAGCTGGATGCCAAGCTGATGACAGGACTGTCGTTTGTTAACAAAAATGGCTAATAAATCCATTGTTTCCTAGGATTGGAAACAGATAGATGTTTCAATATAGAAGTGTTTTGTTTATTAATTTAACATTTATCGTTGTTTAGCGAAATACTAAAGAATTCTTCACATATACCTGTTGGCTTACTTATCACGAGACCAAAGTCAACAAAGAGTTATTTTTGTTTACGTGATTTGTTATGTGTACGAATTGTACCGTTCAAGTCCCAAAAATCTTCAACTGCCTCTGAATTGTACCGTTCTGGTCAAAAATTTTCAAACGCCTCTTTATGTGCACATATACATAATACTCGGTCTGTACTTCCTGAAAGCGACGAAGTTAATGATGAAATATTATATGATGAAGTAAAATTTCTTCAAGATAAGGGTAATTAGCCCAAAGAAAATATTTGTCCAAGAGTGTATGATAAGTGATCTTAGCAAAAACCTAATAGTTACTGTAATAAATGTTTCTGGGTATACCTGGGATTCAAAAGCAGTGTGAACTGTGTGAAACAACTGCGGGTTTGAGACAAACTCTGGTTTAGGTAATTGAAGCCCAGAGCTGTCTAAGCCAATTCCCAGTTGTGCTGTGCTGTGCTGTATCTGTTGTAGGACGTTGATGCAGTAGTTTACCTCAAAGTAATCACTGGCAAATCCTCTAGACAAATCTCTCTGTTCCCTGTTTCTAAGATGTTTTCCTTGTTTCTGAGATGCTTCCGTGTTTCTGAGATGTTTTTCGTGTTTTTGAGATGCTTTCCGTGTTTCGAGATGTTTTGGCTAAGGCAATATACCGTTGTTTCGTTGTATAAGTCTTTCGGTCGCTTTACGCTTTTCCTTGTGGTTTAAGACAGCATATACCTTCACACGAAAGAGCAAAAGTTGAATAGCTTAAGATAAATCAGCACTATAGATTAATCAGAGAGAAATTTCACCTCTCAAAATAATGAGAGGTGAACTAATAAAGAGCGCCAGCTCTTTATTCCGACAGACTACGAGTGACTTTAACTTAATACATCACTTACCGTGTAGCATACATAAGGGAGATAACTCTGGTGAAGGATAGCGGGTTCGTGGTTGTGGGAAACCAATTCGTCATTGGCATATCAATGCTGATGTCAAAGAAATAATGTTTATAGACAGATAATGGGAAAGGAATAGTTACAAGCCACTTTCTTCTGACGATCTCCGCAAGCTTCAGACTAATTGGAAAGTTGAACGGAAACCACAATCTCATGACGGATCCTCCCCGCGTGTTTCCAGGCAAGAACCGGTAATGACTTTGATAGCAAGGGTTGTCTAGTTTCTTAGCTGTACTCGACCAGCCTTCCCGGAGCGCGCTGTTCTGTCCTCGCATAATTAGGGGACATTCTCTTAATTATTAGTCCAACAACGACAAACTGCCGAACAATCTCGTCGTGGCAGTCATTATGTCTTCGTCTGACAGGTACGCAAATTATCCGGACCGTTCAATTATACCATTTAAGAAAACTAATACGAATATAACATGCATGCAACTCTTTTAACTCTCATTTATACCTTTGGGTTTGAGTAGATCTCGTTTGCAGATGACAAACCATTGGGAAATGAGGTTATGAGATCGAATCCAGCTGCAGGTGATCTGTTGTATCCTTTGTGATCTGTTAAAACCTTACGAACAGGCTTTCTTCAACCCATAAACCCTGACCTCAGCTGAAATATATACCTGTGTAAGGAGCACACGGCAAAATGAATAAAAGGCGGTCAAATGACACGGGACACATTGGTGATGTATATACTGAATAAAAGCGGTCAAATGACACGGGACACATTGGTGAGGTATATACTGAATGTAAGCGGTCAAATGACACGGGACACATTGGTGATGTATATACTGAATAAAAGCGGTCAAATGACTCGGGACACATTGGTGAGGTATATACTGAATATAAGCAGTCAAATGACACGGGACACATTGGTGAGGTATATACTGAATATAAGCGGTCAAATGACACGGGACACATTGGTGATGTATATACTGAATATAAGCGGTCAAATGACTCGGGACACATTGGTGAGGTATATACTGAATGTAAGCGGTCAAATGACACGGGACACATTGGTGAGGTATATACTGAATATAAGCGGTCAAATGACTCGGGACACATTGGTGAGGTATATACTGAATGTAAGCGGTCAAATGACACGGGACACATTGGTGAGGTATATACTGAATATAAGCGGTCCAAATGACTCGGGACACATGGTGAGGTACACACTAAATATAAGCGTTCAAATGACACGGGACACATTGGTGAGGTATGTACTGAATATAAGCGGTCAAGTGACTCGGGACACATTGGTGAGGTATATACTGAATATAAGCGGTCAAATGACACGGGACACATTGGTGAGGTATATACTGAATATAAGCGGTCAAATGACACGGGACACATTGGTGAGGTATATACTGAATAAAAGCGGTCAAGTGACACGGGACACATTGGTGAGGTATATACAAATATAAGCGGTCAAATGACACGGGACACATTGGTGAGGTATATACTGAATATAAGCGGTCAAATGACTCGGGACACATTGGTGAGGTATATACTGAATGTAAGCGGTCAAATGACACGGGACACATTGGTGAGGTATATACTGAATAAAAGCGGTCAAATGACTCGGGACACATTGGTGAGGTATATACTGAATATAAGCAGTCAAATGACACGGGACACATTGGTGAGGTATATACTGAATATAAGCGGTCAAATGACACGGGACACATTGGTGATGTATATACTGAATATAAGCGGTCAAATGACTCGGGACACATTGGTGAGGTATATACTGAATGTAAGCGGTCAAATGACACGGGACACATTGGTGAGGTATATACTGAATATAAGCGGTCAAATGACACGGGACACATTGGTGAGGTATATACTAAATATAAGCGGTCAAATGACACGGGACATATTGGTGAGGAATATACTGAATATAAGCGGTCAAATGACACGGGACACATTGGTGAGGTATATACTGAATATAAGCCAAGAAAATGACATTCATTATATCAATAGCTACCTTTAATGAAAGTTTCGGGTCAATTTTTGCAAGACCAATTTTCAAAAAATCATCAAATAACTGAGAAAGTATATAACATAAGAAATTAAAAATTTATTCATTCAGAACCACCACATCTCGTCACGCATACGTGACAAACTTCCTGATGTGTGACAAGAGCTGAACCGATTCGAACAAAGGGCATAGAAGTTTTTGTCAGCTGTCACCCAGGCCGCAGAATCACGTAGCGATCTTACACTTAAGTCAAAATTTTAAATCGCTTTAAAATTGTTATTTCTTACATAACGCGGTCAACATATTGCCTGACAACGTAAATTCTAGGTAAGTTATTGTAAAACAGCTAAAATAAGGGAAAGGAACATACTAAGTTTAACGACTGAAATTTGTAAGATCCCTTGATGACCCAGGTGCCAGTAGGCCTACGTATCTGAGATTTTTATAATATATTTATTTATATTTATATTTATTTATTTATTTGATTGGTGTTTTACGCCGCCCTCAAGGATATTTCACTTATACGACGGCGACTAGCATTATGGAGGGAGGAAACAGGGCAGAGCCCTGGACTTGAACTCACAGCGACTGCATTAGTGAGAGGCTCCTGGGTCATTACGTCGGGCTAGCGCGCCAATCAACTGAACTTTATAATATACTGATGAATGAATGAATGATTATGGCTTAACGCAACCTCGGCAATATTTCAGCCATATCGTGGCGAGAACATGGTGAAAAACACGAGGCGGTTGAGGTTAATATACTGACGAAGGCACTGCAGTAGACTGCATTCGTCTTAACGGAAACAAATTGTTTCTGCGATACACAATTTTTAACACGAGCCTCATATGTTGCCCAGGCTTTTACATGTTAACAAGCCTTAGAAGTATAATTATCACGGCTTTGTAAACTAACCAGTCCTGACAGTAAATATAGCTGGACTATGTTTACGGGTACTTATAAGTCGTATCAGTACACACATAAGCTAACCAGCCCTGTCAGTAAATATAGCTGGACTATGTTTAGGGCACTTACAAGTCGTATCAGTAGACACATGAGCTAACTAGTCCTGTCAGTAAATATAGCTGGGCTATGTTTACGGGTACTTACAAGTCGTATCAGTACACACATCAGCTAACCCTGTCAATAAATATAGCTGGGCTATATACACGGGTACTTGCAAGTCGTGTCAGTACACACATAAGCGGGGCCTACGTGGCTAGTTGGTTAGCGCGCTAGAGCAGCGTAATAACTCAGGAGCCTCTCACCAATGCCGTCGCTGTGAGTTCAAGTCCAGCTCATTCTGGCTTCCTCTCCTGCCGTACTTGCGGATGGTCGTGGGTTTCCCACGGGCATTGCCTGGTTTCCACCCACCATAATGCTGGTCGCCGTCGTATCAGTGAAATATTCTTGAGTACAGCGTTAAACAGAAATCAAATAAATAAATAAATAAACACACATAAGCTGACCAGCCCTGTCAGTAAATATAGCTGGGCTATGTATGCGGGTACTTACAAGTCGTATTAGTTTACACATAAGCATACCAGTAATGTCAATTTTCCTCCATGGTACAAAATGCTGTCCGCCGCCACATTAATGCAATATTCCTGAGTACGGCGTAAAACACCATTCAGATCAGTCAAATCTTTGCATAATTCACCTGTACCAGTCAGAACTCTCTGAGATTGTACTCTATAAGCCGAAACAAAAATATTTGGCAAGCAGTATGTAAACACATGCGCCCTTAAATATGACCAGGTATGCGTGACGATCGAGAAAAAACTACTTTGCCAAATATATTATTTACTGGTATACATAATTCAAAGCAAAAAAAATCAAAACAATTAAGATCAATGTATGTATGGCACAATTGCACATTTTGGTGGTAGGTATTTGTTCACGGGGTTCGGGGTTAATGCCAAAGCTTCAGACAGCTTCTTGCTCACGTAGTTTGGCGCCAGGAGCTGATATTTTTTATTACATAACCCACTTCTACCAACCCCCAACACTCCTCATTCCCCCTTCCCACTCCGCAACCCCTATTCACTATATACACTGATGAATCTCAGACTGAAACGTAAACACCACCAAGTTATACAATGGGTGGTGAGTTTACGATCGTGGTACAAGATTTAACCCTGTTACATTTTGGCAGTCTTCCCGTTAATCCCCTTTTGCCAACTGTATTAAGGCGATTAAATCGTGTGTACAGGTGTTTGGTCAACGATTCCTCACACCTGAGAATTTACCTGTATGTGTAGTGTTACGCCAAGACGTCTCCAGAAGGACCTTGTTTGTGCCTTACTGGAACTGCCGCCAATGTTTCATAGTGATCAAGTTTACTGACCACTTCTGCCTAGTCTGTGATGACATCTACTTGCTTATTATCACTAAATTCTCACAGCTGCCTTGTCAGTGTGGATTACAAGACTACGTGTGTACTGTCCACAGCAGACGAACCAATCCCTTGAGTACCCGACAATAAACGAACATACATTCTCTTTACCGGTGAGTATTGGGCTATGAAGAAAAGATATACTGTTGAACTGTTTTTTTTTTGTTTTTTTGTTGTTGTTGTTGTTTTATTTTTTTGTTTTTGTTTTTTGTTTTTGGTAAAAAAAATCAGTATGCGACAATATGACGTTTTTGGCAAATAGAGGTAAATGTAGGAATTAGCTCTACATGTTTCACGATGATGATATGCCAGTTGTGTTTAAATGAAAAAGTTCACAAAGCATTTATGCTTTCCTTAAAACCCAGTCCTTTTCTTTTACATGCATATGAGTATTGTGTACAAAGCGGAGGGAAGTGTTTTTGTAGATTCCACCGTTCTCGGCAATTGCTTGGTCTTGGCGCCAAAAAGCGGTCAATGACTCTCGTGTGGCCGCTTGCGCAGTCTTACCTTCAAAATGACTTGTTTTCCTCCAATCTGGTGTACATATCTGTGCGTCAAATGTAGAAAAGTTGGTCAGTTACTTGCCAAAGGTCGATGGTTTACCCTGGGCATAGTTTCCTCCAAACTTGAAAGTAACCACCATCGTACGTGAAAAATTCATGGTTATGACTTTAAACAAAAATAAAAAATAAATACGAAATGCTTTCTTACAACATTGCAGCTCCCAGTAAAATGTATCGCTACCATGGTCATAAATCTGATTTTTTGGCCGCTTACAGGGTTTTGAATGGACGAAAAAATCACTTAAGAGCATTAAAACTATGACCGCAGAAAACAAAACTCTGAAGGGAACTTGCAAGGGCGTGATAAAAAATATACCTCCATGAAGTCTTGTGGATACACGTGCCATTAATCGCTCCCCAGTTTTCATAACAGCAGCTCCTTCGAGACACACATAAGAGTTTATTAGTTTTTTCAGATGTTCTTCGTCGCGATAGTCTAGAATTATTCACTCATACAACATGTAGTTGCCATGTAGTTTTATGGGTGGAAGAGTGTGACATAAACACCTGCACACCATGGAAGAGTGTGACGTACACACGTGCACACCATGGAATAGTGTGACGTACACAGGTGCACACCATGGAAGAGTGTGACGTAAACACGTGCACATCGACTGCTAATCTTCAACCAGGTCCCGCCAACAGTCGGGAGAAAAATCCCTGTCCAAAGCCGGGACTGAACCATTGACTCGTGCGCCTCAATGCATAAGAATCGTCGTCTTATATATACATATATACCTTTTTATTTGCAGGAACTTCCACCATGGCTGCTCGTTATGGCACTGACAAAGAGGTGGCGGCGGTGACTTTCAACCTCAAGCAACAACGCCTGATGGAGAAGAACTTACAAACGCTCAGTCTGGAGGAATCGTACGCCGTGAAGCTGCTCGAGATTAACCGGAGGATCGTGCAAGTCAACTACGGACGAATGACAGACAAAGTCGCTCAAATCAACTCCTTCCTCACACCAGAGGAGATCAAGATTCTCAACGAAATGGAAGCCACCGGAAACTTCAAGTCCATGTACTCCGCTCCGAACTTTTCTCCATCTCTCAGGATCAGTTCGGCTGAGAAGCGACTAAAATTGAACAGTACTCCTCGTCCAAACACGGCTGTACCTTACGAGGCGCATCGAGATGAGATACACAGCAGCAGGAGGGAGAAACGTCCTCATACCGGGCACAGAATGCACGCTGAGGAGTACCAAAGTGAAAACGAGGATTCCAGCCCCCGACACCACAGTTCTAAAGGTCGACATGCTAGACCAAAGACAGCGCATGCGTCTTCCGCCACGCCATCCGGAGACGCCGATGAGAACAGTGGTCATTCTCGTCACGGGGGAAAGTCGCGTCCGGGGACCATACACCGCAGTACATCCGATCAGGGAACCACCGCAACCCCGCGACGAGATCGAGCAAAGACCGCACCAAGCTCCAGCAAACCCACCCCTCAGCACAACTGTCACGATGCCGTGGCGGCCGGTGGGGGAGAGGTGCGCAGCTTGACCAGCGCCATGGGGGGTGCTCCCCGCACAAGGAGCACTGCCGAGCTCACCAGAGCTTCCATCGAAGGCAACAAAGGTGGCGGTAACTTCCAAGAGCGCAAGATGGAAATGCTGAAAATGGAAGCTCAAAGAGGGCTCGAGTTGGACAGCAAGAAAAATAACTTTCTCAAAAAGGTCTGCGAGAATGTGAAATCTAATCCATCTCACATCGCTCGTCGAGCCAGCATTAGACCGACACCTTTGGACCCCGAGATGCTACGTCCAGCCGAGGCGACCCCTGCAACCAGTGCCCGACGTGTGAGGAGAAAACACACGGCAGAATTCGGGAGGATATCGGAGGATGAGTACAGACAACGCCTGGAGGACAGCTGGAAAGACTTGTCCAAGTGCCGATATTTGAGGATTCCTGGACAAGAGGAAGATTTGTCCACAGACAACACACTCGTCAAGGACAAAATGCAACTCATGAAGATATTCAAGCAGAAAAGGTCAAAATCTTTTCTGAAGGGGTTTTTGAACGACTGAGACAGTTTGGATTTCCATATGATGGACGATGTGTTTAACGAAAATTCACTCGTCAAAGACAAGATACAACTCACGGAGATATTCAAATAGAAAAGCTCTAAATCTTTTCTCAAATGACTGTTGGGCGGCTGAAGCAATAACGGTTCCTGGAGTGGAGGGCACACATAACACGCTCAACAAGAACAGATATTCAAACATTAAAGAGGAGGCCCTTTTTTAGGGCCTTTTGAATGACTACGGCCAGAGTAACATTACTATTGGCTTGAATGCTGTTTAAAACCTTATTCAGCTAGGGACCTTAGAAAGGACTTCATTTAAAGTTACATAAGTAGATTTAATTGACGCCATGCATCAATTTCTGGACTAAAACATAACAAGTGTGCCTGGAATCTAAAATCCTCATGCCAAGCACGAAGCCATCAAGATATCACCGCATACTTGACACCTTGGGTGTTTACGTTACGTTGTGAACTTAAGCCGATTGCTTCTGGCAGCTTACCAATCGATCGTTCTCTACCATTGTTTGGGCTACAAAATGTTGTCTGCTTAGGAAGTTGGAGAATCATTTTTGGAAACAATAAATGGATCCTTTGTATGTGAGATGTTGTACTAGTATTCGGCTGACACTGTTTTGTAGACCAGCAAATTACTTTCTGGACCGGAAATATAAATAAGCATCAACTTTGCTGAACTTCTTCTTCATTTGTTGCTTCACTGATTTTTTCTCCGACAGATTTGCTGCATATTTGTAAATCCTTCGTACACATGTCATGTGTTTATGCAAATCACAACAATACGATACTGATGCTAATCCGACATTGCTCTGGATGGCCGCAAACCAACGTCAGAACGCACTCCGTTTAAAAATCAGATGCACACTGCTACGGCGTTTGAGAAAAATATTATCTATTAAACAGGGCCTTAAGTTTGCAGACACTAATGCTCCTGATCTGCTCGTCTGTCGATTTATCGTAAGCACAACGTCGACCTGTTATTTCCTAGGCTGCCTGGCTCAGAAATGCCCTGTTGATGCTCAAAGTGAAGGTTAGTTCTGACAGCCTCCACATGTTTGACCAGGGCAGGTAACTGCTTCAGTTTTATAAATTAAACGCGTTCTGACGCTGGTTTTGCGCCATCCTTGGCCGAACAAAAAATTGTGCCAATCCCAACCACAGAGGAATCTGGGACTATGCTCATGCCTGAGGAAAATGTCACGCGGTAAACCGTTTAAATTCCACCGATTATACGCTTCGAAATGTAGTGTTGTCTTAACACCTAAGTCAAAATTAGCTGATTCAGTCTTAATTGGGAAACAGTTCTTGCACTTTCAGTATCATTTGAGCCTTAATTCACCTGCCATTCCACCGGTGCGAGTCTATCCTGTGAATGATTCTGATGATCGACCATTAAAATGCCCTTCACCAGTCATGCGTACAAAAGCTGCATGCCTTATAGATCCAGAAGTATGCTAAACTAGGGATGCCGATATTATATTACTGTGCGTACATTAACAGCAGTCTTCTGAAATTTAAAGTTGAAAGTAAATATCTACATAGTTTCTTTGGCCAAAATCAGATTTCACATTTATCCCCAGCTGTTCCCATAATGTACAGTATATGGATAAAAGAACCTAAAAGAACCCATTCTGCTTTAAGCCCAAATGCCAATTCTCACGTTCTTGTTTGTTCAAGAGTCGAGTCTGGCTTGTGTTTGGGAAAATGATACGTTTCCCTTCTTAGTTTGATTTCCCCTCAGCTCTATCTCCATGGTTTTGCCTACACTAGGTTTCATTTGAGCTCAACTTCGCTTGCCTCTCGTCTGGTTTTCACTTGTCTCTGAATTTCCCTTGGCTCTGATTTTCCCTTGGCACAGTCTGATTTCCCTCATCACTGGTCTCCCCTCTTTTCATTACTGTTTCCTAAAGCTGCAATCTTAACCACCACATTGAAAAATAGGAACAACAGATCAATCAAATCAGTGAGTAATTGAGAATACAAACTGCTTCACTTGTGACCACATTCAGGATTTGTTTTGTCTACAAAGGGCGTTTTTTAGTCGGCCAAGAATGTAACCTTCCCTGACAGATTATCCCAGGATTAACCAAAGAAGGTGTATATCTTGGAACCTTGCCCACACCTAAGTTGTCTACTACAACCAGCTACAGGTGTACACTGGTCTTAGGCTTTATGGAACAAGATTGCATTGGTCTAAAACACCCACTACAGCGACAGGAACATGACATGCATTTTGTAACAATGAATACGGTCAGCTTGTTATCACACTGAGACAATATTAATATCTTTGAGTTTCAAAGTACACCATGTATGGCAAACATAAATAGAGAAAATAAATTCAAAGTTAACACATGGTAAGTTTTCATCTGTGACGTTTATTGAATGGCAGATAACTCACAGGATCGACAGATAATGTTTTTTGTTAACCTTTGTTACACAATGACTAAATACCAAATGATTATTAATATGCTGTCAAAAAAGGTTTCTCAATGTCTTCCGACATAGTCATTTTGTTTCATACACATGATTCACATACTGGAAAGGTAAATGCAAAACACAGTATGAACATATATGTAGCTTTTGTTACATTGTAGACATGTACCAATACTCCACAATAAAATGCCTTACTCTTGATTTACATATTTCCAACTGAGAGCCAAATAAGGATATCAATTCTTTTAACGGAATATCTACCTGTTTCATACACAGACAATTAACATACAAATATCTACCTGCATCATACAGACAATTAACATACAAATACCTACATGTATCATACACAGACAATTAATATACAAATATCTACCTGTATCATACACAGACAATTAACATACAAATATCTACCTGCATCATACAGACAATTAACATACAAATTTATGAAACATAATTCCAAACACTGGGCGCTACACAGGTGCAAACTGAATGGCAAAGAAAGCATACAGGTACAGGTTACCACACTGTTGAGCAATCAAACACAAGGCAATATTTACATGTAAGCAATGGTCCATTTATACACAGCCCTTGTCACAGCTGTTCTACTGAGTAGCCTACTGTACACCCGGGGCAGGTGGCATGGACTCATCCATGATACCATCACAGTATAAGTACACACACCTAATGACTTCTTGACGTCATATGATAAAATACACATACACACATACTGTACCACTGGGGCTAAAATACCCCTTGGTTCGGCAGACATAAGTTATTATATAAGTCAGATCACCCAGACATATCCACTTGTCATAACCTCATCTACCACCTAGGTCATTGATATACATGTATGTATACTTTCGATCGTAAAACACCAATCAAATAAATATACCTTTAAATACTCTTAGTAAATAATCTTTTTATTATGTGAAAGCCTATAAACAAAATGAGTGTATCCACATGAATATCTTTCAAATGCAGTGGTGCATGGACTGTACACTGTACACTGAGTTTTCCAACAAGCTGAAATAAACAAATTTGCATACAGAGTGCTGATATAAATAGATAAAAGAATAAAGCAGTGTTCACATGACGCAAAATGGCCCTGTTGTGGTTTAACAAGAAGTTAGTGTTAGTATAGTGTGATCCAATAACTGCTCCCTGAGCCTGCAGCTGGATTTGAAGTAACATTGATGACATCCTTTCTGAGTAGAAAGATTACATCTCAGTAGCATTAAGAGCAAACAAATCAAAACACAACTCTCTGAAATGCAGCTTGGAACTGAACCATGTTTTGTGGGGATGTTGTCATCACCTCACCATCACATGCACTGCAATTATCTCACCTTTGGGTCAAGGTCATCATCATATCATATATTATGCTTATGATATTACTGTATATATATATATATACCGCTATATATTCTACATAACGGGGCCTCCGTGGCTCAGTTGTTTAGCATGCTAGCACAGCGTAATGACCCAGGAGTCTCTCACCAATGCGGTCACTGTGACTTTTAGTCCAGCTCATGCTGGCTTTCTCTCCGGCCGTACGTGGGAAGGTCTGCCAGCAACCTGTGGATGGCTGTGGGTTTCCCCCAGGCTCTGCCCGGTATCCACCCACCATAATGCTGGAGTACGGCGTATAACACCAATGAAATAAATATTCTACACATACATGAACCTCAGAACAGGTGTAATAAACCGATGACTTGTTAGTTCTGTAAGAGTCAGTAACAGATTCTCTTCTCATAATACTTTCACAATACCTTGCCCTAACTATCCTTATGACACCTGGCACATACATGAAAACAGAGAAACTAGATTGCACAAAGCCCAAAAATGATGATATAAGGGGCATAACTCCGTCCAACGTCTGACAATATACACAGTCATGTCCCTTGTATAATGTAAACCATGAGTTACAGATAATTCCATATTTGAATGAACACATACTCACTCAACAGAACAATAAAATATATATTGGTACTGAAGTCTTTTGGAATGTAAGAAAGCTCATGGCTGTATGAAAAATGATACATTTGATGATGTAATGTAAATGACAGACTGATGGTTACATGTGCTCTGCAACAACATACAAGTCACTTTTCTATTTAAGGTTGATGTAATCAGGAACAGAATGAAATCTGAACATAAGAGAAAAAAACTTCATACATTTAAATATAACATTTATCAGTAGTACTATGGTATAACATGTAGGTTACATTCATGAAGCAGTGCAACAGGTGCTTGCTCCGATCAGCTTTCATCATTCTAGACATCCAGAGAGAGCAAAACACCATCTGAATTCACATATGGTGTGTCTTATTACGTATGAGTATGTGCACAAACTCTCATAATACATGTTCCTGTCAGAGTAATAAAAAAATTCTCACATCCTATACCATATGAATTCCATGTCCATGGATTCTGCTCAAAAGCACTGTCAATACATGTCTATGTTCACTCTTTTTTTCACGCATTATTCTACTAAGCTGCAAGAAGGCAGAGACAATAGCCCATGTTAGATTTTTGCCAAACTTGGTCACTACATTTAGAAAATATCCCATCCATATTATTAAACCAACATAGTACAATCAGCTAAAAGTGCTAACAAGGAGATAATTCTACACCGCACGTATTATATACACACATACATGTATGTACAAAACACTGTACATCTCACAAATTATCACTCAGTCAATCGCTCTTGGGATGATCTGTTTTCTCTGCAGCTTTGGCATCTAAAACAGCACCTGAACAAAACAATTACAAACAGACAAATTATATATACACATTAACCACACTAAGCTCACAAAGCTATTTGTCTACATACCCTTAGTACTGCACTTTTAATGTACAAGTCCAAAGAAAAGGTTCATGCTATGATAAAAAGACAACAATCTGATTAAATGTTCTTAACACTGACAGAATCATCTTTGATGTTATATATTATTTTTTATTTGAATAGTGCAGAATGCCATACCCAAGAACTTTCCACCCAAAATATAAATGACAAAGTTCATACCTAGAGGAAACCTGCTGCCCAAACCTCCCTTTATACAAATGTATGTTTCAACTCAATCTACCACAGGTGATACCTGCACCACTTCTTAGCTAGCCCGAGGCTCACCTTGGGCATGATTCTACCCAAAACCAAACTGCAAGCTCAGCACATATATCTGAGAAGGTCATTTTGGCTCAGGCCTGTCCTCCTCGAAACCCAAATGTGTATGTGGTTCAGCACAGCTGCTGGCCACTGTGTCATGATCACCTTGGCTCAGATCCCTATCCTCCCAAACCCCGAAGTGAATGTGGTTTAGCACACCTTCTGACCTCTGTGCGTTTACCCGACCCATATCTGGGAGGATCACCTTAGCTCAGATCCCTATCCTCCACAAACCCCAAATGTGTATGTGGTTCAGTACAGCTGCTGATCTCTGTGTGTTTAAATGACACATATCTGGAGGATCACCTTAGCTCAGATCCCTATCCTCCACAAACCCCAAATGTGTATATGGTTCAGCACAGCTGCTGACCTCTGTGCGTTTACCCGACCCACATCTGGGAGGATCACCTTAGCTCAGATCCCTATCCTCCACAAACCCCAAATGTATATGTGGTTCAGTACAGCTGCTGACCTCTGTGTGTTTACCAAACACATATCTGGGAGGATCACCTTAGCTCAGATCCCTATCCTCCACAAACCCCAAATGTGTATATGGTTCAGCACAGCTGCTGATCTCTGTGTGTTTACCTGACACATATCTGGTAGGATCCCCTTGGCTAAGATCCCTATCCTCCACAAACCCCAAATGTGTATATGGTTCAGCACAGCTGCTGATCTCTGTGTGTTTACCGAACACATATCTGGTAGGATCACCTTGGCTCAGATCCCTATCCTTCACAATCCCCAAATGTTTACGTGGTTCAGCACAGCTGCTGATCTCTGTGTGTTTACCTGACACATATCTGGGAGGATCACCTTGGCTCAGATCTCTATCCTCATCAAAGCCCAAATATGTATGTAGTTCAGCACAGCTGTTGGCCACTGGGTCATGATCACCTTGGTTCAGATCCCTATCCTCCCAAACCCAAATGTGAATGTGGTTTGGCACACCTTCTGACCTTTGTGTGTTTACCCGACCCATATCTGAGAGAGTCATCTTGGTTCAGATCCCTAGCCTCCCAGACCTCAAATGCGTAGGTCGTTCAGTACAGCTGCTGGCCACTTTTTATTTACCAAGCAGTATATTGATGATCTACTGGCGTTATATAATCCCCATATTGCTGAAGCTGTGAAGGAAATCTATCCGCCTTCATTGGATTTAAAGGCGACAACAGACAGTCCTGATCATACATCTTATTTGGATCTATATCTGTACAAAGACGAACAAGGTTTCCTTTCACGCCGCCTTTACAAAAAAAGGAATAATTTCAATTTTGATATTGTAAATTATCCTTATTTAGATAGCAATATACCAAAGGGTCCTGCATATCGCGTATACATACCTCGCCTTGTAGCATTTGTCAGATCTTGTGTTAATTGTGATGACTTTAATCAGCATCATAAGTTGCTAGTTCAAAAACCAGTTTGTCAAGGATACTCCATCAAACGCCTTCATTCTAAGTTTCTCAAATTTTACAATGAGTATAACACTCTCGCTGGCAGGTATGGACAGAGCGTTCAGAATCTCTGACGATCTGCATTGTGATCAACCACATAGACAGCGCTGTTATCCCTATGTACACATCTATCACGTACATGGTATTTAACAACATAGATGACGCTGGTTGCCCAGTGTAACTGTCTATCTTGTATGTCATGTGTAACATCATAGATGGCGCCTCTTGTAGTATGAGATCCTTACATGTTAACGGGAAAGACGTAATCGTCCGTTACTTTTGAATCACAATCTGATCGGTTAGGGCCTGTAACGCTCGTCATTTTCAAACTGTATCTAATACCGCTTAACCTGGGGCTAAGGGCCGTAAAGGTAGCCATGCTAATTACATCAGCATGATGCCTTTATGAACAGTTGAAATTAAAGCGCAACTGAGATACTTGTTTAATTGTTATTTGACATGGAACTCATTCACGGACTACGAATTTGAACTTTGATATGGAATTCATGCCTGGAATATTCATTGTCTGCCCGGCATCATTGAAAACTGATGACCGCTTCTCTCTTGTGTGTTACCGGTTTTATTTCTTATTTGTATAATTTCTTACATATCTTTGTCTTTGGGAGTTAGTGTTAAACATTGTTTTGGAAATGGATCTTGCGATTATCGACTTGGAACGCCCTTTACGGACTACGAATGGTATATGAATGTCAGACTTGACGCTTATATGATCCCCTTGGCTAAGATCCCTATCCTCCACAAACCCCAAATGTTTACGTGGTTCAGCACAGTTGCTGATCTCTGTGTGTTCACCTAACCCATAGCTGGGAGGATCCCCTTGGCTCAGATCCCTATCCTCCACAAACCCCAAATGTATACAGGTGTATGTGGTTCAGTACAGCTGCTGACCTCTGTGTGCTTACCGAACACATATCTGGTAGGATCACCTTAGCTCAGATCCCTATCCTCATCGAAGCCCAAATGTGCATATGGTTCAGCACAGCTGTTGGCCACTGTGTCATCATCACCTTGGTTCAGATCCCTATCCTCCCAAACCCCAATGTGAATGTGGTTTAGCACACCTTCCGACCTCTGTGTGTTTACCTGACACATATCTGGTAGGATCACCTTAGCTCAGATCCCTATCCTCCACAAACCCCAAATGTATATGTGGTTCAGCACAGCTGCTGATCTCTGTGTGTTTACCGAACACATATCTGGTAGGATCACCTTGGCTAAGATCCCTATCCTCCACAAACCCCACATGTGTATATGGTTCAGCACAGCTGCTGATCTCTGTGTGTTTACCGAACACATATCTGGTAGGATCACCTTGGCTCAGATCCCTATCCTCCACAAACCCCAAATGTGTATATGGTTCAGTACAGCTGCTAATCTCTGTGTGTTTACCTGACACATATCTGGGAGGATCACCTTGGCTCAGATCCCTATCCTCCACAAACCCCAAATGTGTATATGGTTCAGCACAGCTGCTGATCTCTGTGTGTTTAAATGACACATATCTGGGAGGATCACCTTGGCTCAGATCCCTATCCTCCACAAACCCCAAATGTGTATGTGGTTCAGTACAGCTGCTGACCTCTGTGTGTTTAAATGACACATATCTGGGAGGATCACCTTAGCTAAGATCCCTATCCTCCACAAACCCCAAATGTGTATGTGGTTCAGTACAGCTGCTGATCTCTGTGTGTTTAAATGACACATATCTGGGAGGATCACCTTAGCTAAGATCCCTATCCTCCACAAACCCCAAATGTGTATGTGGTTCAGCACAGCTGCTGATCTCTGTGTGTTTACCTGACACATATCTGGGAGGATCACCTTGGCTCAGATCCCTATCCTCCACAAACCCCAAATGTGTATATGGTTCAGCACAGTTGCTGATCTCTGTGTGTTTACCGAACACATATCTGGTAGGATCACCTTGGCTCAGATCCCTATCCTTTACAAACCCCAAATGTTTACGTGGTTCAGCACAGCTGCTGATCTCTGTGTGTTTACCTGACACATATCTGGGAGGATCACCTTGGCTCAGATCCCTATCCTCCCTATCCTCCCCATCTTCATCGTCTTCATCCTCACTGGGATATCTCCTCCTCCCCTGCCTCCATACAACACAGGCTATAGCACACTATGCTGATAATAGCCATCGGAAGGCCAAACATGAGCAAGAAAAGCCAGCGGGGATGCAGTCCAAACACTCTGACAAGAAATAAATACAACACCTCTAAAGACACTTATAATACAAAGTTGTAAACACATCTTAAGTCAGTTTTGCAACAAAGGTGCCAACTAATTACAGATGTCAAAAACTCTTACAGATCCATGCTTCAACTACGTATGTAAATTTAGCACATTTCGTCATCTAAAAGTCGACATTTACCTATCCAAAAATCACTAATAATAACACCTGCCCATAAAACTCCTGCACATGAAAAGCACTGTGGCCTGCCCTTTTCATGTTCTGATTTTGGTCAATATGGGTTTGTCTATACTAATCCACCAATGACAATGAAAACCATTGTGATTCAAATAGCTGTCATTTCACTGTCAGTGATGTAAATGCATTTATTCACCCTGCTAACCCTGAATTTTTTGAAAAAAAAAAAAAATCAGAATATAATGAAAAAAAAAATTATACCAAATAAGGTTTCTTAAGCACACATACCTTACAATCTGAACACTTAACTTCATTATCCTCAGTAAAAAAAAAAAATAGAAGTTAGCACATAACACTTATTTTGGCTGTAATTTTACATACAGTTCACTTTTCTGTTTTCTTTTTCTTTAACGCTGCAGTGAGCCACGAGACTGCTTGTGATCACCAAAATCTGACTTTGCTGATCAACAAGAATAACATCCCTGATCAGAAATTGAACAATATTAAAGTGTTCACAATGAAATGACGCAAGTTGTTAAATGTGTGTTAGTGGTACTTCGGTGCGTTCTTCTATACTAACAGGTCTCTTGCAAAAAAATGAATGTAATGAACAAAAAGAAGGAATTACTTGGTAGTTAACTGTCTGGATGTGCTGATCATTTTGTATGCTAAAATTATATTCCATAGAATGCATTGAATTAATTACAAAATAAAAAAATGTCGCCCATGTTTTGAATGTTACCTTTTTGGTGCCTATTTGAGTATTTGACATTCATTATTACAACAAAAAAAAATCGAAAAACATTTCTAAAAAAACAAAAAAACCCACAAAATCAGAATTGTGATAGTAATATACAATTGTTCGGACAAATTGTGAGTTAATGTGGAGCAAAACTACATGTATTAAAGATTACTGAAAATGTGGAGGTACAGGTTGATCCTGTCTACAATTACTTCTGTTCCAGCTCCCCGGACTCTCTCCCTACCCATGCCAACAGCACAGTGTAACCATGTAGGCGGCTGTGAACACCTCATAAATCTCCATGCTGAGTCCTCATGCTCTCAAACCATCCACTAGTATTATCTTAACCCAGCACACATGGCTTTTCAGTTAGTACAGATTCGTTGACTGCATCTCTAATTAGCTGTAAGTTGCAGCCAAACTTTTCTTATTCAGCGTGTTGAAGAATGCAGTCCTCTGTCATGTAAAGTTCTGCCTTTCTCTCTGTGTGTGGCCAAACCAGGGAATACTTCCTGAGGACAGAGCATGTCTCCTAGCTTCTGGTAACAGGAATGCCTGTTTTTCTCCTCACCTTTTCCCTTCTGCACGTGTAGAAGCATTTTACAAAATCATTTTGTTCTGGATTATCCATCAAAATATGTTTTGAAAAGTCAGTGGCACATTTTCTCAACATAGAGTTAAACAAATACCAACTCAAAAATATAGTCATCATTTCACACCTACGAAAAACTTGAAATAATCGAATAACTATGCCTTTTGCCCTGAACTACTAAGATTCTGCTCCTTATTCTGGCTTACAAGGGCACTGTGCCCCTCAGAATGCACAGGCTTCTCTAACAGCTTTTTGGTTAGGAGTAATTTCAATTTTCTACAAATATGTACAATGGAAAATTGCATCATTATTTGAATCTAATCTAAACTCTCCAGGAATGCTCAAAGGACCAAAGTTTGGTACACTGGAAAGTCTGAACTTGATTATTTTAATTATTTTAAACTTATTATTATTTTTGGGTTGAAATAATAATAATAATACCTGGTCATTATTAAACCAAGATTCAAATAAATACCTTACTGGTAACAGGGCAGAACTTGTTTGGAAGAAAAACCTGAGATAAAGAAGTCTATGAGAGTGAGAATGGCTGAGCCAGCTGGCTAGCTGTGGCAACCGCAGACGGCTCAGTGCCACTGTTGCTCTAACCTTGAAGTTAAGAGAAAAAAAAATGGAAACCGCCAGGCACTTGTATTTATCAAGCTGTCAAATAATGGTCTGGAATATGACAGATGACACAGCTGTTGTTGAAATAAGCAGGAGGTGTAAGACTAGCAGGCTTTGATCTCTAATGGGAAGGAAACAAAAACAGCTTTGGCGCCTAATACTATGTAAGACAATTTATCTACCAGGCTTCACTTTGGCTGAGATAATGGCAGTTAAATGTTCTGTATACAAGGATGTCATTTATGTTTCACTTCACAACGAAAGCAAATATCAGATGTATCAGTACAATCACCTAAATTTAATAAAATGTTAGAGAATGATGTATGTGAGCAATATCTACAGTTTCAAGACAACACACACCACCGCCTTCAGAAACCTCTCCTCACTGCCTGTAACTTTTCCTCACAGAAATAATATCTCTACACATAATATACAAGCGACTGGTACAAAAACAACAAGGCATTCAGAGAAAACCAGCAGCTCACCTGCTCTATTGAGCAGTTCTTAAAACTGCATAATATTTAAGTCACGTGATACATAAAAATATTGATCTCTAAACCCAAAAAAGTAGAATGATTGACACAGTCATACACAGACACTAACCTCTAATTATATAGTGCTAAGATGTCGCCATTAAATCAACAAGAAAGACCAAACTTATTAAACTGTCACAACTATTACATTGACAATGTAACAGGCACTGTGGGGAGTCAACTTTACCACAGATGTATTTGATATGCAAATCACAAACTGCATTTGGCAATCCATGTACTGTGACAGGCAACTCACATGTAACTGTGTGAATAGCCAAGCAAAATGTTGAGCTATAAGGTAAAAGACTTTGCAGTCCTTGGTCTTTCATATGCAAATCACTGCAAATGATTGGCTCTCTGTGTACCATGGTCGGCCACTGCAACCCTATGATTGGTCAAAAACTTTAACCAAACTGGACACTGCAACTGACAGCATCTGATTCCCCTCTCACAATACCTCTCCTTACTTTGTAAGGCGAGCTAAAAAACCATTCAGAAAAAGTTGTATTACTATTTGTTTTCCTAAAACATCAGCTATCAGTTGAGTATTCTATGCCAGTTTCTTCTTGAATCACCAATTAGCCAACAGAGGGACGGATGGACAGACATATAATTTGTGAGGACAACACTGCAGGTCAATCATCAATACTATTAAACCGTTAAAAATCAGACTAGATTTACTTGGTACTATACTGAAGTTGTGTGCTGATTGATATTTAATCTATCTGATTTTCCTGATATACTTACCAAAACCATTGTAAACAAATCATAAAACACTCGCTTCAGGCGCTGAAAAAAGCCAGTTCCTCCATGTGCCTACAGATAAATATCACAGTCTGTGTTCAATAGCTTTAATATAATCGCTTTATTTTCTGATAAACAAGCATACAGGGCATTGCCACACAAAAGGGGAGGAAAAATATTTATATTTCTGGGAGAAATTATTAGGGTTACAAATACATCGTGTCCAAGTTAGCGCATGCAATCCAAAAACTTTAAACATGGATTTACATAGAAAATGTAGAATATATGAGATATGACATAACCATAATTACAGTCCTTACACTCCACAATGTCCGCATTCCCCACACATGTACATGTACCTGTACTTATCCATCTTGTACTCCCCTCAGATATTCTAAGATCCTCTCCCCCTCACCCCCCAGTGATTTTCCCCACACTGCTCATATCTGTACTGATCCATCCTGTGCTCCCTCAGAAATTCTATGATCCATCAATCTGTGTTATCTATCATGTCCCCACACTGCACATACATGCACTAATCCATCCTGTACTCCCCTTAACAATTCTATGATCCTCTCCCCCTCAATGTGATATCCCCAAACTGCTCACACCTGTACTGATCCATCCTGTACTCCCCTCAGGAAAACTATGATCCTCTCCCCCTCACCCCCCAGTGATTTCCCCACACTGCTCATACCTGTACCTATCTATCCTGTGCCCCCCTCAGGAATTCAATGACCCTCCACTCTGTGATATCTGTCATGTCCCCTCACTCCCCTTACCTGTACTGATCCACCCTGTACTCCCCTCAGATATTCTATGATCCTCCAGACTGTGATATCTATCATGTCTCCACACTGCTCATACCTAAACTGATCCATCCTGTACTCCCCTCAGATACTCTATGATCCCCCACACTGTCATATCCCTCTTGTCCCCTCACTCCCCACACCTGTACTGATCCATCCTGTACTCCCCTCAGATACTCTATGATCCTCCCCACTGTCATATCCCTCTTGTCCCCTCACTCCCCATACCTGTACTGACCCATCCTGTACTCCCCTCAGATATTCTATGATCCTCCAGACTGTGATATCTATCATGTCTCCACACTGCTCATACCTAAACTGATCCATCCTGTACTCCCCTCAGAAATTCTATGATCCTCCCCACTGTCATATCCCTCTTGTCCCCACACTCCCCATACCTGTACTGATCCATCCTGTACTCCCTTCAGATACTCTATGATCCTCCCCACTGTCATATCCCTCTTGTCCCTTCACTCCCCATACCTGTACTGACCTATCCTGTACTCCCCTCAGATACTCTATGATCCTCCCCACTGTCATATCCCTCTTGTCCCTTCACTCCCCATACCTGTACTGATCCATCCTGTACTCCCCTCAGATACTCTATGATCCTCCCCACTGTCATATCCCTCTTGTCCCCACACTCCCCATACCTGTACTGATCCATCCTGTACTCCCCTCAGATACTCTATGATCCTCCCCACTGTCATATCCCTCTTATCCCCTCACTCCCCATACCTGTACTGATCCATCCTGTACTCCCCTCAGAAATTCTATGATCCTCCCCACTGTCATATCCCTCTTGTCCCCACACTCCCCATACCTGTACTGACCCATCCTGTACTCCCCTCAGATACTCTATGATCCTCCCCACTGTCATATCCCTCTTATCCCCTCACTCCCCATACCTGTACTGATCCATCCTGTACTCCCCTCAGATACTCTATGATCCTCCCCACTGTCATATCCCTCTTGTCCCCTCACTCCCCATACCTGTACTGATCCATCCTGTACTCCCCTCAGATACTCTATGATCCTCCCCACTGTCATATCCCTCTTGTCCCCACACTCCCCATACCTGTACTGATCTGTCCTGTACTCACTTCAGGGATCCCATGATCCTCTCACCCTCACCCTCAGTGATATCCCCCTCACATCCCCTCATTGCCCATACCTGTACTGTTCCATCCTGTACTCCCTTCAAGAATTCTATGATCCTGCCCACTGTGATATCAGTCATGTTGTCAGGCATATAGTAGAGGTGAGTCTCTGGATCCAGTACCAGGATATTTGGCATGGATACGGACCACATAGTAATGCTGTTTACTGCTTCATTGTCAGACATCCACACAAACTGGAAGTGCCTGCAAAGAGTGAGAATAAAACACATTTAAGTCCAGCCAGAGAATCACAGGAGTCACTTTACGGTCAAGGAAGTCTCAAAAGTGACCGTTAGGACAAATAGTATTCAGAATTACTTCAGATGAATCATAATGAAACATTTCCTGGAAAAAGAACCTACTGGTGGCCAATCAGGAATCAGGTAAAATTAGCTCTGACTAACTACATAAAGGACCTGACAATGGTTCACCAAACTCGGCTCTCATGAGTGGTGAATAAAAGACAAAATGTTCCTGCTGGCCAACCTATAGCATTAATACTATTGTTTGTTGCCTTCCAGAACAGTTAAGCCAGTGGGCAATCATTTATTCGACTGTGAAAACCTGGCCAGAGTTTAGACAAGTGCACAACACAAGTATGATTGGGATTCCAGCACCTCAACAACATAGTGAAGGGGCAAATAAAAGCTACAGTCCAAGTACCTGTTTGTCTGTACCAAACAAAGTACAGTTTACGTATCAGATCAATTCTTTTGTGGATTCTAAATTAAATTAGAACAGGAAACTAAACTACATGTACTGTAAGTCATTAGTGTCATTGTACCTAATCTTGTGTAAGAGACTGGAACAAACAATGCAACAATATCATGGAGAAGAGATGACTGGCATGCAGCAACAATATCATGGAGAACGAGATGACCGGCATGCTGCAACAATATCATGAAGAAGAAATGACGGGTATACTGCAACAATATCATGGAGAAAAGATGACCGGTATGCTGCAACAATATCATGGAGAAAAGATGACTGGTATGCTGTAACAATATCATGGAGAAAAGATGACTGGCATGCAGCAACAATATCATGGAGAAGAGATGACCGGCATGCTGCAACAATATCATGAAGAAGAAATGACGGGTATACTGCAACAATATCATGGAGAAAAGATGACCGGTATGCTGCAACAATACCATGGAGAAAAGATGACTAGTATGCTGCAACAATATCATGGAGAAAAGATGACCAGTATACTGCAATGATATCATGGAGAAAAGATGACCGGCATGCTGCAACAATATCATGGAGAAAAGATGACTGGCATGCAGCAACAATATCATGGGGAAAAGATGACTAGTATGCTGCAACAATATCATAGAGAAAAGATGACTGGTACGCTGCAACAATATCATGGAGAAAAAATGACCGGCATGCTGCAACAATATCATGGAGAAAAGATGACCAGCATGCTGCAACAATATCATGGAGAAAAGATGACTGGCATGCTGCAAAGATATCATGGAGAAAAGATGACTAGTATGCTGCAACAATATCATGGAGAAAAGATGACCGGTACGCTGCAAAGATATCATGGAGAAAAGATGACTGGTATGCAGCAACAATATCATGGAGAAGAGATGACCAGCATGATGCAACAATATCATGGAGAAAAGATGACCGGCATGCAGCAACAATATCATGGAGAAAAGATGACTGGTACGCTGCAACAATATCATGGAGAAAAGATGACTGGTACGCTGCAAAGATATCATGGAGAAAAGATGACTAGTATGCTGCAACAATATCATGGAGAAAAGATGACTGGTACGCTGCAAAGATATCATGGAGAAAAGATGACTAGTATGCTGCAACAATATCATGGAGAAAAGATGACTGGTACGCTGCAAAGATATCATGGAGAAAAGATGACTAGTATGCTGCAACAATATCATGGAGAAAAGATGACCAGCATGCTGCAACAATATCATGGAGAAAAGATGACTGGTACGCTGCAAAGATATCATGGAGAAAAGATGACTAGTATGCTGCAACAATATCATGGAGAAAAGATGACCAGCATGCTGCAACAATATCATGGAGAAAAGATGACTGGTACGCTGCAAAGATATCATGGAGAAAAGATGACTAGTATGCTGCAACAATATCATGGAGAAAAGATGACCAGCATGCTGCAACAATATCATGGAGAAAAGATGACTGGCATGCAGCAACAATATCATGGAGAAAAGATGACGGGTATACTGCAACAATATCATGGAGAAAAGATGACCGGCATGCTGCAACAATATCATGGAGAAAAGATGACCAGTACGCTGCAACAATATCATGGAGAAAAGATGACCGGTATGCTGCAACAATATCATGGAGAAGAGATGACCGGTATGCTGCAACAATATCATGGAGAAAAGATGACTGGCATGCAGCAACAATATCATGGAGAAAAGATGACGGGTATACTGCAACAATATCATGGAGAAAAGATGACCGGCATGCTGCAACAATATCATGGAGAAAAGATGACCGGTATGCTGCAACAATATCATGGAGAAAAGATGACCGGTATGCTGCAACAATATCATGGAGAAAACATGACCGACATGCTGCAACAATATCATGGAGAAAAGATGACCGGCATGCTGCAACAATATCATGGAGAAAAGATGACCGGTATGCTGCAACAATATCATGGAGAAAACATGACCGACATGCTGCAACAATATCATGGAGAAAAGATGACTAGTATGCTGCAACAATATCATGGAGAAAAGATGACCGGCATGCTGCAACAATACCATAGAGAAAAGATGACTGGCATGACCGGTAACAAAATTTATCTCCCAGGTTATTCAACCACCCACATACATGTACATGTATTAATCTGGCAAAAAGAAAGGTAACGAGGTATTTACAAGGTAATTACTCTGAACCCCCTGTCTTAATGCTGTTTAAGACAACGCATAAAAATATGTTATGAAGAGTTGACATGAGCAATTTTCGGCTGATTTCTTTATTAACATGCTTTTTGTCATTCTGCCTCATTCTCAATAACAGCACACATGAACTTAATCAGACGTTTTTCACAAAACATTTTCAAACACACCATGACATCAGATGTTGTAAACACATAAAACATTTAACTTTTTTACCTCTGCATATTAAGACAAATGGTTATTACATGACAGACCACTGGTTGTCTGCTGCAGAAAGTCTATTAAAGACTCAAGGACACTGTTATATCTGAGATTTATGTTAACTTATATACAAGTGCCAATTACATAATCAGCGTGCCCTGGCCTCGTCAGGATATAGAGACATTATTTTTACACACACTGAAGTGGAGTGCCATAAATAATGCTAGGATAGTAAAATATTAACACATAGGACACACATATCTTTTTTTTTTTACCTTTGATGAGGACAGGGGCCATCAGGTTCAACTAGGTTCATCTGAATACACTATCTCTAGTCCGCAAACGAATGTAGGGTAAAAATTCTTGAGCAAGGTGTTTAACACCAATCAAGATGTAGCCCGGTAGTAGATGACATTTGATTCCTGAATTCTAAATCTTACCTGTGTAACTGTTCTCTATGTTGTTTGGCCAAAACTTCACCCATAGACTTCACTCTACAAAGACAAAAGACTCTTGTAAACATTTCAATCAGTAATCTAAATCTTATCAGGTAAACAGAAGACCAACTCGGAGACAGAATAGAAGGAAAAAGTCCTGAAATGTTAAAAATTACCACAACACATATTAACTTTTATTTACAACTTTTGCACATCTAATTATATCCGTGTTCAAAAAGTCAATGATGGTGATGACATGGAAAAGGGCTCTCAAATGACTGTAATGTTCAGCATTTAAGAATTAGCTTTGTATAAGGGTTTAAAGCAGCATGTCCCTGCTGCAGACAAGCCTTAATTTCTCTTTTATGTGTACTAGCTACCATGGTTATATGTACGTGTTTATGGCTTTCAGGAATTAGGCAGAAAACCAACAACCATGGAAGCTACCTGAGATTCCTTCAAACTTAAGGCTGCACCCAAACCAGCAATGCTGAATTCAAACGTGTTGTGTTACCGGCCAATCAACACAGACAATCAACTCTGATCCCAAACCTTTAGTGGTAACAAACCCTCTGTGAGCCAAGGCCTGGTTTTCTACTGTATGTCACCATATCACCTATAAGAATCATGTGCCTTAGAAAATGGACAATAATGAAGTAATTGGGTTTCAGTGTGAAGACACATACATGCATAAGAACATTAGACAAATGTTTGCTCTGACTTAGCATCATACTCTTTGGACCCTGAGGTGAATATACCTGCACAAGTGTTGTTGTACCAGTATTTGTGAAGACATCTCTGTTCATTGTTTTAGGAGATTCTTGCCAGGGCAGATTGCGTCTCTCTCCATCATACGTACATCTAATCTTAACTTTTGATCTCTAGCTTTTGTTCTGACTTTAGTCTCTTTAGCTGACAGGCTGTAATTCATCCTCCCGCAGAGATGTGGCCTATGCTTTGATGACAAACCTCCCAGGTAGCTCAGATCACTATCTATGATTCCCCACAAGAAACCCTTAAAAAATCTAGCCATCCGGGGTCTGTAACAAGCCTTATCTGAGAATACATTAGTCAGCTTTTTTCCTTGAAAAAAATAAGTTTCCATGAAGAAAGAAACAAAAGTTTCCTCTTCTGCTGCCATCGCAAATGTGTGATGTTCATTGTACAGCTACATGCGCAATGTATAAACCAATATATGCAATTATTACATGCAAAATGAATAGAAAAGTAGGTTTTTCTACAGCTCTTTAGTGATACACACGCATGACCATAATGCGTGTTTATCGTCATAAACTAATGGCTTGATTTGAATTTATTTACTTTTATCACCAGTAATTTATATTGTACAGAAGAACATATCTGTCTAAGATGTGCTTCGCTGTAAAGAGTAACAAACACTGTACATACGGAGTACAGATCAAGCCTACTGCGCATTGCATACGGCAAATGTATGCATGTATATCAACAACATTTAAACAAAATACAAGCTAATACACGTAAAAATAGCATTTAGCGTGAATCTGAACAAAAGGTATAGGTACAGTATATACTAAAGAGGCATGCCACGAAGCCGCTGAGATGGTATGTAATGGACAGACAACACAGAGGCATGTGAGTGAACATACAAGATGCCAGTCACACAGGGCGGCTGTAGACAAAGACAAACAGTCGGGCAAATACATAACTGACAGGAGGTGCAAATCAAATGTAACAATGCCTTTATCAGTGATGCTTGCAATGTGAAGTATGATGCATCAGTTGTTAGATGACAATCAGACTGATTATCTGGTACGTAGCCGAGAACAGCAGTAAGCCTATCGTTGGCATCTCGCCCTCAGACAATATACCACAAGCCCGTGCATTCCCAGCAAGCAACTCTGTCTACAGGCGTGACCCGAAAACCACACTATAAAAACAGCAGCAGCACTGCGGTGAACCAAAAAAAACCAATTATACAGTCTGGTTAAAAGCTTCCTTCAACAACGTTGCAATTTGGCAGCGTCTCTGGAGCTCATGTATCTCTGATTAAAGTCATCTGCATGCATGACAATGTATAAAGTAATATTTGCTCTTCTTCATAGGAACCAGTCTATACATCTTCAACACTTAATTTTCACTTGATGATATAAAAATTAACAGATCTGCAAATTAGTCACCAATAATACAGTAGTCAACCTGATGTACATGTAGCGCTTGACATGCATAATGAAAAGGAAAACAGAGATTACATACCCCACAAACTTGGTCACAAATCAAATCTGTACACAAATTTTTACCAAACTGGGAAAATATTTGAAGCACTTAAGCACTCACAGAACCAACAACCAAGCAGAATCACAGAACTCAATAATATACGAGATTTAAGCACAGATTGGGCTGGCTTTCAAACTTGATTTTCACAAATTTAAGAGATGGACCTGCACACAAACTTTTATCACAATCAGACAATAATTGGCACAATTCTTTCAGTCAAACTAAATTCAGACAGACAGACAGACAGACAGACAGACAGACAGACAGACAGACAGATTCAGATTCAGATTCAAATTAATGTTCCTTATTTTAGCTGAAGCATGTGATACTGTAATAAGCCATATTTATCCCATATTTATAGATACATATTCACACACTACTACTTCCTCAACTTTCCCACATAAATGCACTGGGTCACATTTAACTTTCCACACTTCACATAAATGAGCTGGGTCACTTTCACCTTTTCCACACTCCATACACCTGAGCTGAGTCACATTTCCCTTTTTCAAACTTAACATAAATGTGCTGGGTCACATTCACCTTTTCCACACTACACATAAATGAGCTGGGTCACTTCCGCCTTTTCCACACTCCATACACCTGAGCTGAGTCACATTTCCCTTTTTCAAACTTAACATAAATGTGCTGGGTCACTTTCACCTATTCCACACTTCACATAAATGAGCTGGGTCACTTTCACCTTTTCCACACTCCATATACCTGAGCTGAGTCACATTTCCCTTTTTCAAACTTAACATAAATGTGCTGGGTCACTTTCACCTTTTCCACTCTTCACATAAATGAGTTGGGTCACTTTCACCTTTTCCACTCTTCACATAAATGAGTTGGGTCACATTCACCTTTTCCACACTTCACATAAATGAGCTGGGTCACATTCACTTTTTCCACACTTCACATAAATGAACTGGGCCACATTCACCTATTCCACACTTCACATAAATGAGCTGGGTCACTTTCACCTTTTCCACACTCCATATACCTGAGCTGAGTCACATTTCCCTTTTTCAAACTTAACATAAATGTGCTGGGTCACTTTCACCTTTTCCACTCTTCACATAAATGAGTTGGGTCACTTTCACTTTTTCAACTCTTCACATAAATGAGTTGGGTCACATTCACCTTTTCCACACTTCACATAAATGAGCTGGGTCACATTCACTTTTTCCACACTTCACATAAATGAACTGGGTCACATTTACCTATTCCACACTTCACATAAATGAACTGGGCCACATTCACCTATTCCACACTTCACATAAATGAGCTGGGCCACATTCACCTTTTCCTTTCTGTGGTCTTTGGAAGCATACATTTAAGTGCCTCTTCTAGTGATGTGCATGGAAATAACTCTGACAAATGGGTATAAGCCTTGTCCAAATAGTTCACATCCATCTTTGTGTGTGTTTTTGGGGGGAGCGGGGAGGGGTTGTCAGTCAGTGTCTAGGAGCTGCTGTGTCTATGAATGACAGCTAGTTTCCATACAGCACAAAGAGCAGACAAACGTCTGTCACTGGCTCATTAAATCTGAAATCAAGCATTAGCAGGTAGACATGTCCTCAAGCTAACGACCTGGACTTCTTTTCATAAGGCTCAGACAGGACAGAGAAAGCTGGACAATCTGTCAGTCATATGGCAGAGTAAAAAATGTAATAACATAGAGGTCTTTAACTGTGATTAAGGTGCTTCTGAGTTTAGAGAAGTTGACTAGATATGTAGAAGAGAATGATTAAAACCAAAAGAGTTTATCCTTTGGTAGATATATACATACCCACAAGTTATCACCTTTTATATACTGTCTTCAACCTACCATTCCATCCCTGGATAAGCCACTCATTCAGCCCGATTCACAGTTGTACTGATATTAAAAAGCTGTCCAAGGTTTATTTAGAAGGTAGGGTGACATCCTACTTGAACAATTGTAAATTTCCCCACCAATAATGATATTTTCACACCTTTATTTGCCTCTATGAGGCACATTTTGCACATGTACATAACGGTCATACATGTGACAATGGCAGAACAAGATTGCAATATTAATGGGGCAGCAATTTTGAAAAAGGCACTGTCACCTCTGACATGCCTCTTCTCAAAGACTTTACATGACAGTATTAAAATGTATACAATAGGTTAGGGTGTCTATACACAAACACACCAAACCCGATGGGAAAAGGAGGGGATGGGGGCAGAATTGGAGGGTAGAAGGTTGGAGGAATCCAGCTGAGATAAGTATCACCCTCAGACCACACCTAATTCAGGTGAACTCTAGTCAAGCGTCTATGTCTAGAACCACAGACTACTATATACACTGTCAGGGCTTGCGTGAGAATGAGGAGTTGTGAGGGACACTGGCTATAACCCTGACCAGCTAGACAACCAAACCTTTACAAGAGATATCAGGGACTTCAACAGACACATTACATTATTGTTTTAACCATGGTCTAACAATGGGACCTTCACTGTTACCTCCGCCTCATCCTAATGGAAGCTATTAACACAAACCTAAATAAGCAGATGTTGGGAGACACTGGGCTCTCACATAGACTTCTACCCTATAACCAAGTGATTAATTGACTAAGAGGCTCTAATTTCTAATCTGGACTAATTAAGCCAATTTGTGACAGCTGAACAGCCACTTAGGCTAGAGGTACACTTAAAGTTACTTGACCATGATGGACATGAACTGATGTGAAAATAAAATGAAAATTCCGGCCTTGCAACAAAATTAAGTTAGTAACCACAGTTAGACAATTATGTGAGGAACGTCATGTGCAAAAAGCATATAAATGTTCGACAATAACAGATTCCACAAGTTATAAGAATACTAAGCTTATGGTATTCACAGATAACAGCACACCAGCTTATGTAAAATTTAATATAGTATCTGTCTTCTTGACTGAGGTTGTGTAAAATGTTCAGATTTAAAAGTGCATGAGCAGTAAAAATATTACGTATGCAAGAAAATATCATAGACATAAGATTAACAGGTTGGCACCATCTATCAGTGTCATGCTCATGTCGCCAAGTTTTTCAAATTCCATAAAGTGCCAAAATGATCTACTCATATACACCATTAAAACGTTAACTTATACCTACATATGTACTTGTAGACTTATTTTTGAAACAAAATGTATAAAATCATACGATTTATTTATTTTTTGATTTGTGTGTTGTGCCATGCACACTAAAAACTTGCCCCAAAAATGTCTTATGGTTGTATGTAGAGGCTGAGACAGCTGGTATATTAATTGTGACTGAACCAGCTTTCGGCACAAAAACGAGGCAAACTGCAAGCCAACTCAGGCTGCCTGGTCTGATCCAATGGACGCAGGTACCTGACAAAGTATTTTGGTTTTCTCCAAGATCTCTTCTATTTCTTCAACCAACTGATAACCTGAATTTAGTGAACTTTTTTTATGAAATATTAAATAGGTAATACACACCTTCCACCATCTACACGACAAGTGGTCACAGACAAATCAGAAGGACAACTGCTGATCAATACTGCAGGCCATAAACATGATAAACATACTGTAAATCTTCATGTTTTCACCACTTAAGATCTTTTTTCAGATGAATTTATTCATACATTCATACAAATGAAAATGACGTTAGAAATGATTTGTTTGTTTCATTAAAGATGCAAGCTTCAAAAACTGGGAAAATTATTTCTCTACAACCCACATTTAATTCTCTCAGAATGTTTCAAAATGATGATTGAAGAGGCTTGAAGAGACTGAAGAGAAGGTTGTAGGAAGGTTGAAGAATTAGATGTTTTCTTCTACTCCTGATTCATGGTTAATTTTTGTAGTTGTTGCTAATTCCAAAGAAACAATTAGTTTTAAACCACTGTTTTAAATATACATCTGTCCTGTAAATCACTGTGTTGTTTTTTGTTGTTCCTTTTTTTTTTCTTTTGGCCTTTTTTCTGCAGTGAGATTTGCTCTGCTTAATTTGTGTACTGAGTGCTTTCAAATGGGAGAGAATGCAGGGACTGTTTGGCCTGCTGAATAAAGAGCCCTCAGAACACTGCCTGTAGCATTATCAGATGTGTGATATGTATGTACGTATGCTTGGGGTTTAACATCATACTTAACAAGTTTTCAGTCATATGACAAAGAGGAGTCATTAGGTGTGTCTACATATACCGTGTCTTCTTGTGGCAAGGAGAGTCCAAGCTGCCGCCCATAAAATATCATGGTGAAGAACCTGATAGGGCACCCCTCCCAGTCACAATATACTGATATCATGCCAACCAGTTCTGTTCCTTGCCCTAACCTCTCAGTGCGAAAAGCCAAGCCAGGCAGCAACAAATACATGTACCATTTTTGTAGTCTTTGGTATGACTCAATCCGGGTTTGATCCCAGGTCTCTCGACTTCGAGGTGGACGAACGCTCTAACCATTGGGCCAAAGAAGTGGTTACATATGTTTTATAAGTTAGGAATTATTCACAGTTTCAATTAGTTGTAGTTTTCATAGTTTGGACCTTTTAATGCACATTGCCAGTTTGTATTTTCATCATTAACAGGTAAATATGATTTCTTTGATGTCTTGTAGATTTTTGTTTTACTTAATAAAATCATAAAATGATTAAAGCTGACAAACATGAAGCAATTGTTAAATTTGTTAAGCACTCAAATGTGTGTTAATAATACTGTACACATGTCTATAACAATGTCACATGACAATCAAAACTGTACACATGGCTTAGAATAATTTCTCTGAAAAATCAAGCAACCTATGAACTAAAGTCGAATGTATACAGATGTGTTTTTCAACAGTCAAGACAAGTGTCGCCAAGTCCAGATTCCTAAACACACTTAACACTGGAGTTACATAATACTATGATTTTATCCAGCCTTCCCTATAACCCTCTGGTCTCATATCTGAACAACCTGCTAACAGTTGTGCAAGGTCCTGTGTCATCTAATTTGTTATGGTGTGAGGAGATGTGGCTTGGATGGATGCCTGATCGGCATGCCGGGCCAATGTCTACAGTGCTGAAGTATGGCAAACACGTGTGTGTGTACGTGTGGTAAGTGAACATAAGAGAGGACATCAGAGTAGTTGTGGTCGTACAGAGGAAAAGGAGGAGAAAAGTGGCAAACACAGCATACAGAAAGCGGAAAACAGGAGACATTACTGAAATGAGTCCACATGGCCATGGCTAAGCTTGTAGCCACATGTCTGCGGCTACATATACAGTTGTAGTGATGTCTGTACCCTTATACACAGACAAATCACCTCTCCTACCAGTCACACGGGGAACGAACGCAGTAAAAATCTGACGTATGTGCTCTAACTTTCTGTATACAGCTCGGCGTGAATAATGTTAGCATAATCCTGAGTTAGTGTGTGTGGAATTTTGTCGCCAATTCTCCACCCCCACCCCCCCCCCCCCAATTCCTGACCCATCATCCCCCCTCCCAACAGAATGCCCCTCACACATCACATGTTTATACAGCTCATACTGAAGTCTGATCAGCTGTGGTAGAGACGTAGGTAGGCTTTATACACACAGCAGTTTATGTGTCTTGAAGACAGTCAGCCTGTTCATGCATGAGAAGTCTGTAGGAGAAGCTAGCTCAGATGTAAGGTGGTTGAGACAGGGTCGTCTGTCCTGCAGACAGGTAACACTGCCCCACCTGACCCGCCCCTCGACCTGTCCCCAGCACAAGCCCCTGGCTATGCCCAGCCACAGTCTACTAACTACAGCCACACAGGTCCATGATTCTTTAATCTGACAGAGGAGGCACAGTGATTTATTACGGACTTCTGTGCGCGCGTGTGTGTGTGTGTTTTTTTTTTCTTTTTTCTACAGCTCATTATGTTTCTAAATTATTTAAAGAAAAGCTATGGATTTGATTTGGCAAACTGAGCAGTGAAGGATGCGTATGAATTATGACAAGAGGGATGGTAGGATGACACCATACCAGTTCATAATTGGTTTCTTGGGACGCTGACAGTTACTGCTGGCTAAATTTAAATGCCATACTTTCCCCTCGCTGCATTCCCCATGTCAACAGTCAATCTTGCCCTGAAGACGGTAACACTAAGAAACACTGGAAGTCTGGAGCAGGCAAAAAAAAAAATGAGAAAACCCCCAACATTTTCATGAGGTTAAAAAAAATGACGGAAAGTTATGTTAAAATGGTGAAGTTTTGAAGAGTTGAACGTCAGTGTGTGGGCAAAGAGGAGCTGTGAGCTGTAGCAGGGCTGATCAGTTAAGGAGGCGGCTGTATACATGTAGCTATAAATGGTTAGGAAGGAGGGTACTATTATATCTGCTGGACTGGTCTATAATAGCTTACAAGAAGACAAGTGAGAGCTGGAGAGAAATGACAGTGAGCTAAGGTATATATCTGAGGAGGCAGCATCAATAGTGTGTGGCTCTGTGTGTGTGAGTCGGAAGACTGTAGTCTAGGCAGCCCCCATACCTGTCCTGCTTCCTGACTCGATCTCTCCACAGCCTACTCTCCACCAGCATGGAGCTGCTGCGACCCCGGGACAAGGCTCTCTGGCTCAGGCTACCCCTGGCCCTCTCTCTAGTCCTCGTCATCCTTCTAGCCACTATCAACCCCACCTGTCTGGCCCGCGAGGCCACTGTTCAGGGAAAACAATGCTCCTACACAGTTGTCGTGCATGAAGTCTCCGATTCCGCCAAATGCCCCGCCCTTTTTCGGCCGAGGCATCGGAGACACAAAACCTACAGCCGTCCTCGCTTACCCAAAGTCTCGGACAAGCTGGTAGCGGATGAGGCGAGCTCTCAGGTCAATATCAGAGATCTTGTTAACAAGATGCACACCGTGGAGGTCAAACTGTTTGATGAGATCGTCAAGAACAGAGAGCTGAACACGACACTCACAAGGCACGAAATCTACCTGCAAAAAGCTGAGGACCTGATGTTGGAGTACAAAAAAAATTTCACGAATCTGTTCAGGACTCTGATGTTTATGGAACAGAAGCTACAAAGGCAGAGGGAGATCAACCGAGACCTGGACCATAAACTTTCCAATGTCATGATCGATGTGGCCGAAGTCAATTACGTCCTGGAGAAGAAAGTTCCCAATGAGAACTCTAACCTGGAGTCCAAGGAAGTGGAAGTACAGGCAGTTTCCAAGGTGCGCTCGTGTGGTGTCACTGATGACAAGGCCAGGTTTGCAGGTAAGATCTTAACACATTTACCTTACAGTCTTACCTTGAAAGTTTTTTTTTTTTTTTTTTTACAATGTACACATGGATGAAAGTGATGTAGCACATAAAGATGTACATCCCCTAAGAAACACATGCAATGTCACCGCTAATGGTTTTACTAACCCTGAGGCACATATACACAGTGTCAAGTGCTGGAGTCCTGAGATGCCCCCTAAAGAGCAGAGGTGACCCAAACATGACGTCATTGCTTCCACACTGTTACAATGAAGCGCGTAATGCTATCGGGTGTTATCAGATGTGCCATTACCGCAGTTCTATATATAATCAGATAATTGTAGGTGGTTTTTTTGCCTGACTGTCAGACAGACACAGCCCTTGTGTTGACAGAGAGGGGTATAGGTATACTGGAGGTCAAACTGCCGATAAGCTAAGGGGCCCGCCGACGAGAATGCTTTTATCTTTGCACATCATCGTCAGTTGGCTCTGCGTCTGGGATCTGTAAGGAATTATCCTCACTGCTCTTCCAATCCTTACAATGACCTTTTAGCTCTCAGAGCTACCGTTCAGGGCTATAAACTGTCTCAAGCAGCAAGCTTCAACAAACAGATTATGTGCTCTTACTGCAATTCCTACCTGCGTGAGTTTTCACCTAGACATTTAACATGCAGGCAGTGACAGCCTTGATGTATCACTCAACCTGAGCAAACATTACACTCGCTGTGACCACATCAGCCTTGTGGCCAGGTGGCTGTATTTTAACCCCAGATGACCTTATGAGGTCAAATAGTTTCACTATCCTCCTGACATGTTGGATGAACATCCCCAATAGACAAATTGGCAGATATGTCATAAAGGTTTAGTGTTGATGACAAGGGTTTTAGCCCAGACTCCGGGGTCAGACAGGCCACCCTAGCTATTTCCTCTGTACACACTAACAGGGATTAGGTGGGAATGTTGTCCAATCAGCACTTGAGGAGAGCCTCAGCTGTAACTATTTCACATAACTCTCATAGCCAGTCATTATCTGTAGGATGGGAAATGCCAGAGTACAACAGGCAGCCAGACCACTACTCTCACCCAGCCACATCCCAAATGACAAACTTCTTTCAATTCCTATCAGTCATGCAAATATTATTGGGTTTCCGGTAAATTTTTTCACCAGTTTATTACTTTTCAAATAGGTTAATTTGACGAATGAAGTATTAAACAAACAGCATAAGACCTTCACAAACAGAAGAATTGTTAAATCAAATGATAAATTTGCTGTGACAAAAATGTACCATCACAGCACTATCTAACAGTCTTCATATGAACATTTGTGTTATTGCAGTAAACAATTTCATATTCAAGACTGTAAGATTTCCGAGATTTTCAAACATTTTGAAGATTTGTATAAAACCCTGAACTCCCTTGATCAAATAAATTCAAACAAATAAAATTTACATGTGGAAGCAAGGCCAGAATGTGAGAAGATCTGTCAGTAGCCTGTGGATGGTTGTGGGTTTCCCAGAGTCCAATTCCTCTCATGGCAATTGAAACATTCTTGAGTACGGCTTTAAGCACCAATCAAATAAATAAACAAATAAATTTAGGTACAAATTTATTCTACAGCGTTATTGCTACTTTTTGAAATCAAAGGACTTGTTAGTTACTGTAGAAGGAGATCCTGGTACTTGCATGGTTGTTCATGAAATCCTATACCAATATTCATGATGGAATGCTGAATTGCTTCACTGAGATCTAACACAGCTTAAATGCAGAGACACCACGGAGTGAGAAAAATTGCACTTGTCTGGCACCACAGATGGCTTATAACAGCCTGTGGGGGTAGGGGAAGGATTTGATGTCCTCAGCAAGTATCATTAGTTCTGCCACATTAGCTCTGTGATATGGTCAGCAAAAGGATTCCACCACTCTATAGCTACCCCCCACTCACCCTCATGAAGCTGACCTGATCCAGATTACCCCATCACTACTCAAAGTTCAAGTCCCAAGACCATCAAGCAGAGCAAGGCATGATTTTCACAAGCCATACTTATGACTTACACCTATAATTTGTTGTTTGATAATGAAACCTTCTTCATATGCCTCCTATATAATATGATATTAAAGGCCAAAATATTTACACACATATGGGTTTTTGCACTGCAGCATCTGACAGCCATTTGACAATAAGACTAGAGTGACCCACTAGCTAACAGACAAGCTCTGCACTCTCACACATCCACCTCATGTGAACCTGAGCGCACCTCTACGACTGCATGTACGCATCATGTACACATGCATGTATGTATCAGCTACAAGTTCTGCATCTAGTAGGTACACACACACCTAATGCTTCACTAAAGTGTACAGAGCTAAAATGACATCCACAATGTAGAGACATATGTACACACTAATACATGCCAAAAGGAGTAGGTCTTAGTTATAACTGAGTTTCCTTTTGTGAAAACTTACAAGGTATACAGCATGTCTGGACCACTCAAATATTCATCCACAGTTTTTTATGGTTGCTACTACAAAGCTTCCTAAACATAAACTTTTGGTAATATCTTTGATATTCCTGATAATCTAAAAGATACAAAATACAATTATGTCCTCTTCCTTTTCATCCAAGCAGTAATTTATACAGGTGTACCTCACTGAAAATTTGACTGAAAATCAGTACTTTTCTTCAACACACCACTTCCGCAACATCCACAAGTTAATAGAAAAATTGTGATCTTCCACTGCACAAAATATACAGATCCATGCACAGTGCACCAGAAAGTTCACGTGGCCAGTTTGAGATATAAGTATGCCCTAAGGCCATGCAGGCCAACAAGGCCACAATGTCTATACAAATTTATCCCATAATGTCCCAAGGAAGCAGATTAGCAGACCATAAAATCACATCTGATATAAGAAATATAAAATCTGCTAGCTGACAGACATTAGGGTAATCACAGTCACTGGATCTATAGCAACTGTATACACAACTATATGTGCTGACCAACAACACTCTAGCTAACAAGATGTGGTCTGTCTGGTCAAACCCTCACTTAAGGACTTGAGGAAACGCTCAAATTGGTCACCTGGGTGCTGTTTCATAAAACTTCCTTAGTTCACTAAACTGCTTTTTAATAAGCCTGTAGTTTTTTCCTTAAGTCTCGCAACAAAAACACGACAAAAACTGCTTATGCATGGTAAAGGTGTTGCTAAAGCACAAAACTTCGTAACACAACATTTACATTTCCACAATGGCATCAAATAACCGCTGCAAACTCATCTGCCCCTTTTATCACGTATCCTATACCTTATCTGCCAACAGGAGGTTAATCAGGTACCTGGCAAAGGTTGGAGGTTTACTTTGGTTTCACGCATGCACACATAAACCACCATCATAAATCAAAATAAATAAATATACCTTACTAGCATCCTAGAGTCATACAATGGGAGACAGGTGAGTAAAGTGTACAGCTGACCATTGATTTAGGACCAGTGTGCTTAGCTGCATACATAAGGTTAGGATAACCCACTGTGGGATGACCTAGCCAGACAGTCACTTTGTCCAGGTAGCTAAACAATACAACTCAGCACTTACACAGATTTACATATACAATTCTGTAGGAACCACGGCCAACCGCACAAACACAATGAACAGTCACATATTAATCTGCTGATAACAGCACGCTATGCACAGAAGATTTAAATACGTCCACTTTCAATAACTGTAGGGTAGACTGTAAAGAGCCCATTCTCAAATTAAGAGACAATGCAAAATCTTCAATGTATGTATATTCATGAGTGATGACCTAAATGAGAATTACAAATGATCCTCGAGGAACCAGACATACCAGAGAATACATACATGTTTTTATTTAATTGCAGATTGATATTTAAAACAAAATCTCCAATGAATGAGTTCACTGTTTGTCAACTGCATAGTGGTTGCAAGGTAAATAAACCAGTCGAGTACATAATATCTGAATTCACATGAATTCATATCAATTTATCAGATCCCCAGGAGCTACATTTAACTACATTTCCCTACAAATCTGCATATATACACCAGGAAAAAGTGGTACAGAAAGAACTGGTTAACAAAACAAGGACAGCCAAAGTCATAATCTTACACAGTCTTGGTAAAAGTCAGACTTCTAGTTCATATGTACATGCAACTGTCTTACAACAATAATCAATCAAAATTCTAAAAAGAAGAAAGCATAAGGGGTCATTGTTCCTTTATAATACAACTTTGTGTGTAGAGAGCTAACCTAAAGTATTTCCTGCCAAACTGACCAAGACACATGATGCGATATAAATCAGGCTCTACGCATGTTGTTGGTTGGGCTAAGAAGAACTTAAAAATCTGCTGTGTCTACTGATCCAAGCAATTATAAGCACATAGACTCCAAATACTGTGGACACAGGACTTGTGATAGCAGTGTCTAGATTATTTAAGGAAAGTTTAATAGTTCATTGCTCACACATGTAATCCATAAACTCCACATTGCTCAGGAATTCGATATGCGCACAATAAAAGGTCTGTTTTTTTCTTTGCTCTAAGTGAAACGCAACTGTTTGTGGCAATAGCTCAATCAGGTGGTGACAAGTCAACATAGGGTTATGTTATGAAAGAATGCTGAAAGGTCTGCTAATGGGGGAGTACATAAGCCAGCTAGAGAGCTACAAGTAGGTATAAGCTATCCATTCCTGAATGTCACCCAGGGAAATGCTCAGGCAGCTGTTCCTGGATCTGCTTGAACAAACATTCCCCCCCCCCCTCCCCCCCACTCCACAACCTGTCAGCAGGCTTGATTATCACGGATTAGGTCAGTTTCTCCCTAACATAGTTCCTCTCCGTGAGTCAATTTTCAATTTTTGCAAAAACTGTTGTCACCAGGCTCCTAAATTTAAATTTTTAAAATAAATATTTGAATATATAGATATCCTTGTAATTAGTTGTCTTATGTGACACTGTAAGGAAAATGTCAAACTATCAGTATATTTTCAGAATATTGTGAAATCCTTGGTAGTCCCTGTCAAAAAGACCCAAGTTTAAAAAATGTAACAATTTTTGTGACTTTACTGATGGTCAGGTTAAAGGGAATAAGCTATGGCATTTAGAGAAAATTTGATTGTGCAGGTTTTGTGGTTTGTTTGTGTCCAAATGATAAGCTACATTTTACATACACCTATACAAAAACCTATAGAAAAACTGTATGTAGCATCATTACCATGTGTTTACTATGATAACTTTAAGATTGAGATCAAAAAACATCACTGTAAGAAAAGCTGTATGTAGCATCATTACCATGTGTTTACTGTGATAACTTTAAGATTGAGATCAAAAAACATCACTGTAAGAAAAACTGTATGTAGCATCATTACCATGTGTTTACTATGATAACTTTAAGATTGAGATCAAAAAACATCACTGTAAGAAAAGCTGTATGTAGCATCATACAAATATCATGACCATTACTTTGCCACAGCACATGTACACTTCCCCACTTTTCTTATTACCATGAACTGTTCAAACATGTACCTAGATCAGACTGCTTTAGTGAATCAAATAAAGCTCATCCATCATATTCCTCGAGTGTGAAAATTGTTAGGTTGACGCGTGGAGGAAAGTAGACAGAACCATCAGGAAATCCTCCCACCTGAGCAGACAACCCCTGACATGTACCTCCTGATCGACCCTTTGTCTAATTCGTTATCATAGATCCCACAAAACAATTCCTACAATTCAAACTGATGACAAGAACCCACAAGAAGTGAAAGTGAGATGGTGGTAAGGTAACTCAGTATGAGGGCACCAGCAGATAACACCCACATGTATGCTCCCCACCAAGGAAAACCTCCTTACCCTGATCATTACTTAACAAAATGCACTTCTCTGTTTTTACACCCAAGAGGGAAGAGTTCTGAACAGTATCTTTGTGTGCGTCTTTTTATTCAGCGTTCAATTACTTTGATAATTTATCAAGGTTTTCAAATTTATTTCACCATTCTTCATGACTGCATATCTATTTGACATGAGAAGAGAAATAGTTTTCACATTTAATTATTTATTTTATTTCACTGGTGTTTTACATAGTACTCAAGAATATTTCACTTATACGACGACAGTCAGCTTTAAGGTGGGAGGAAACCGGATGGAAAGAAACAGTTTTCACATATTAACAAGCAAATATACAATTCTGCACCCGCCCTCCAAATGAGCCAAACCTTGCCGCCAATTGTCCACACGTCTGTGCATTCCTCAATAATTACATTAGGCCCTGCTCTAAACTTTATACATACTTTAATGTCACAGAGAAGAAGATAATGCAAATTCATACTGACAGAGGAATGAAAACAAAAAGACTTGTACAGCTTTGAAGTTTGATGTGCAGACGTTTACATGTAAATTGTCACATATGGTTTGCTTAACTTTAAAAGGCAATAGCAGGGATGAGGTAATGGTTAGCAGATAAAACAGCACACATGTATAGGGACACAGTTAGAGTCCCCAATGGCAGCTAACTCAGAACACACCACACCAGCACATAACAAATGTATTACACACTTCCTTCCATCTCTCAACCACAACAACACCTCTACCCAGTGAAACACACATCAGGTACATGTGTACAAATAATTGCAGATTTATGTCTGGCTTCCTTGGAACAAATGACTCATTCCAAAGAAAAGGCAAAGAGCGCAAAACAGTTAGATGATTCAAATCTCTCTGGCATTAGAAATCCCATTTGAAACCACTACTACTTAAAATATTATGGTGCTAAAAACATGTTTATTTATATATTTATTTGACTGGTGCTTTGCACCATACTCAAGAATGTTTCACCAGCATATGACGACAGCAAGCATTATGGTAGAGGGACACCCAAAACCATCAACAGGTTTCTGGCAGAAGTACGGCGGAAGAGGAAACCAGCATGAGCTGGACTAAAAATATGTACATGTATATAGATTTGTTTTCACTTATTGTGAATATGTTATGAATTGTGTAAAGGTGATTTTGGGGGGAACCACACTGCATTGACAGCATTAGGCCTGACGTCACACTAACATATTTATTTCCAATATGCAACATGCATAAACAGAATTCTGTACTTTTCAGGAAATTATAAAAGGGTTGTTCCCAGTTAAATATTAAGTTAAGGATGGAAAAATATGTCTGTACCATACACCTGGCCCATGAAGCACATGTCAGTCTCAAATTAAATATATGACATTAAATATAATAAATAATTACAAACAAAAGATTATGAGGTATGTTTCCTCACTTTCCCTGCTGGTTTTCATTATAGTCAATGTGGAATGAAGAAATTTCAGTTCATGTTGACATAATAGTATATGTAACATTTCAAGTGTTCATTCCAGAGCTTCATTCAAGGTTCTTCCACTCAGTTCAACCACCCATCTTTTTTTCTCTCTCAAACTTAGCCTTAACTTTTAACCTTGAACCTAAATTATTTCTTGTGTAAATCAATTAGCAGACCTATGCCTATACATGTAGTATGGAAATGTGGTTGATACACGTACATATAGTACACGGTGTGCATTTGATCAGATATGTAATTAGCATACTTGTATCATTATAAATGATATATACAGTTACCTAGTACTGCCAAGCTGACAAAAGGTCTCCATATTCATTCTTAGTCAAGGCTTGCCAAAACGTTTTACTGGACACACATATTAATATTAGGCTAGACTATTTTAACAGTTTACAATCCAGCTGAACTCCTCTCTCAATACCTTGCCGTACTTATAATAACACCAAACCTAAAAAAGCACACTCCTCTAGGCATACTAATATGTTTTCCAAAACTTTCTCCAAATTGTTTCCAAACACCCCATGTTGGCAGACACAAAGTTCCAGACATGTTTGTTCATAATAAAACTAAATGTACATGGGAATATCCTTAAGATTCACTTTTAAGTACATTGATGTTTCCACTATTATTACAGTTTATATGTGTGCACAGTGTAAGTAAATGATTCAACCTCCACCACAGTAGCAGATGATTTAATTAACAGCAGACCCCTGGGTCATAAGGTTAGATGTAATCCTGATGTTATCTGACAGCATCACACACTGGCTCATATACACTGACAAGAGGTCTATATGGTATCCATTTGCCAGAGATGCTGGTAAATGGCTTACATCAGGGCCTGCCATAAAAACGGCTACCCACCACACACAAGGTGAGGGTGGAGGGCATGTGTGTGGGGGGAGGGGGGAGTGGGGGGAAGGGATCACCTCAACCTGAGGGGTAATCCACACGACATAGGTATACAGTCACTCAAACCAAAACAGTGTGTGCATCATTACATACAACCATACATTACATTTCAAGTAAAAGTCATAACGTGAAGAACATACATGGCAAACAGCATGTAAAACACCCCAAAGTACTTATGGTAAGATTTATTTCTTTGACTGGAGTTTAATGTCATCTTAACTCCTGATTTTTTTACTTGTACATTTACCCAGACAATCAGCTGGTGAAGGAAACCAGAGTACATGGAGGAAACCATTGCCTTATCTATAGCTTTGTCTGATGGAACTTAAAACACACCTTAATTAACATGAGAAACATTTCAAATGTATTCAACAAATGTGGACCTTCACAGTGCACAAACTTGGTTGCCAAGGCAATATGTACATACATGTACACCTCGAAAGTTCATCCAGAGAACTTAGCTGTAAACTTTTCAACTTTTAAAGAGACACATGACCTCATAAATGTCTGTGAGTTTTTCAGAGTGGCATGTGACAAGGTACATGCATGCATGTAACTGAGAAATCTCTGCCACAACCTAGTTTAATTCTGATTTTGTACATGAACAAGGCTACAAGCCCAGAGCTCCACCAAAAGACTGTTCAGTCATGATGCCCTACAACAGTTACAATTTTCTCGGCTAACACAGTCAGCTCACATCAAGAGCTAACACACAATGACATCTCCATATGTCTCAAACAATCTACCCTGTTTTAATTTTTTATAATTCTTAACTGCTCACTCAAACATTACCCCAAAAAAAACCTTCGCACAAAAGAACTATGACAGTCTACGCAAGAACAAATGCGTATCTTGAAACAGCTGGTGTTTTGCACATATACATACTGTATGTTCTCTTTTACGCCCACACTTCACTTAATTACCTTTACTTCTTACAATAAAGAATGTGGAATGTTTTACAGACTACCTTGGGCATTAACCTACCACGATCACAGATCGATGCTTGATGACATTATCAGACGGTTGTAGTCTTTTAAAACAATGCAAAAGCATAGATACTCCAAAGAAACTAAGACATCGCATATCTGATGTTTCAATATTTGTCTACACGTCCTGAAGATGACAAATAAAATTGTCTCGAAATGTTGAAACGTCAAAACTGCGACATTTCAGTTCTTTTGTGTGTATACTGAAGATGACAAATAAAATTTGGTCAGAATATTGAAAGATCAAATATTTGACTGCTCAGTTTTTTCGGAGTATCTACACTAAGCTTATTGGTGTACCAACATAGATTTAGTAGTTTGTACCCAGTCATAGCATTTCCAGGAATCTAAAGATTCACAGGTCGAGGTCTTAAATTAATCACTTTGCTTTTCCCATGCAGTGAATAAATTCATCTTCTGTAACTTTATGAAAAAGATTTTGAAGTTGTCATTTACCATATTAAGCTCTAGACAACTTGAGCTACTGACAAGACCATACTCTCTTAACATAAAGCTGAACTTACAAATACCACAGAGCTGTGTGATCAATTAGTGGAAAAACGGACTTAAGACATTTGTAATTATGTGTCATTCTCAGCACTTCAGTATTGTTTATTGGGACCATCTGGCTGGTAACATTTCACTCATCACCCTTTCACAACTTTTACTTATTCATTAGTGTTACTTGATTCATGCCATATTCCAGAAGTTTTGGGTGTTTTATATACATGTACAGTCGTGGTCAGGATTAAAATCAGAGCGGAAGAAAATGGACTGTGTCTAGGCCTAAGGTACTAGCTCACCTGATACACTGTCTGGCTTATCCATCACACCAAAAGCAGCAAGTGCTGGATTTGAGCCTGAGGCAGTGGCCACATGGCACATTAGCTGTAGAGAGAACACTTTAGGTGAATAGGCCAGCCAGGAACCCTTGGTCCTTGGTTCATTTTGTTTTCACATCATTGCCAAATCATCCATCTGTAACTCATCTTTTGAAATTTTTATCCCTGTAATTCATGTCAATAAAAAACCTTGTCTGTTTCCCATCTTTTGAAATTCTGTAAACCTTGTCTGTTTTTGTATAAGTTATCAAATACTCATATTTCTAGAGACAGGGGCCTGTGTGTATATGTACACACAAACCATTGACCTGAGTAACACCTTGTCAGAGTTTGTGTTCTCTCAGATATCAATCAGCATGCTGTACGAGGTAACAGCATGCCTGGGGGGTTTTACTAGAATGGTCACGGCACAGAGTAGCTAACAGGTAACATCAATTATAACCACTCTACAGGTACAACATTCCCCACGTTTATTTTGGGGGTTAAATTTGGATTCCCACTTTTTCCTCCACTTCCTGGTAGTGAGCAGAACTATGCTGACTATGTACTGATAAGCATCTGTTTGACCCAAGCAGTCATTCTTACACTGTCACAGGGATTTCTTAATGGACACATGTGCACAGGGGAATGTGGTGGGAGGACTGCTATGTTTGGTACACATGAACTCAACTCTGTACTTATTACCTTAAGTATGTGGACAATCTTGTATGTGTAAGACATCACTGGCTTGTCCATTGCTGATTCTGACAGTTTTACTGGTTTTAGGAAGGCGCTTTGAGGTTTGCTTAAAACATGGGATGATACCCTACTGGAAAATTGTCAGTGCCAAAAATAATATTTTGTGACATTTATTTGCCTCTAAAATGCACTTCTGTGGAGGAAATTTAGGCGATTTAGGGTATATGCACACACACACACACAGGCTTTTGCATCACCAGCTACATTCAGACATGCCCTCAGAGTGCAGAACAATTACCGTTATGTGATGGCCTACATGGATGCCTGGTTCCCTGACACATATTAAGCTACATCACCAGCCATCATAAAACTGTCTTCTAACAACTGCTCCTGGATACATCATGTAGACCCTTGTGTAATCAAAACTTAAATCTTAGGAGCAAAACTCTCCTAAAGTATTTTCCCCCAGAACTGCAGTCTACTTTGCTCATTAACATAGCTTGTAAGTACTTGAATGTATCAAAAAGTCGACATTCAATGCCATTCAAACTAATATGTGCACTGTATGTGTCCTTACAACAAAACTCACTGTGTCCTTACAACAAAACTCACTGTCTGTGTCTTTACAACAAAACTCACTGTGTCCTTACAACAAAACTCACTGTCTGTGTCCTTACAACAAAACTCACTGTCTGTGTCCTTACAACAAAACTCACTGTGTATGTCCTTACAACAAAACTCACTGTCTGTGTCCTCACAATAAAACTCACTGTCTGTGTCCTTACAACAAAACTCACTGTCTGTGTCCTCACAATAAAACTCACTGTCTGTGTCCTTACAACAAAACTCACTGTCCGTGTCCTTACAACAAAACTCACTGTCCGTGTCCTTACAACAAAACTCACTGTCTGTGTCCTTACAACAAAACTCACTGTCTGTGTCCTTACAACAAAACTCACTGTGTATGTCCTTACAACAAAACTCACTGTCTGTGTCCTCACAACAAAACTCACTGTCTGTGTCCTTACAACAAAACTCACTGTCCGTGTCCTTACAACAAAACTCACTGTCCGTGTCCTTACAACAAAACTCACTGTCCATGTCCTTACAACAAAACTCACTGTCTGTGTCCTTACAACAAAACTCACTGTCTGTGCCCTTACAACAAAACTCAGTCTGTGTCCTTACAACAAAACTCACTGTAAGTGTGCTTACAACAAAACTCACTGTCTATATCCTTACAACAAAACTCACTGTCTGTGTCCTTACAACAAAACTCACTGTCTGTGTCCTTACAACAAAACTCAGCATACCTTTCCAATTAAAACTGAATCTTAAGTTCTTAAAGCAGCACAGGGTTTTACTTAGCAGGAACAAAACTGCTCAAACAGCACAATGAAGATTTACAAGCTTGCTTTTCTTCAGTTTTCCCTCTACATACGAAACATGTGGAACATGAGAAGGTCCATAAATCCCCTGCTTGTCGACTCTATAGTCTGTTAAGTTGGCTTACAAGATGGCAGTATCTATTATGTAAAGTGTCTAGGCTCTCAAAATGTTTGGCAGTGAAAAAACATAAAGCAAACACCCAAGATGAAGTGCTGAGGGACAAGCTCACCCTTCCCTTCCCCATTGAACAGCTGTTTTACCAGACGCAGTTTTGAAGCAACTCAAGTGCTAATCATAACAAGCATTACCTAAGGCACACACATACTGACTGCTGAAGAGGGCTTATCATCTTGACTTTTGCATAACTGTTCCCCACACAAGAGGTGTTTTACTGCCAACCTGTACAGTTCCAAGAGTGTTTGTACCCTGCCAGACAGAACCAAAATAAACACTTATATACTGTATCTGAAGTGGCCGGGCATCTGAACCCTTGGTCCCTGCCCCCAACAGACAATAGCCATGTCCAGACAATCCCCCACATACAATATGTGGGACAAACGGTTCTTCCCAACCTCTCAAGATGGCCATAATACTAGAAGTTAACATGATATTTGTTAATTCATTTAGATATTTGACTGGTGTTTTACGTACTCAAGAATATTTCACTTATATGCTGGTGGTAAGCATTATGATGGGGGATAACCTGGCGAAACCTGACCATTCGCAGGTTGCTGGCAGATTTGCCCACGTACGACCAGAGAGGAAGCCAGCATGAGCTTGACTTGAACTCACAGTGACCGCACTGGTGAGAGGCTCCTGCGTCATCACGCTGCGCTGGCATACAAACCACCTCAGCACAGAGGCTGCTTTATGAATTCAACAATTTAAGTCTCTAAAATTTGCATACATGTAAAACCATGAATTTTCACTTCATATATAACTGCTGCCATCAACAAATACCATCCTTTTGCAAAGTTATACTACATGTAACTGGCCAACTTTTACACTTGTGACATTTGTTGGATTGGTGAAGGGCAAGTGATCTACAGAAAGTTCACAGAAAATGTAAGACTAGACAAATGTAAATTATTTACATGTAACTGCAAGTTTAAGATGCCCAAACTATTATCACTGGACAACACTCTATTAACAGCCAAATCACAGACTGAATCGGATCAACTCACTGAGCTGCCTGTGCCATTTAAAAATAAAATGATACCTCAGACCGCACTTGGGAACAGCAAATCTATCTAAAATAAGCTTTCCCCAATTCCACCCTCTTATTGAATGGAACAAAAGAAGAACTAAACATTTCTAAATTCTGTCTTTCAGCTAAACAATATTAGACAATGATTTTATGGAAAATTCTTTATCCTGTCAAACACCATGTACACCATTTCTTAAACATCAAAGGCTATATTAACCATGCAGAGCTACTTTCTATTTAAGGTTCTACCCCCAATAACATTTCCAGGTGACTGGGCACCTGACTCTTCATCACCTAGCTTATTTCTGTAGAGTCTCAGCTGACGTGGAAACACTGCCTGGACAGCAAACTGCTAGTGGAATGAAAGAGTACCTAATGTTACATATAATACTCCTAAACTTGTCGCCTGCAATTTATTGCTTCACGCTGATTTGACAAGATAACATACTCTGTGTTTTCAATGCACAATTTCAAAGCCAAAGTCAGCAAAAATATATTGCTGCAGGTGTTGCAGATAACTGAAAAGTTGGCAACACCCCATAAATGCAAAAAAGAAAATTTTTCGAACTAATAGATAGCTCTCTGATGCAGTGAGGGCAACTATGAGATCAGACACTAGTAACATGTAAGGGTAATAGGTATTTCTGCATAAAGTGGATGTAAACACAGTTACTAGATGCAATTCCATCTATATCCCATATATAAAAGTTTCACCTTCCTCTTTCAAGATAAGGAGAATTGTGTTCCTGTCTAGCTGTTTGCCATTCTTAAAAATTTAGGGAAAACATGCACTTGTTCTTGTTTGTCAGACCTGATCATCTGCATGCTGTAGGTGCAAATTACAACTCCACAGAGAGAAATGAGTGTAACAGAAATCACACTGTATCACCACTGTGTGTAACAGCTTGACAAGAACACTGTACCTATGATGCAAAGTGACAAAATTTATAGCTTTGTGGAAATCCTGACTTTGCAGACAAGCTTGCATGCAAGAGCTATTCCAAGAATACATCACTGAAGGAGAAACTTTGCCAGAGACTCTTCTGTCTGGTTAGAATTGGTAATGAGTCTTAATTGCTTATATCCTGAAGTATTTGCTGCCAACTGTTGATGTTAACAGTGGTCCTTGCCATTCTGCTAATGATTAATACAGCCTGTCTGAGGACTTTAAAAAAGCAATAATGCTTTAGACAAGTGTAACCTCGGGACACGCTCCAAGAAAGTCTTATTACACACTCATGACACACCGCATGTGTTCTCTCAAATGCCGGCTTCGCAGCATTGCCTTATACGGTGACTGGAATCTTGTACATACTGGATGTATGCATACTGGAAGCCGAATGATATCAATACAATACTACATAACCAATAAACAGCAACACATCCCAGACATTTCTAATGCAATTAATTTTAATCATACATGTAACAAAATAGAGGTAGGCGCTCTGGAAATTAAGATATGCAGAGACAGGAAAGTGTAGACATTACATTTGTAGTGGAAATTCTTTACCCTATTTCTTCTAAAATTTGGAACAGATATGATGAAAGTAGAATATTACATTTCTTTACGAGCCTTTTGGAAAAGTAAAAATATCAGTATGCTGTTCATTAGATGGTCAAACATGATCAAACAATATGACAAAAAAGAATCTCAATATTTCTGCTAAAATCACATATTGACTAAAATGAGCAGTCCAGGTGTCCCAAAAATGATAGGAAACAGGGTAGTCCAGTTTACCTTCAGATCACAGACAGCACACCTGCCTTCATCTGTTCTTAATGTTCAACAGTATAGCTTCTCTTCACAAAATGAAACTGTTTTTTTTTTCTTTTTCTATAAACTGGGCTTGTGCATGAACATGGCATCCATGGAGTAAGTTTCAGTTGCATTTAACAGTGGTGCAGCAAATTAATACTTTACAAAAAGTAGTTTCTTTACAGTTTTACATTTCGTTGGAACAGCACAGATACACATCTCTTCTTAGCACTTCAAAATCCAGTAGGGTTGCTAAAAGAGAAATTCCTACACATCAAAAATGAAAAGTGTGCAGTGCTACAAACATCATCTACAAGCAAAACCTGTTGAAATTACCCCAACTCCCCAATAAATTCAACCACAGACAGAGTGTATGTTCTGGAATTTTAGAGGAATGTTATCTGTTCTGGAAAGGTTTTATTTTATAGTTTTGTATGTGACACAAGCTACACAACACATTTCCATCTTTTTATTTTTTTTTTTATTTCTCATTTGCTTATTATTCTTTTTTCTTGGAGGCAAGAGATAATTAGAGAAAACATAACTAGATAAGTACTGATTATGAATTATCTCTCAATAATGGCCATATAAAAGCCAAAATACTGAGTCATGGTACAAGGATTATAAATTTAATCAACCTTTTCACATGTTTGCAAGGTGTCTATTCAAGCATGTTCTCAAAGCCTTATTCCGTGCTGATTGATAAAATTATACTTTTTGTGAAGCCCTGAAACTGGTCAATCCAACCAAATCCCTATGCTGGCAATTTTAACAAAACAGTTGAGCTTGAACCGATTTCCTCCATGGCGCACCGATGACTGGAATGCAGCAGGTGTTGGCATATTAGCCATAAACTAGTCCTTATGAAGCTGCCATAACTCACGCTGGCTCTGGTTTAGTGCCTGCCCAGCAACACGCACCTGCCCTGCAACATGCAGTTTAATACATGTGTGTATTCTGATTGAGTCCTGTTATATGCCCGGAATAAACTCAAACAGGGATTTTTGTAGATATATTCATCCCGATACAGCTCATGCATCAACAAAACTGGCTAGTTAAGCCCAGCTGTGGATGAAATGTACCAGAAATGTACGCCTCTACCTCTGCAGGTGTCACTCGTTAGGCCTACTTATATTTATGATGGCCATGAAATGTGGGGGTGCTATTTTCATGGGCATGCGGAAAGCTATACCGAAAATAAATCAAAAGTGTTAACAAACTGCTTATTTGCCTTACAGGCCAAAAATAAGGTAGCTAGAACACCAGGATATCCAACCAACAAACTAGGGTCTTTCACATGTCACTGACAGGGCCTGATATATATACACTTACTAGTCATACCAGTATTAAAAAGCATACTCATCTGCAGGTTACTCCTTTATGATTAGGCTCTTAACAGGCTGTACTCAATTAGATACATAGCTGCGTAGGAATCATAGAAATCCACATCACAGATATATTTGATTTTAACAAGATATTTGAAGGCAACACCTACCTATTGATCTGACACCTGACAGAGACACTCTAAGTCATTTAATCCGTCTAATTTTGGGCACCCTGTATGTACCTGTATCCAATAATCTTAGCCATTCACCTAGCAAGCGGGGGCATAATGAGAGCTAGATGACACAAACACTTACCAGGATGCATCAGCTATTCCAAATCTGTGCTTGTGTTACATATCAGAGTATGAACAAATTTCATAAAAAAAAAATAATAGTAATCTAACACTGAATGGATAATGCCAGTGACTTTCAGGGAACACAAGTGTATGTACAAAGTAACCAGCAAGTCTACAGGCAAATTTGAAGGCAACAGTTACAAACAAAACAAGAGTTTTGTGGTATGTGTATGATCTCCAGTTCCTTAGGGCACCATCATGAAAGTTGTGCATTCACACATTTAGACTTCACTTTTGATGCCTATAAAAGCATGTATACCTGGAGAATAGCAGACAATTCTATACTGTTAGTAATACAGCCAAATACAATCCAGCCACATATAACAATACATGTATATGTGAGAGAGAAAAGAAAAAAAAAGAACACTGAATAAACCTGAGTACATTCTGAATGATGCCAACATATTTTATTAGTTCTGGTAATAGATGGGTCATCCACTATTAAAATTAAGGCATCCTGATGTACACTACTGTACACTGCTGAGCCTGCAGATATTGATGCTACAGGCTTGCTGAAGCAGCTATAATCTGACCTAGTCCTACTGACATATCTGGCATCAGCCTTTACTGCCACCTGTCTGCCTAATGCAGGTCTGTCTGTCTGCAGTACACAACCTAGCCTTAGTTGCTAAGTCTCCAGCTCACCGATTCCTCCAACCCACGCAGCCAATAACTACATAAGCAGGCTGACAAATGCTTATTTACACAACAATGATTAGCAAGACATGATGACATTCCAGGATATAAATATACAAACAATATTGACCTGCCTCCTTCTAGTGAGTGGCAAGAGCAAGCATCTATTCTGTCAATTCAAACAGCTTATATCAACTACCTAACATGATGCAAAAGCCTGGTGGGTAAACATTACTCAGAAGTCAGAAACTTAACAATAACCTCTGCTGAGTTACACATAAATATAGCCTGACTTTTGACAGCGAACAGAAAAACATGTCATTAAAACTACAGCAATGACGAGAGAAGCTCATCATGCTTATAAGGAAGTCAGTGAGAATGACAAGACTTGGGTAATGAAGCGTACAAAACTCATATGAAGTACCAACCTCAACTCATCATTCATACACCATCACATGTCAGGATTAACCAATAAACAGTCTACATATATCTTTGCTAGTGTGTGGATCCACTGTTCAATGTCATACCCAAGGTTTTTTTTTTTTCACTTAGTGGATGGTGGTCAGTTTTATGGGTGGAGAAAACGGAGTGCTATGGGGAAAACCACAAACCTTTGGCCAGTTAATGATGAACTTTAATACATGTGATGTACACACTTACACACCGCATTATTTCAAGCCTGTGTATTAACTGTTAGCAGACCTTAGGGCAGTCTGTCCATTCCTAATTTACAAATGCACCTACATTAACAATCAAAGAATTAAGTAGACTTTTCTTGTCATTCACACAGAATCCATATTTCTTGATGTGTTTTGTCAAAAATAACTTCATACAAAGAGGAATACATGAATACAAGTCTCCAAAATGTCAGTGATGCTTAGCTACAAGCTACAACCACATCTGCTAGCATGTGGAAGTATGTTCACGTAGTTTTCAAATATCACAAATCTACTCTGGACACTGTTTCATGAAACTTTCAAGTTTCTTTGCTCAAAAATTTGTATTTGCTTAAGAAAAATAAATGCTATAATTAAGTAGTGTTTTCTTAGGGACAAAAACATTTGACAATTTACTGAACCTGTGAAGTTTGGTGTTAAACCAGGCTAACTCTAATTCCTTAACCTTGTCACAAATGAACATGATGAAAGTGGAAGATTCAGTGGAATTTTGGCACATCCTTAATTTGATTTGGAGACAAAACTACATTAGTTGGATTAGCCAGTTTCAGGGCTTGACAAAAAGTCCTTAACTTTGTCACATATGAACATGATGAAAGTGGAAGATTCAGTGGAATTTTGGCATATCCTTAATTTGATTTGGAGACAAAACTACATTAGTTGGATTAGCCAGTTTCAGGACTTGACAAAAAGTCCTTAACTTTGTCACATATGAACATGATGAAAGTGGAAGATTCAGTGGAATTTTGGCACATCCTTAATTTGATTTGGAGACAAAACTATATTAGTTGGATTAGCCAGTTTCAGGACTTGACAAAAAGTATAATTTTATCAGACAACACAGAATAATGTCTAAAGATTCTGATTCAATGTTTGAAAAAAATTGAAGAATTAGAGTAGATACTGTCTCTTATCCAAGCCCTGATCAAATTTAGACACTTATTCATTACCAGGCCAGAACAGGCTAACCTTCAGGCAACAATATTAATGTCTGAAGAAAACCCATCTGGCAAGTGGATAAATAAACATGCAACCGTGTAACAAAGTAGATTTTGATATTAATTAAGACAATCTGGGAAAAGACTTATGGAATGTAGCCAGTGAAGGCTTCAACTGGTAACATATGGTCTTAATGTAGCTAATTCTAGAGGCCAAACTATCCTAACAAATAATTCCCCACAAGCCTGTAAAGAAACAGAAGCATGTCTTCATTTCAAATTTGCTTCACAAAACCTCAAGAAACACAACCATATCTTAATTTCAAATTTGTTTCACAATCCTCTGAGAAACAGAAACATGTCTCAATTTCAAATTTGTTTCACAATCCTCTGAGAAACAGAAAGATGTCTTAATTTCAGACTATTTCACAATCCTCTGAGAAGCAGAAGCATGTCCTAATTTCAGAGAATCCACTCTGTTTTCAATTCCGCCGCAGATGGAGATTCTTAAGACTATAAGTTCCATCTGTATTTGGTCATTTATGCCTATAGCTTTCAGTTCTTCCACTTGCTGCTTGTTTTTCTTGAACAGCCATTTGGGTTCAATTATAAACCTTTTGGTTACTTAAAAAACTAAAATTAAAAGTTGCTTGTTTATGGGTGGAACACTAATGCAGGAAAGAAACGTTACCAGGGCAGTCATTAGCTAATATAACAAACCCCGAAATTCATGAAGTGTGCATATCTGCATTGCGGCGTTCGCATGAAAACACAACTACGGTACACACGGGTGATGCCAAGCATTATAGCACAGTTTCCATTTGGTTTATGTACTGTGGAATGGACACGACAAAGTATTTATATGCAAATGTTCTATAATACCCATTGGCTATAAGCCAAGTAAAGTTGTAATAGATAGTGTACAATGGAGTGATAATGGAGGAAGCAGATCAATCAAATTAAACATTAGGGTCTATTTTCAACAATTTCTGAACTTTACCGCCTAACATTTTGGACAGATATGTTTAGTGCAATTAGGTGTCCAAAATTTTAGAAGATATAGGGTAACTGATGTTCAATCCTCAAAGTGAAAAATCCTACTGGGCTGTTCTGTCTGGAAGTCTGCTGTTATATCCACCCTAAAACATCAATTTCTTGTGTCGACTGTGGAGAAAAGTATTTGTTTGATCACTCCTGGAAATTCAATTCCAATTTTCTTTGTGTGCAGTCCTAACATTATGTGTGCTTTGTGAAATGCTCCACTGGTGTGTTTAGCTTTCTGGTCATTTATCATCTGGACTGGTTCACTCTGGGTTTCCTAAGTGGTGGTTGTACCAAACATTTAATACTGATAGAGAGACTGACATTTTGTGCCTTGCCTAGTCACTAATCATCAATTAGATTGCACTGGCAGTTGTCATATAGATCAATTGTTTCTTATTTATGTCTTTGGTGGGAGAGGTCATTCATAAGGGCAGACATTTGGAGATTGGATCCTTGTTGATCAGGATTTGGAGAACTGACCAATAGTTGGTAGCTGGTATTACATCAGTCATCCCTAGTATCTCAGTGTCTTGAATGTACTCAGAGGTCTGATTCACCTACTTCACTGGTGACACCATACTCGTGGAAGAGTTTGTGACTTATTTACAGAGAGACACAAAGAGGGGTTTAAAATGTGGAATCTGGACTGGACGTCTGGTCAGAACTCCAGAAGTCAGTGAATGTAACAACCATGGGGACATAGGTCAACCTAGGAATTCTGCACTCCTCATGTGGTATTAGATTGCCACGTTAATTGGTTATACGAACAGCTGCAATCAAAGTGCAACTGGGATACATACTTTTACATCGACAACTTACACGATTTGAATACTGATTTCACTCAGTCGTCAGGAACATATCTTGTGTCTTTCTAAAGTCACTGAAAACTCTTGACTGCTTCTCTCTGCACCATTCTGTCCTATTTTCCTACTTTATATACATTCTCAGCTCCTTGGTCGTTTGTGTTACATGTCATTTTGGGAATTGGCCTTGTGATTATTGATCTGGAACAGCCTTATTGGTTGAGGGCTGTCGGCTGACGAATGTCAGTTTCACAGGAGTTTCCATGAATTCTGTAAAACTATTAATATAGCCTAAGAATCTTGTAAAACATATTACAGCAATACACCAAACATGTAGACAAACAGTGGTTGCGCTGTACTAGTATTTATAATGTATTGTAGTTTGAGCAATCAAATCTGAGGTTATCTGGTTAGTCAGCTAAAGGTGTTCAGGGGAAAAGTACATGCGACACAGATAATTAGGCACTGACAGATTGTGGCAGTCAAGACACAGATAAGAGTACATTTCTGATATGTCACAGTTGCAGAATATAAATAGCTATATATATATATATATATATACAATCTGAAGTTCATGTGCAACAAAAAATTCTCTTTCCAAAAAAAAGAAATGAGATTTTCAGACGCTGTACATGTTACTGCAGAAAAATGGCATCTTCAGTGCTTAAATACCACTTGCCACAAAGTAGAGTAGGAACATACAGCTCATGCGTGCCATTCCTGATAAAAACTGGACACCAAGATGTACGTGCTGAGCTATGCTGACGTCAAATTCATATTGAAACTACAAAAGTGTGCCTCAAAATTTTTCAATGTAGGCTTTTTTAAGTTAATTGACTTTTTAAAAATAGAAACCCATTTTCTGTATACATGTATATAAAAGAAGGCTTATAATATGGGAAGGAAAGCAAATAATGTTACTTTCATATACTGTAATTCTTCAACATTTTCTCATATTTGCAAGCTGTTTATTCAAGCACATTCCCAAGACAGTGTAAAGCCCTCAAGTTGGCCAACCTAACCAGTGTAGTTTTGTTTCCAAAATCAAACAGACTGAAATGCATAAATCAAGCTAAAGTTGCTCCATCATGTGAAAATTTTGATGAGTACAGGAAATTAGTTAGTGAATTCATGTCAGAGTCTAGCTCTATACACAAGCACACATACACACACATAACATACTAATAAATATGCTGATCAGGAAAATATATTTACAAGACATGATTATGGGAACATTAAGTCCTCGAGAGGTTTACTTTAAGTACTTTATACTTATAATGTACAGTTGTGGTTTTGCCACATGGAGCAAAGATAAGCAGTACTCTTATCTGTGCAGTTGTGTGCAACCACTTTAATGGCTGTACTGTTGTTTTTTCTAAGCATCATGGGGATCTTCTGTGATAGGTATGACAGATACATCACCACTATTCCAGGAGCATAGTTTGGGTAACCCGTAGAAGTTTCCAGATGGGAAATACCGGTGACACCATCTTTGTAATGGGAGGAACATAAAGATAAATGACTTTGGAAATGTGGTTGAACTGGTGCAAAGATTATAGAATGATATTAATCAAGGGTTAGGAAACCAGATTCAAAATGTAGTTTGTTTGTTTTTCAAGGCACTTAACTTATACAAGAAATCTTTTTCCTTATATATTTTCAGATTGCAAGGCCATATTTGATCGTGGCCACACAAACAGCGGCGTGTACTATGTGACCCCTACATACGCGTCCTGCCCGATCCCTGTATGGTGCGACATGGACACACCTCCTGGCGGCTGGCTGGTGGTGCAGAAGAGGTTTGATGGATCCGTAGACTTCAACAGGGGATGGACTGACTACAAAAATGGCTTTGGGAATGTTGTATCAGAATACTGGCTCGGCAATGACAATGTGTTTTTGCTGACGAACCAGGACAAGTATGAGCTAAGGTTTGATCTGTGGGACTTTGAAGGCAACAGGGTCTATGCCAAATACAACAATTTTAAGATTGACGGAGAACGAGATCAGTATGCTGTACATGTCAACGGATATGAAGGCAGTGCCGCAGACAGCTTCCAAAAGCATGATGGGATGTATTTCAGTACGTCAGACCATGATAATGATGAATGGAAGGGGTATCACTGCGCACGCGAGTGGGAAGGGGGATGGTGGTACAAGAACTGCTGGTTTGCCATTCTTAATGGACCATACTACAACAAATCTGATGTGCGCTATCGCGGGATCTCCTGGAATGACTGGAAACATGAGCAGCTAAGAAGGGTCGAAATGAAAATACGGCCCTCATCTGGTGAAAGTTCTGTCCCAAAGACGAAGACGCTAATTGCTGGTGGGACTTCAGTAAAGCCTTAAACGAGCAGGATCTTTAAGATCATTTACCACACCACCCTTGTGGTCTTAGGGTGGACTATGTTGACACATGAATATCAACGATAATTCCATCAAAAGCGTGATACCTTAAAACAATCCTGAAACAATGAGAAAACAATCACAGAAACAACAAATAGGAAAACAATCACAGAAACAATGAGAAAATAAAATCCTAGAGACACATCACTAGCAATGCTCCTTTAAATTCCTGCAGTGTATTTCAGGAAATTGGCATAAAAAGTGTCATCTAAATGCACAGTGTTCTTCCAAGAAAAAACAACATAAATAACATCCTAAATAATTGTTACAAACATTAAAGATCAAAGTAAATGTCCTCTACATTTTAACTGTCCTACTCTACTTCAAAAGTTTTGTACAAACTGTCTGCAACATTCTATAAAGCCAGCCACTAAGCACAACATTTACATATAATTCTTCCAGAGCTCTTCACAGCTATGTATTGCCATCTTATGAGGCTTGATTGTCAATGTGCAGCAAATTATCACCTTGTCAAATTACATATCATACCAATATTTAACCATGCCTGACTGTAAGTGGAAGGAAATATGTGACAGCATTTGTCCAGAAGAAAGTCCTGCATTTATACTGTACTTGAGAGGAGGTATTTTATAGTATACGTATATCTGCCCATATACCAGCTCTTTATTAAAAGTGCACCCCCCCCCACCTCAGAGTAATGTGGTACCAAGAGAGACAGAGAACAAAAGTAATAATGATGGTGCTTAATGACAACATGTGCCCAGTCAGAGTAATGTAGTACCCAGACAGACAGACTAATGTGGTACCCAGATAGACAGAATAATGTGGTACCAGGATAGACAGAGTAATGTGGTACCCAGATAGACAGAATAATGTGGTACCAGGATAGACAGAGTAATGTGGTACCCAGATAGACAGAGTAATGCGGTATGCAGATAGACAGAATAATGTGGTACCAGGATAGACAGAGTAATGTGGTACCCAGATAGACAGAGTAATGTGGTACCCAGATAGACACAGTAATGTGGTACCAAGATAGACAGAGAACAAAAGTAATAATGATGGTGCTTACTGACAACAAACAAATGCACACATACTAGCTATATTTGACCTTGTCAGCTTAATTCTGCTGGAGTTTTTTGTTGATCATTCTACCCTATACACATATAGCCCAATCAAGCAGTACAATTACAGCTAAACCTTTCCACTGAATGCCAGCAGATATTGCTGGGATTTATTAACTGTTCCTTTATAACTTAGGCTGGAAGATTACAAAGCACTGTATACCTCAAAGATGCACATGCTGAAATGTCTGGCAAATTTCTGTCTGTATGTTTGCATTGTCTATTATGTCTTATATGTTTCTGTGATATCCAGTTTATACTGCCAGATCAATGGAGATCAAAACACAGGGACATGGGGGATTTCTAGATTGAACCAAACTCATGGACATCTGATACGCAAAAGAAAACTTGAATCCAGTACATGTTTACTTTATATGCAGTCATACTGAATTCAAACACTGCACCCTTAGTTCATATTTTGCACATACTACATTTCTGAAGTCTGCAGCAGCTGAGATAGCATTAAAACTCTGGTCTCTCTCTTACAGTCTCTGTCCCTTTAACTGCTGACTTCAGCCCCAAACATCCCTGTTATTCCCCTGTTATATTCCAGTTGCAAATCAAATGCTCGCCATTCTAGCTGCCAGTAGTGTCTGGAGACTCTGAAGCCCAGCAGTGGGTGTGACGCCATGTGAGAATTTCTATCACATGTATTTCTACTTAACACCAGATTACATAAACTGTCCTTTGTTTCCTGAGGGAGCATTGAGAGTGGTGTTCAATGTAAAGGAGCCCTGGAGAAGCTGGCACGCTACATCAGCACATGGTTCCTAGTGCTAGCCAGACAGGCCTCCTCAGCCACGAGCAGCCAGCCTCACCTGTATTGAGTCAGGATTAACCATAGCCATTCATGTTCCTCCATTGTTACTACCACATGTAGGTAGTAAGATTTGTTGAAACACTAAATATGCAACAAAAATCTACTCCATATTATGTGCCTTTAAGACCCAAATACTCAATATCCATTGAAGAAACCAACTTTAATTGTGTCTAGCAATGTGTAAGTGCAATGGTTTGTTCTGTTGCATTCACAGTAGTAGGCTATGTACATTTATCACCCAACAAATACAATTATAAGTAGTTATATGTAAAATAGCCAATGCTCTGTCAGAACCTTGATGTAAACCAACTAAGTATATCTGTAAAATGAGTCATATATAGTTCTTTATGAAATTTATGCTGTTGGTAACACAAGGATCCCACGTTCTATCTGTCTCAATTGAGAAAATGTTTTATAGGATGTTCTGCCTAAATGTACATATTAAAAAAATTCAATTTCTATAACTCTTTTTTTTTGTCAAGACCTTATATTTAACTGCTGAACTCAGTTGCTTTTTCCTGTTATTGACATAATGTTGTTAAGAAGTTCTGTCTCTGTCAATTAAAACTGTACGTCACTTTCTACAAGCCTTGGTTTTCGTCAAGATTGTATTAATGCTTTAATAATTGACTAGTTGTTTTTCCTGTGATCGACACAACCTTCTTGAAATGCTCTGTCTCTTTCAACTAAAACTGTCAATTTCTATAAGTCTTTGCTCTTGTCCACACTTTGTATTGAGGCTGAACTCAGTTGTTATGCCTGTGATAACTCTTGAATATCATGGTTTGTAAGTGACATGCTTAGTACCCTTGGAACTTAATGACAGGTAACCCAGAAAACTGCTCCAATACTGGGAAACAAATGGTTACTGTATGTTGAGAGGTTTAAGAACATTGGATAATTCATTGTTTGGGAACACTACCCTGTACAAACACTGCCTCATTTGTTGTTCAACACTGCCAACAATGATTTAAGTGGAGCTGAAGAATTGAGCAGAAATAAAAAGAAAATGTTGTTATGTTTGTGAAGTGTTGTGTTCCTAAATCCACATCTTTTACTGTTTATTTAACACCACATGTTATAAACATACTGGCATGATGTGCTTGCCAGATCTGGGAAGACAGAATTCATCAACTTCTGCAAGACATCCAGGCCAAACCCATTCATCTTTAATACAGATGACACTTGATTGTGAAAACACTCACAGTGCTGATGCACCCACTCTATACATCACACAAGGCAATTTCTGAAAACACATGCACCACTGATATTGTCCCTGTACCATCAGTAATATCCCTTATTCTTCAGGTTGTGTGCATACCAGTGATTATGTCCCTGTACCAGTGATTATGTTCCTGTACCAGTGATATTGTCCCTGTACCATCAGTAACAGTGACTATGTCCCTGTACCAGTGATAATGTCCCTGTACCATCAGTAATGTCCCTTATTTTTCAGGGTGTGTGCATACCAGTGATTATGTCCCTGTACCAGTGATTATGTTCCTGTACCAGTGATAATGTCCCTGTACCATCAGTAATGTCCCTTATTTTTCAGGGTGTGTGCAAACCAGTGATAATGTCTCTGTACCATCAGTAATGTCCCTTATTTTTCAGGGTGTGTGCATACTAGTGATAATGTCCCTGTACCAGTGATTATGTTCCTGTACCACTGATATTGTCTCTGAACCATCAGTAACATCCCTCATTCTTCAGGTTGTGTGCAAACCAGTGATAATGTCTCTGTACCAGTGATTATGTTTCTGTACCAGTGATAATGTCCCTGTACCAGTGATAATGTCCCTGTACCAGTGATAATGTCCTGTACCAGTGATTATGTTCCTGTACCAGTGATAATGTCTCTGTACCATCATTAATGTCCCTTATTCTTCAAGTTGTTTGCATACCAGTGATAAATGTCCGTGTACCAGTGATTATGTTCCCGTACCAGTGATAATGTCTCTGTAACATCAGTAACGTCCCTTATTCTTCAAGTTGTGTGCAAACCAGTGATAATGTCTCTGTACCAGTGATAATGTCCCTGTACCATCAGTAATGTTCCTGTACCATCAGTAACGTCCCTTACTCTGCAGGATGTGTGCATACCAGTGATAATGTCCCTGTACCAGTGATTATGTCCCTGTACCAGTAATTATGTCCCTGTACCAGTAGTTATGTCCCTGTACAAGTAATTATGTCCCTGTCCCTGTACATGTAATTATTTCCCTGTACCAGTAATTATGTCCCTATACAACTGATAATGTCTCTGTACCATCAGTAACATCCCTCATTCTTCAGGCTGTGTGCATACCAGTGACAATGTCCCTGTACCATCTGTAATTTCCCTTATACTACAGGTTGTGTGTATACAAGTGACAATGTCCCTGTACCAGAGATTATGTTCCTGTACCAGAGATAATGTCTCTGTGCCATCAGTAACATCCCTTATTCTTCAGGTTGTGTGTATACAAGTGACAATGTCCCTGTACCAGTTATTATGTTCCTGTACCACAGATAATGTCTCTGTACCATCAGTAACAGTGACTATGTCCCTGTACCAGTGATAATGTCCCTGTACCATCTGTAATTTCTCTTATTCTTCAGGTTGTGAGTATACAAGTTACAATGTCCCTGTACCACTGATTATGTTCCTGTACCAGAGATAATGTCTCTGTACCATCAGTAACAGTGACTATGTCCCTGTACCAGTGATAATGTCCCTGTACCATCTGTAATTTCTCTTATTCAGGTTGTGTGTATACAAGTGATTATGTCCCTGTACCACTGATTATGTTCCTGTACCAGAGATAATGTCTCTGTACCATCAGTAACAGTGACTATGTCCCTGTACCAGTGATAATGTCCCTGTACCATCTGTAATTTCTCTTATTCAGGTTGTGTGTATACAAGTGATTATGTCCCTGTACCACTGATTATGTTCCTGTACCAGAGATAATGTCCCTGTACCATCTGTAATTTCTCTTATTCTTCAGGTTGTGTGTATACAAGTGATTATGTCCCTGTACCGGAGATTATGTTCCTGTACCAGAGATAATGTCCCTGTACCATCTGTAATTTCTCTTATTCTTCAGGTTGTGTATATACAAGTGACAATGTCCCTGTACCAGTTATTATGTTCCTGTACCAGAGATAATGTCTCTGTGCCATCAGTAACTTCCCTTATTCTTCAGGTTGTGTATACCAGTAAAAATGTGTACAATAAGCAACTTCCCTTAATCCTCAAAGTGTGAGTGCACCAGTGATCATCTCCCTGTACCACCAGTAACATTTTTTCTTCTTCAAACTATGTGTATAAGATAGGAACATTTACAAGTGATAATGTTCCTACACCATCTGTAACTTCCTTTGTTCTTCAGAATGAGTGATAATGTTGCTGTCTTTTCCATTTTTCAAGTAACATATGAGTGTAGCACAATCAGTGTGTTTGTACCTACTGACATTCCTCAGGTCATGAGTGTACCAGTATACATGTAATACACCTGTGCCTATGTTTGACCTAAACTATAAATGTCAAAAATATGGCAATATTGTATGCGTCAACAAACCTCATGCATGTACCTGGAAAATAGCATTTCACTTTCAGACCACCAACAACACTGTGGAGACTATCTCTCTTCCTCACACATCGCCTGTTGACATACAGCTACCTTTAAAAGTACACAGAACAAACAGGCCTGCAGAACATATCCTGCTCGGATCGTCTGAAGCATTTTCCAGATCAAAATGTCACGCTCAGGTAGGAGAGGTGACGGTAGGAAGCCTGTAAATGTGACGATGGGGAGGGGGTGAGGCAACTGTGGCAGATGAAGGCCACGCCCCGACCTGGCGACATTCCTACAAACGGTGAACACTGTGACACTGGAACCCACTTTTACCACTAAATCCATGTCAAGGGTGCACATACATGTGGCCTGCAGATTTGACATCATTGGCTTCCCAGACGTCCTGACGTCCACGCCCCGACAATTCAACGACATCACTTCTAAGGTGGAATTCACACAGAAAATAGCCTAACCTTCAGGACTCAAAACATACTATGATTAACCCTCATTGGAATTCATCCCAGGTGGAGGGAGTGGGGTGGAAGGCTTTAGGAGAGAGAATCAAGGCGTGGAAAATATGAGGTAAAGGAAACCCAAACTTTACTATAATAACTGTAAAAGTATCCAAAACATGAAACAGCTTCAGAAGAGTTAACAGATTCTAAATCTGTAAATGTAGTGAAGAACACAAAAAGCTATCATTTTAAACCAATTTACCAATGACATAAAGCCATAAATAAGGTTAGCCGACGGTATAGCTGAGGTCAGTAAGGTACCGGTGGAAGAGGGCAGGGTAAAATTAGCTCTCACATCTATCAGGCTTCCTGATAGATTAGAGCAGGGTAGTAACTGTCAAGTTGACAAAGTTATCCCCTAAGATTTCTCCTAAGGTGAACGTCACAATATCTTCTACAGGTAACAACCAGCCAGTTAATTTTTTACTTTTCACTTTTAATAGAGTATTAACCCAACTGTTCTTTTAAGCCTCTAAAATTTATAGTCAATAAAAACCTGACTTTATGTGCGCCACATCAAGGTAACTTCACTAGATGTAATTGTAAACCTTTCATACAGGTAAGCTCATCATGCAATAAACCACTATAATCAATCCTAACCTCATTATCTTTAGCATTAAAATGACAAGAGCTTTAACTGTACATCTGGGGCAGACCAAGGAATTTGTAAGTCTTTATTTGAACAAATTTGTTTTTTTTTTTTTTTTAAGAATTTTGTTTATTTGTCTTTATTAGAACAAAATAAGCTTGTAAGTCTAAGGAATGTTGAGTTTTCACATTCTCAAAGGGGTTGGGGAGATGACGGTGAGGACATCTGAAATTTTTCAAAAACATATTCACTTGAATACCCATGTTACTGTGCACATATTACCACGCTAATGCCTGAAATATTCAACAATTATGGCATACTTCCTAATCTTAATGCCTACACTACAGCTATTTCACAATTTTACCCTCAACCAACCTATAACAGGGAAAAATTATGTATACACAACCAGGGAAAAAAAAAACAGCGGCAAGTGAAGGCTGAGCCTCGTACCCCACCCCTAGAGACTGGGGTTGTGAGTACATAGAACCTGTCACTTCAGCTACATGTCATATACCAGTACACACAGACTTGGGGATTCTACCCTATCAACTGGCACCCTCTCCCCCAGGACCCTTACATCAGACACAGGCACTGGCATTACTGTGGCCTTGAAGTAAAACGATTTATTAGATTAGACATGAAACTAAATCTATCATTATCACATTAAAGTTACTTGTGCAGCTGTGAAAAAAAAGGAGGGCCTTGGCCCACATTCCAACAGCCCATGTCCTAGAATTCAGGCAATGAAACTAGCAGCAAAACCACCGTACTTATTTGATGGCATTTCAGGAGATATCAGATATGTCAATAGAAAAAAAGAGGGTGATGTATGACTAGGTTTTAATTCCATATTGGTAGTATTTTAGCCATTCTGTGACTGAAAACAGGGTAATATGAAGAAAAGAAAATAAACCCATTTCACCTTATCAAGGTTTATGGGAACTATGTACATGTGTAAATCAGAAGGTTGTTGACCTTCTATGATACAATTAACTGAGTATCTGTGATAAAGTGTGCTCCACAGAATTTTCAGACTGACCTTCAAAAGCAAAGAGAGTCTAGGTACACACATGCCTGGGTGTCCTCTACACATAAAACTGAACACAATTCCGTAAGTGAAAAATTTTTAAACCCGCCAATAAAGAAGAATCACATAAATACACAATTTATAAATGCCCTGCACATGTGCTGAGTATACGCTATATGTGGTTACAAAGATGGTTGAAAGGGAGTGCTTCACCTGGTGAGTAATTGAATGTACAAGGCATGGAAAGGGAAGCTATCATCAGCCTGTACAAGTGATTTAACATATCTTCTCTAGTTCAGAATGTGAACTACACACTAAGTCCTCAATCATGGCGCAGAGTTAAAAATATTAGCCTGACCTCTGCCAAAACAATTTATCAACATGATCAACAGTCCATTAATCATTACACCTTCCAGACAAAAAGTAGCCCTACTTTGCTAAAACACCGCCGGGTTTTCACAATAGGCAACCAAGAAACTGTGAAAGGCAACCAAGAGGCTGTGAAAGGCAACCAAGAAACCGTGAAAGGCAACCAAGAAGCTGTGAAAGGCAACCACGAGACTGTGAAAGGCAACCAAGAAACTGTGAAACTGTGAAAGGCAACCAAGAAACTGTGAAAGGCAAACAAGAGACTGTGAAAGGCAACCAAGAGACTGTGAAAGGCAACCAAGAGACTGTGAAATGCAACCAAGAGGCTGGGAAATGCACTATTTTACAGTGTCTGTAACATACTGTGACCAGGCTGTACTGTAATATCATTTTATTGTAACTGTATTAATTTTTTCAACTGTTCGGATTTCAAAAAACTTCCCTTGTTCTAAAGCTGAAAATTATCTTACAAATTTCCGCATGTTCAGGATGATGAAAATTAAAATGATTTTAAAAATTGGCTGGAGACAGACGTACATGATGCATGTATCACTTTGAAGACAGGACACCCACAAAATGTGTGAGCCAAACAAATAGAACATCTATCGTGTTGTCACATTAAGGAGTTCCGTATAGTAGGACATAAACAGTATTTTGTGCTACACATCTCAGAGCATCATTTCGGCCAAACATCCAAGATTACAGTTTGGGTCAGACATCCCAGATTATGGCGTGGGCCAGACATCCCAAAACAATACGTGGGCCAGACATCCCAGAATACCGTGTGAGCCAGATATCCTGGATTACCGTTTGGGTCAGACACTCAGAATGTCATGTGTACAAGACACTCAGATTATCATTTGGTACAGCCACCCTAGATTACCAATTGGTCCAGACACCCAGAATACTGTTTGAGCCAGATATCACAGAATACTGTTTAGGCCAGACATCCCAAAATACTGTTTGGGACAGACATCCCAGAATACTGTTTGGGCCAGACATCCCGGAATAGGCATCCCGGAATACTGTTTGGGCCAGACATCCCGGAATACTGTTTGGGCCAGACATCCCGAAATACTGTTTGGGCCAGACATCCCGGAATACTGTTTGGGCCAGACATCCCGGAATACTGTTTGGGCCAGACATCCCGGAATACTGTTTGGGCCAGACATCCCGGAATACTGTTTGGGCCAGACACCTAGATTATCGTCTGAGCCAGACACCTAGATTATCATTTGCTCCAAACACCCAGATTATCATTTGGTCCTAATACCCCAGTTAATCCTTGGTTCAGACGTCCAGAATGTCATGAGGTCCAGACACCCCAGAATGTCATGAGGTCCAGACACCCCAGATTATCACTGGTCCAGACACCCCAGATTATCACTGGTCCAGACACCCAGGATGTCATTTGGTCCAAACACCCAGAATGCCATTTGCTCCAAACACCCACTTTATGGTTTGGTCCTAATACCCATTAATCGTTGGTCCAGACACCCAGAATGTCATTGTTTGACACCCAGAATGTCATTAGGTTCAGACACCCCAGATTATCATTGGTCCAGATACCATATTATCATTGGTCTAGACACCCCAGATTATCACTGGTCCAGATACCCCAGATTAGCATTGGTCCAGATACCCAAGATTATCACTGGTCCAGATACACCGTGTTATCATTTTTCCAGATACCCCAAATTATCATTGGTCCAGACACCCCAGATAATTACTGGTCCAGACGCCTCAGATTATCACTGGTCCAGACGCCCCAGATTACCATTGGTTCAGACACCCAGAATGTCATTTGGACCTGACACCCAGAAGTCCATGTGTCAGACATCTGGACTTCCACAAGAATGTGCAACATGTGTACATAACACTGTGAAGTGGTTATTTACACACTGAATAGGCCAATCACCAGAATATTATGTGACACACCTAATATACTAGCTTCGGACAACACACTTCATGAAAACTTACCTTTCGTTTTCAGATTTCCTTTCTTTGTTAGCTTCATCAATGACTAGAATAACGATGAATTTTTTAATGTCAGCAATTTCATTCAAGCTGCCTCCTGTGACCAATGGGAAAGCCGTCAGCTTCTCGCTGAGAATCCAGTCCTCAACAGATGACTTTGTGGCCATCCCGTCTGGGGCTGACAAAATCAAATCTCAAAATGTTCAAAATGTTAAGTACATTAAACAGTCAATAAAATTAGTGACACCACTTGCAAATATGACAAGGTTGTGAAAACTCACAAGTATTAATGGACAAAACACAATTAGATATAAAACATGGAAAATGTTCACAATAACAGAAATGTGTACAATAGATGTATGTGTACACTAAATGAGAACATTAAACTGCACGTGAGAAAAGTACATACTTTCATTTACAGCATTAATGGTTGCTTAGGCCTACGTGTGACACCATGCTTAACAAGTTTTCAGTTATACAGTTGCAATCACTTTTATGGTTAGAGGAAACTGGGGCGCCTGGGATAAGCACTAGCCTTAATTACTTGTTAAAGGAGAAGAAAATTTAAATATCAATCAAATACCATTGAAAAGAGTATGCATTTCCTCCCAGGTGCATGCCATAAAAAAAATTCTTATATGTACCTCAAGTTGATAAATTATAAATAAAAGTCAGCGCCAAAATCCGCTGTGGGCGACTCCATTTTGCTGAAGAACTAGTCCTGAAGTCTTCTGTGTTAGGAGGAGATTGGCCGTCGGAAACCGCCGAAGTGCAGTTTATACATTTCCGGTAGAACCCTTCTTCCCAGAAGGTAGCGAACAGTAGAGTTTGTTTTCTGTTTGACGATCAGGAAACCAGAATGCTGGATGTAGGTTCCGAGTTTACACTAGGAAACCAGCAGTTTTAGCGACTCTCATTGGCTGAGAGGCAACACACCCTCAGCATAAATTACAGGGTGTTAAAGAAGGATGACGCCATGGACTCAACCGATTTCAGGCTTTATGGGTATGACGAGGAAAAATCGCAAAATTATGCAACAGGCAGCACCAGATATAAAATAATGTGATCTTTTCAGCCTATAGTATCATGTTTTTAAGTTTTCTTCTCCTTTAATTTACTGGTGGAAGAAGTGGTCTTCAACAAACATATATGTATTTAGGCTGTGCAAGCCGTCCCGCAATAACCATTCCCTGATTATTTCTGACTTAAGACTCCATCATCAATGAGAGTGGGTGAATCTACAAAGCCTGTGCCCAAGGCCGGGACTTAAACTGCCACCTTTTCATGTCAAGCTGCAGCAAGGACAGTCTCTCTACACATGATGATGTGCCAAGCTAGGACAACACATCTCTCAAACTAACATCAACACAAGACAAAGACCTTTCTTACCTTCGTATTCAAAATGTTCCCCATCTTTAAAGACAAGTATGGTTGGATAATTCACCAGTTTAATTGTCTACAATGCAGAAAACATAAACATACATGTTTATGCCAACTTTCTGAGAAAGCAATTAATTGTTTGTATCCACAGGGTTCAGTGTTGGCTCAACATCATTGGTGTCATACCAGTAGAGTGTATCCTCACAGAATGCCAGTCCCCGACATGCATTGTGCTGCATCAATGAAATGCCATGTGCGCGGCTTGTGACAGAACATCCTGCCAAGTCACAATATACAAAACTGGACAACTAGTATTTTCCTTTGCCTCTAGGGGTAAATCGCAAGCAACACCAAAACAGTAACCCATATTGTCTATTTCAAGGTCTTCAGGACAACTGGATCTGAATCCAAGTCTTTCGCTTTTGAGGTAGATTAAGGTGTAAGTTCCATTCCATTAAACCAATTATTTCAGACAGTGAAAGTGATCCACCAATAATTCTGTGTTATACATCAACAACACAAAATAAAGTGCTGTATCTCACAAATCCCTATCACTCTATGCCTGATCATAAAACCTGGCACTGGTTCAAAGCATTGGAGTGAACAAGAAGACATGTAACAAACTCTTGCTACAGTAACGTTGGCTTAACAACAATAATTATAACTAATCATAAGAGTAATTTGAAGTGTACACTGTAATTATATCAGTGAATGAAAAATTTCATGGACCCACATATCTTATTTAACTTTTAAACACCTTAGCATGAAGAGGAAACAAGTCAACCAGATACTGCAGTAGGTGTTTGCAAAATACACATGTACACCATTAAATATTAATTAAAATGCAAATGTTTTTTTGTCATTACATGTATATGTATGTCTTCAAAGTAATTCCATTTATATCACAGATATTTAGAGCACATCAGAGGATTTTACACATAATAAAGAGTAATATAACCTTAGGGAGAAACCAAGAAAGCCCTGTTTTTGCCAGTAATGCGTTGTTTAATTGGTTTGTCAACCTGGAGTAGTCTGATTAATGAAACGTTGACCTGTGACATTCAGCTGTACAACAGACGAGACACCATCCATTATCCTCAGGACATACCACAATGTAACAACAATGTAACAACAATCAGTCAATTGTGGATGCTTCAAGGACAGAAGAGGGGAGGCACAGGCTTAATCTAGGAGACATCACAACAGGTTTTACCAAAGCACCGCATCAGATACGGTTTAACACAAGGAACATGTTAAGAGGTAAAATCACAAGGAGTATTTTATTTACTTTAGCAGTTGCATATCTATTAACTGTGAAACTTAGTCATCTATCCTTTCATACAACTCTCGTGTAAAACACTCTGTTAGATCAAACAGGGTCTTGACCTTCATTACATCAAAGTGCATCAATTACAGGCAACTGGAGAATTCTGTCACAAACAGCATTTGGGATTCTTTTTTTTTTTTAAAGCAATGAAATGGAACCTGAGGTATTGAACAAATGCTGGCTTTGATGTTCAATGTCAGTGTAAGTAAGTTTTTAATACAAAAACAAATACAAGGGATTGTGCTAATGTTTCACAATGATGTGATACCTTTATTGTATCTTCACACCATTCAGCCTCTGATGCTTCTACTTTGCTGTCAACCTCACATACTGTAGTTTAGCCGAAGCCCAAACACCAGATACTAGTAACCCTTTGTTGCCCTCCTCAAACAACTTTTTCTCAAACAGCAACTATTTGAATAATCAATTAATCTTTCATTTAGTCACAAACACTTACTAACCAACCCTTTATTGTTCTCTTCACACAGCTGTCTCAAAATTTTTGTCTAAAACAGCATTTATTGTCGTTGTCTATCATACAATAATCTTTGATCACCATCTCACACAATTTAGTTTCAAACACCTACTAACCATTTACTGCCCTCTTTGTGTTAGCTTTCATCTCAAACATCTACTAATCTTTTCTTGTCATCTGATATAATCTAGTTTCAAACATCTACAAACCCTTTGGTGTTCTGCTTGTGTAGCTTTGTCTCCAACGGCTACTAACTCATTTATTACCCTCTTCATATAATTTAGTCTGTAACTACTATTAACCCTTTTCTATTGCCCTCTTTATAACATCAATTCCCAAGTACAAGTAGTTAATAGTTCCATGTAACCCTTTATTGCCCTTTTTTGTAAGATGTTCTCTAAATAGAGTTAATAGCTCCTTAACTGCCTTCTTCATACAATCATGTCTAACTACAGCTACCAGTCCTTTTATATTCCCCTTTCAAAGAATCTAGTCTCAAAGAACTATTAACCTTGTACTTGTGCAATTAAGTGTGCTATACTGTAATCAGTCAACTGTGAACAGTTCCTGCTATAAAGGTCACACTAGACCATCAGGATATGGTTATTATGTCATGTGACTTGGGGGTCATGGGGGTCATGGGGTTAGCAAACACAATTAACTCTCACTCTCACAGCAATTCATCATCAACATTAAACCTGACAGCATGTGAATGTACAAACAATGATGAAGTATGGTCTGTCTCCAACACTTTCTTTGGCTCTAATGTCATGTTTTAAACGCTATATTATTTGGATGGTAAACCTTTAGAATATGTGTGTGTATGTGGAACTTTTAATACCACTGCTTCGTGTGAATTCATACACATTACTAATTATTAATTTTTTATTATGGAAGTTTCCATCTCCTTTTAACATTGATTTGAGCATACACTTATTTGACTTATTTATTTGATCGGTATTTTACGCAATACTCAAGAATATTTCACATTACAACGGCGGCCAACCTTATGGTGGGAGGAAATAGGGAAAAAGCCAAGGAAACCCACGACCATCTGCAGGTATATTTGAGCATATATGTTAAAATTAAAAAAAAACAGTTTTGAGAGACACATACCTTTGGAAGTATTTTATCTGTCCCATTGTAAAAATATGCAGACACAATGTACTTTTCAGCCAAGTCACAGTATTTAACCTGCAAAGAAAATAATTTATACAGAGTGAACCACACATTTAGACATACCATCTTTTACATTACACTTATACACATACTTTTAAGTAAATCAACAATATAAAGGTGTTTATCCGGTTTTCTAATTCTCTGTGCTTCTGAAAATTTGTAATTTCACAGAGAGCGCATACTCTATGAGAACATGAAAAATTGGAGGAATGTGTGCCTCAGAAAAACCAGTCTGACATTTTTAACTGAATTCTATTTTATTTATTTGTTTGGTGTTTAATGCCATTGTTCAGAATTATACACCATTGAAGGCAGTTAGATAAAGGTCAAAGGATTAACAGTTGCAGCAAATTAACCAACCACCAGAGCTGACTGTCACAACTTGATCACCAAGTTTCAGCATGTGATCTATGGTATTTAAGGTTATGATATTAACAGCAGCGGGAATAAAACTGATGTGGTCGTTTCACCATGGAAATCTACATGTTTTACATCACGGAACTTTTCACATTGAAATCCCATTTGTCAATCAGATGGCAAACAACTTGTACTGCACATGTAACGTATAACACGCGTATGTCAGTGTAACAACATTAAAGAGCCATGTCAGGACAGTGTAACAGCACTAAAGTGTCATATCAGCAAACTGTAACAAGTGCCATGTCAGCACAGCGTAACAACACTTAAGTGTCATGTCAGCACAGTAAAATATCTGTTACTGCCAAAATTCTTTACTTTAAGCTCATTTTCACTTTCTAACACGTGTGTAATGCTGCTCATAGCTACTGTTTCTTTGGCTTTTTCCTCAAGCCTTTCAGGCAAACTGCCAACAATGTTTCTCACAAGAATGAATCAAAGACATCTGATTTTGCAAACCTACCATATCACCAATTAAATTTTTCTTCTCAATTTTGTTTAGTGAATTGTTTATTTGCTGGAAAATTTCCAAAGAGTTTCCTGACAGCGAACTATCAACACTGAATCTTGTTAAACTGTCTCACTAAACTGTTAACCGAAGACATTTGCTGGAAACTGATACCATTGGTGACATAAGGTCTTCAAACACTGTAACATAAAAACAGCCAAACACTTATATTTATGGCAGACATACTCAAACAAAAAATGTGCCATCTAGCAAAGGGAGCCACAACAATTTACTGCAGAAATGAAAAATATGCTGCCTTGCAATAAAACAACAAAGAACAGCAGCTGGCAAGTACCCTAAATTTCACCCACATTAAATGCATTTCTAGAAACAAATAAATGTAACAAAATATTACTTTTGGTGCTGAAACTTACAATTTTCCAGTAGAATATCATCCCAAGTTCCCAACAAACCTCAAAAAACCTTTCTAAAATCGACAGAACTCTCAAAATCAGTTAGTCATGGACAAAATTTATGGTCATTTACGGTAGATGTTTAACAATGTCTGAAGTTCAATTGTCTTGACATTTTTCAAGACAGTCACCAAGGCCTACACATAAACCATAATAATAATGTATCTAGTTCCAACAAGTGTTACCCACTTAATAAATCCATGACACTTTGCTCTAATCACCCTTCTGTTCTAAGTTATGTGGAATTACATGCATATTTGATTTACAGTTTAAAATCACATATAACTTCACAGGATTTTTCCCCAGGTAAATCACCTTTGTTTACCAGAGTTTGTTTTAACAAGTTGGTGAAAAATTCCATGCAAGTCTTGATCACCTGCATTGTTCACATTTAGTAAATCTGTACTTACATAGAGATCTGCCTCTGGATCCTCATCCCCAACATAAAGGAAAAAACTCCCATCAGAGTGCTCTCCCCTGGCTTCATTAAATTTCCCAATACTACTCAGTTTTCTCACAGCTGGCCTGAAACAAGCCAGTTTATCACGCCTATAAAAGACAACTTTGAAAAATATTCTCCTTACAAAGATGTTTTACTGCTAACGGTTTTATTTATACATGTAGATGTACTGCCTTCCCACACAAAAGCCAACTTACACCACAGCCTACCATGTTTTATTTGTCTATTTAGTAATTTACAGTAAAATTTATTTAGTTATTTAAAGTCATACTCAAGTATGCTTCGCTCATACCATGGCAGTAAGTTTTATGGGCAAAGGAGGTTACCCAGGGTAAAACACCACCCTTTGGCAGGTTACTTTTGGCAATTCCCATGTGTGACGTACAGGTATGCACACTTCATTAGTGAAAGACATGGTCTTCCAACAAAATTTGGTTGCGCATACAGTCACAGACGCAAAGTTAGATGCTTACTGTCCCCAAATATTTCTGTAACAGACCATATTAGACACGTTTTGAGTGTGACAAAATGAGCTGAGCCATGAGAGACCAGTCACGGTCCCGATCAAAATCATGACAAAGGGACAGTCTGCCTCAGTAATAGCAAGCATCAGTCGAAACACCCTTGGAACCTACCCCTAACAATACATGTAATACACAGTTTACGAGTCATGTGAATGACACAACAGAGTGACATGCCAGTGCAAAAATGATGCCAATGTTAAAAATCATTCAACTTCCATATAAAACCAATGTCTTACCACAAACTGATGTCACTACAGCATATCTTAAACAGTGACTATTACTTGCTTCGATTTTTTTCAATGAATAAAAAGAAGTGTGTTTGGACCAGGCACTGGACATCACTGGTAAGTCCAAGCACTTAACTGCAATCTGCATGTCAGTCAGTCAAAAAAAAACACAAAAAAAACAACAAAACATATAATTTTGGCTTTTGCTTCTACTTATATCTCTAATTATGAAGCAATATTTTTCAACTGATGGAGGGTCCTTCACATCATTTGCCAAGACCTTGAGGTCAGCTCTGCCTCATGTTAGCTCTATTGGCCAGTTGAGGCTCTGTTAAATTTATGTACTAAATCATACATGTACACAAGCTGATTGGAGGACTGCATCTTTACTTTAACCAATCATATAACCACAGTATTTACAGGAAGTTGGGTGTATCCCAAAGAGGAATAGATACATGTACACAAGCTGATTGGAGGACTGCATCTTTACTTTAACCAATCATATAACCACAGTATTTACAGGAAGCTGGATGTATCCCAAAGATTAATGGAATAGGGTACACTTGTATAATTTTCTTTCAAATGTCAGACGTGGAATGTTAGAAATGTACATATAGTACAATTTGATCTGTTTCTCTAAAACAGCAAAATGATGTTGTAGAGCAGTGTTCACAAAGCTGCCATTCCCTTGTCTACAAGGGTTATTTCCCTTGATCCCAGAAAAGCTATAGATCTTTCAGTGGATTTTAAATATAGTGCATTTTGCTCTGTGTTTCTACCATAGCAAAAACATGTTACAGAATGGTGTTCAAATACCTAACTTTCCCTACAAAAGCTATTTCCCTGAATCAAATAAAATCTGTAGATGAAACTCCAGTAATCTTTGTAGATACTTGCAGTACTCCTATGTAAAGCTGTACTACAGGAAGTAAAGCAATACTGATAGATTAGTTATGTTTGGTACTTTATGTCTTGGTTACACTAATGTTATCTAGAAATTTGATGCATTTTCAATGGTTTATACTATGAACAGTGATATGTTTAATGAACAAGACCAACATTCAATTCGCTCCGGAGCAGCCTCTGATGAGGCAGTGGCCGTTAAGGAAGTCGTTCCACCAGCCACTAGTGGCATGACTGCAGCCACAATGTCTGACGTTGCTGGGAGTTGGTGGCCTTCGTCCTAGTACCGAAACTCACTCGACCTGATTATGACTAGCAAAGCATTATGATATGACAACATGTCCTCTGGTGACCAGTTTGGTTCAGATCCACCCATGGAATACACCGCTGGGGGACCATACCCGATTATGCATACTTCACCTATCTCTGTATATGACACCTAACCTTAACTCTTAACATCATGTCAGCATACCCAGCGAGTATGGTACACAAATGGGCATCATTTTATCAGTGTACTGCTCATGAATCTCACCCTTTGGCCCTGACAGCAAATTCAACGATGTCTTCCTTTGACCGTTCTCCTCTGTGAGTGTAGACGTTTTCTCCATTAATACTGTATAGGGGGAGATAAGTGGAAATGACATATAGAAATCTGCAATATCCTCTATTTCTTCAATTTGGGTTTACACTGGAACCAAACAATATTTCAATTACATGACAAAGGCAGTAGTAAGCTTTATGGGTGGATCAAAGTAGTCAAAGTGTGAAGAAAACCCCTCAAACTAACCGACGAATCAAAATATACATATACAAAAGAAGGATCTGGATGTACACTGTGCTATTTCTAGAAGCCTGAAATGATAAACTCAGTGGGACAAGTCAAGTTCATACAAAGATGTAAGATATGAAGACATAATACATAAGGATTACTTGCACATGTAATTCACATGCCAATATTCTTCATCACACACTGTACCTAAAAACACATGCATGACCTTTATTATGATAAAGTATATTTTACTTTAGTACCATCATAAAAATGAACTTCAAAATTAACCCTCAAACATATGATCTGTGGAAATTTTGCTGTTCTCATTGTCGTTAGTGGTTGATATAAAACAAGGGCCATCAGGAGATGGTGAATTCCATAGGGACTATACTTCACATACTGAAGCCATAACAATGTTATCGCCTGCACGCACTATGCATTATGGGCTTAAACTAATTAAGTACATGTAAGACTTGTTTACTAGATGATGGAAACTGTACATACACATCCTTACTTAATCTATGTCACACCTACATAGTGTCATGAAAAACAGGTCAAAACTGTAGGAAAACACACAGTGACAAGGTAGTGCTCACAGACACCCTGATCACTGTATCTCAACGCTTTGTATGCTTTGGAGGGGGGGGGGGGGGGGTCTTAACATCTGTACATACATCTCTGAAAGGCATTATCACAGCCTTTTTCTTGTCTTTCTAGTGTGTACCAAACATAAAACATTTCATCCCATCTAGCTACTTACAATTTTATTGTAGGGAAACCTCTGACACTGAATTCACTTGCCACAGAGGAATATCGTGTACAGTCAATTTTGGCAACCTGTATATCTGAGGAGCGCAGAGTCTGTGCCACCTGGTGGTAGATTGGCTCTAGTTTTTTGCAGTGTCCACACCATGGAGCATAAAACTGGAGTTAGAAATACAAACAGATAAAAACATTTTACTGGTACACACCGTTACACATTAAAATTTACCTGTATTGTAAATCAGCTGGCGTAATTGATGATATTAGATTTATTAAATAATTTATACATGTATGAGCATTTTAGTGTGGAACAATGATCCAAGAGCCTCTCAGCAATACAACTGCCATAAGTTAAAGTCCAGCTCATGCTGGCTTCCTTTCCAATTGTATGTGTGCAGGTCAACCTGCAACCTATGGATGGTCGTGGCTTTTCCACGAGCTTTGCCCGCTTTCCTAACACTAAAATGTTGGTCGCCATCAAAAAAGAGAGATATTCTTGAGTACTGCATAAAACTCCCAATCAATTAAAAAATAAATAAATACATTTATGTATGATCCTTGCAACAAAAAAGAGCTGATTCACATTACCTCCACCAGCCACATTCCATGATTCTTCACCTGGAGAAATCTATAAACACAAATAAAATGCTACTTTTCAATACATGTACTTGTAGATTTGATAACAAAGAACTAAGCATTGTAACAGAAACATGTGGGAATTATTTGGCTTATACATGTTATTTTATTTTCCTTGCGCTTTAACACCTTTATTATATCTTTGGTCATAGCAAGTCTAATAACAGACTGGTCTCACTGAAACACCATGTTTACGACACAGACATAACATCCTATCTTTATGTCAAGACAAGACATCAGTACAAAGACTGCATGTTTTTTAAAAGTCCTGGGGGCCTCCATGGCTCAGTCGGTTAGGGCGCTAGTGCAGCATAATGACCCAGGAGCCTCTCACCGATGCGGTCGTTGTGAGTTCAAGTCCAGCTCATGCTGGCTTCCTCTCCGGCCATAAGTGGGAAGGTCTACCAGCAACCTGCGGATGGTCGTGGGTTTCCCCCGGGCTGTGCCCGGTTTCCACCCACCATAATGCTGGCCGCCGTCGTATAAGTGAAATATTCTTGAGTACGCCGTAAAACACCAATCAAATAAATAAATAAATAAATAAAAGTCCTGGAATCCCAGCAAAACCTGTTACATGTATATCACTTCATAAATCATGCAACAAGACCTTGTTCACCATGGTAATAAATATGTCTTGTGTCCATAGTTATGTGCAAATTACCTACCCGCTGACGAGATCACAATGGCTTACTGGCTGCTTTACAATCAGGTAACATCTAATTATGTGCAAGTCTGACAATTGGTTATACAGTTGAAATAAAGTGTTATATATAAGAAAATTTTATATCATAGCATTAAGACGTGTGTGACTTTAAACATCCATGATAAAGTTTTGTACACTGAACAAGGCATTCTTATGGATATACAACTTCTTTGTGTTAATAAACCAAGAAGTTGTATATCCATAAGAATGCCTTGTTCAGTGTACTTTCATCCCAACTTCTAAATGCCACTCAGACAAGTTAAAGTTTTTTAGTTTCCCTGAAGAAATGTCCATGGTGTTTGATTCTTCCCATTTGCCATATATCCTGCACTGTAATGAATAATTGACCAAAGGTATGAACTGTGGTTAGCCTTGATTAACTTCAACTTCTGCTTCTTGTACTGGCTTGGCAAATTCAACTTCTCCCCTCGCCCATCACATACACCATCCTAGTTCTTGGGACACACCTGCCCACTGTTTGCAATCGCGACACTCGGGAAATAGCTGCCATTTTGGCAACTTAGAATCAGCGGAGAGTTTGAGGTTGCTTAAATATGGATGGATATTCACCTTGGGATCATCGACAGCTCGGGATTTTACTAAATTAAATTAAGCATTGTAAAGGAGTGAATAGACACGCCGGGAAGGTTAATAATCAACTGCTTTCCGACATTTTACCATGGTTCCTTTTTCAGCTGAATGGGAGCAATCCATGACTATGCGATCCCCTGCCAGCGTAATTATCCAGGGCTAAATTCAATATCTTTTATTTGCACAAAGACAATCAGCCTAAACCATTGCTTAGTAGGATGATGTCAGCGCAAGAAAAGGAGTTTGCAGGCATCCTTCAGAGCAAAGCACTGGAATAAATTATAAACTGCTCTTCAACCCGTAAAATAAAATATGTTAGTGTGATGTATGGTTACTGTAGAAAATAACTCATCTGAGTGAACAATACTCCTCATCACAATGTGCCCGCTGATACAGTCACGCCCTGTGACAAAAAAAAAAAAATAACCGTAACGAGGCCTATATTTCCATGGCAACCCATCATTCCCCATCAGTAGCAAGTTACCTGTCATCCAGCTCTATCACATAACAGCGGACTCCTCCTAACAATGCTGCAACAAAAACAGAAAGTTATGTTACTGAAGGACCTAATGCACCTAGGCAATATGAAATAGGCGACAAGAAGACGACGTGCATGGCTGTTTACCTGCTACCACTGCGCAAAGAAGCTTGAAGAAGGCCGCCATTGTTGTGAGTGCCACGGGAAAGGTACGAGTCAAGCTAGATTAGTAGTCGCGCTGAAAACTAACAATTACTGACAACGGCTGGGACTGGAAGCATTATGCTCTAGATAATTCATACCAAATACCCGCCGACTCAACCATGGCCCTAGAACATTGTTGTATTTTCACCATTAAAACATAATTTTGCTATTATTTTGTTTCTTACAAAATCAAGAAAGTTCGTCCAAATTTCTCTCCACGCCAGACTATTCTATAACTCACCTCTATTGGCAAATGGTATGGTAAAAACGAGACAAAACGAAGTTGTGCTGTCAAAATGGCTGCTACCTTGAAAAACAGCGTGAGTATTACTTCAAATGAGCCGCTGTCTGCACAGCAAGGAATCATTAGTAAGAGTAAAGCACTATGTCCGTTTAAAAAAAATCAATACAACTTCATGGACAAATGATTTTGGAATTCCTCTTTTGAATGCAAGTGTAACTAAGGAAACATGATGGCGAAAATTGGTCCATTCCTAGACCACTGAATAGCGACCGGCAAGCATTTTAAAATGATTATCCAGTTACCATTTTTTTGAACTCATGTTGATAGTTTCTCACCTCTAGACAGGATAAGAAGTCTACTTTGCTGATATGGAGAGTCAGTTTGTCCTCCAGTGCCACGATTTAACACCTGGCTGTGGCCCATTTTTCGGACGCATTTTAGAAGGCTACAAAAAGTAGGAAAAGGAATTTTAAATTTGATGGTGGTGTCATGTGGTAAAGTGACGTCAATTCATTGAAAAGTCAGTTTTTTACAATGAACATTTGAGAAGGAGCTCATTGACTAACAGTAGAGTCACCCCAGTCATTACAACTGCCTCTTACTGTACAGTAAGTAAGGTTTACACATTTTATATCTGTTCACCCGACTTTTTGAAGAGGGAAACAACATGGGACATTGACAACTCTGTGACATGATGTGGCAGAAAAACGTTCAATAAATAATGTAATAATTTTCTAGTTTTTGATGAATACATAATCATTTATAAATATTATGAGGAAAATGAAATTTTTTACTAATATGGTATCTATAAGGAGTTTCCGATTAATTGTTTACCTTGTTATGAATATGACTAATTATAATTATTATAAGTTATTATTTAATCCTTGAAGCCTTAAGTCAAAAGTTCTGAAGATACTTCGGTAAATGTTGTTATAAACAATGTCACTGAAAAACAGAAAGAAATATAGTCTGAGCAGTAAGTTACTTACAAGGACAAAGCTGATTCTTGAGTTCAGATGAACGGAAAGAGAGGTTTTTAAGTTGAGCATTAATTTAGGTGAATCAGTGGCATGTATACAAATGTATGCCTGACATGTCCAGTACATCTGAAATAGTAAGCCTCTTTAAATGTTTGTAATCCTTATCTTTTATTCAGACTTTAAAAATGTGAAATTAATTTTTACTTCAGCGTAACAACTAACAGGTGACAGATTTATTTCTTCCTCGATAGTGAAACGCTGTCATCCCAAGTCAGATTTAGCAGTTGACAGCAGTTACCTCCCTTGTCAGCAAATTCTGCCTGCTGTGTCTTTCAAAACTGACCCAAATTAGTTGCTCATTCAGAATAACTGTGATTTGCATGGTCTCGCAATTTCGATTTGCAGAAAATGTTTCAAACTGCAGGAAATGCTGGATCACGAGGTCTATCATTTTTGTGGTACATGCACAGAATAGGACTCTACCGTTGTGATTTAGGGAGTTAAAAAGCGTAATTGGTGATGCTTGTTTTCAGGTCAGAAATGAGAGGACCTGAAAAGTCGAGGAAGAGCTACTACCCTTTGCTTGCCTTTAGCTACACTGAGCCGTGAAATAAAACATGAAACTTAGCTTGATCCATGTTGTTGTTCCTTCCTTGCTGAGTCACTTATGTTGTAAGAACTATTTACAGTTATGTGTGTCTGCTTGACGTTAATGTCTCTGTCTGAATGACTTGTAGGATAATGATATGCAAGTGACGTTTGAAGACCAAGAGAAGATCAACAAGTTTGCACGACACAATGCTAAGCTTCAAGACCTGAAGGATGAACTCACTGCGAAAAAGGTAGGAGATTTGTATTGACAAAATTAAATGATGTGATACCAGTAATGATGAGCCAATAAAAAGTAGTGAGCCTAAGAAGAGTAGCTAAGAATATTCAGTAGTTTTGAAAGTAATTTTTGCTGAAAAGGTAGTCTTTTTTTTTTTTTCTTCTCCTGCATTATGGTTTGTTTCTACATGTAGTTGAATACACTTAACCTTCATACTTATGGCTCTATACTTAGGGCCATGGGGACCTGATACAAGGCTGGGACCATGATTTCAGCCATTAAGCTAACCACTTAGAATTTCATGGATGACTCAGATCGTAATGATGCTTGAGGTCATTTTAAAATAAGAAAGCACCCTTCATGTGGAAAAAGCAGCTTCTTTATGGAATCAAAACAGCACAGACCCATGGCGATGTTGGGCAAGCACAAGACACAAATGGCCAGCCTTCCAGGGCTATCATACTTTGAAGTCAGATTCTATCTTTTTTAGAAACTTTAAAAATTTTTATTCAAGAAGATGAGTTTTCTTCTTTGATACCAATGTTAACACCTTTTTTAGCATTGTTCATATATGTTTGTCTTTAATTTTGGACAAAATTACACACATTTGCCTGGCAAGAGAACTGTTCATGTGGACACTAGCTCTGGACACACTGGCCATGGTGAGAGTACTCTTCGTGTGAACCCTAGCTCTGGACACACTGGCCAGGCAAGATTACTGTTCATCTGGATACACTGGCCTGGCGAGAGTACTGTTCATGTGGACACTAGCTCTGGACACATTGGCCATGGTGAGAGTACTGTTCGAGTGAACCCTAGCTCTGGACACTCTGGCCTTGCGAGAGTACTGTTCATGTGGACACTAGCTCTGGACACACTGGCGAGACTACTGTTCATGTGGACACTAGCTCTGGACACACTGACCATTGTGAGAGTACTGTTCGTGTGAACCCTAGCTCTGGACACACTGGCCATGGTGAGAGTTCTGTTCATGTCTACATTCCTGTTTATACTGGTCAGTGGATGCATAAATGCATAAACTAACAATCAGGTATATAGACAGTTATACAGTATATAGAATTATTTGTTTTGTTTGTTTTTTTTTTCAGAAAGATTTGCAAAACTTGGAAGATGCATCTGACGAATTACTGCTGTTAGAAGATGAGAATACAATACCATATCCTTTTTCATAGCTGTAAAGACTGTTGCATTCTTTATATGTTGGTTGGAACCTGTTTGAAATGAAAGTATGGATTCTTATAGCATGATTTTCTCGACAGATCTTCAAAATAATCGTTAGTGATTAATATCAATCTGGTTGGATTTAGGTAGTGCATGTACTAAAATTTTTGCACAGGTTAATTCCTGTACAATGAACTGATTGGAATATAGTTGAAACTGTTGTACCTTGTCCATACATGTGCTGTGTAGTTCTGTTTTTCACTTAGATTAATCCCATGGGGCTTGTCTTCCTTCAGTGGGACAGCCTTAAGAAATATAATCTTCACTGCTCCTTTGCTGGCATGTAGGCTATGTAGGTTGTCTTACATGATGTACATGATCTTTATGGATCATTTGCCTTCCAGCAATATGACATCAACATTCAGCATTTGAAAATCTCCATCCCATGTGGGAGAGATTTATTCTCAGTTAGTTGCCAATCAATGGTACTGACCATCTTCATGTAACTGAAATATGCTTGTGTACAGCTTTAGTCATCAGTCAATCAATCAATCACTCTAACCTTTCTGTCAGGATAAACCCTTAACTTCAGTCACATACCAGATAGGTGAGGTGTTTGTAAGCTTGAGTCCGGACGAGACCTCCAACATGTTGGATGCGGCCAAAGTGAACACACAGAAGGACATTGAGGCCATAGAGAAACACTGTGATGGACATAAACAAATTCTGTCTGAACTCAAAGTTCAGCTGTACGCTAAGTTTGGCAATAACATCAATCTAGAAGCTGAGGAAGAGTAGAGCAGAAGCCTGTTACCTGACCAGAAATGAGACTGGATTTGGTCACTTGGGTGAACCTGATACCCAACTTGAGGATAGAGTACATGTATCGCAGGAAATCACTGGAATAGTACAAGTTTGAGAACTCGTATCAGCTCTAATGAGGTGCTGCTTTTACTCTGCACGGACCTGTAACTCATATTACCCTGTAGTTGTCTTACCGGACAACTCTCACATCATTAATAAATTAGAGAATGTTCAAAACTCTTCACTGCTGTTTTACTTTGTATTGTTTTCCATCTGTTTGATTGTTTACACAGAGGTTCCTGGAATGGTACTTCAGTGTAGCCACATTCATTGCTGATTGGATGAGAGTGAAAATGGCATTTGTGACACTATTCAGTTCACCTGGGTTAGTAGCTCCTGAATGCACCTTCGCTGCATGGTAGCTCTTGAATGCGCTTTGGTTGATTAGAGTTGAAAGCAACTTGGTTGGTCACAGATCAGAGCAGAGTGCACCTTGTTTTTCACATTTGAGCGCTCCTTAAAAGTTAGTTGGTCAAACTTCAAAGCATGGATATACTTGGATTTCACTGGGGAGAGTTGAAACAGACATTCGTATAGCAGCTGTCAACCAATACGGACGTTCCAGATCAAAAATCGCAAGGGGAATTTCCAAAACAACATGTAACACAAAACACCAAGGCAGTAAGACAGTATATAAAGTACTGCAATAGGATGCAGTCATTCAAAGAGACGAGTTTTCAATGAGGTTGAAAAGACCCAAGGTATGTTCTAGGCGGCTGAGTGAAATCAGTATTCAAATCGTGTACCATGCTAGAATATAAGTTGTCAATAACAAAATATGTATCTCGGTTGAGCTTTGATTGCAACTGTTCACGTCTCCAAACGGTAGTATGTCGAGTGCTTCACGTCGCCAGACAAAAGGTTTATGATGTGGAGGTCCTTGTTCACCGCTGCGCTACCTGTTGTGAGAGGAAATCTGCCGGTAATTGATTCAGAAGTCGACAATTATAATCTGAAACTACTTGCATTCTGGGTTCATCTCAAGATTGTCACTTTCTTGCTTACATGGCGTAGGGAAGCAGGGAACGGAAGGGGGGTGTGCCGCCGCACTTTCGACACAACCATTTAAAAAAAAAAAAAACATACACCACAATGAATGTTCACCTGCTTTCTTCACTGTGTTAAATCGGGAGTTGAAACATTTCTTTTAATTTGTTCAAACAGATTAACGCACTGTAACATCATTGGTCAAATATCTTAACCTTGGAGAAAAGCGTTCATGTCGTCATGGTATCAGAAATTTTGTAATTTGCGAAATTGGGCAATGCAACTCAGCATTCAAACGGAGTGAAAACTTAAATCCTCCCGAAGGCCTCTAATCCTCCAGCACCCAGCAGAACTCTATATGGGGTATTTTGACCAAGGAGATTAACTTACCAACGATGCTAATGTTTTTATGAAACCATGCCTGCATGTTTTCTCTCACAAAGAACGTAAGAATATAAACATCGCGTTTACCTGTGTCTTTATCATAATACTGGACAGGAATTCCCTTTTTTTGATTTTGTGGATGCTTCCAGCTCCCCGTTCAGATGATCTCCATCTTAGCACACCAATTTTTCTCCGTTTTCAAGATAAAAGGTTCCGTACATCTGTTCGTATTTGTATTGGTCGAAAAGGCATTTTGAAAATGCCTCCGGACGTTTGGAATCTCGGAGCTTCCGGGGCCTCGGCGGCCCCTGGACCCTCGCCTGTTATAGATGACTGGGATAGTCGTTCCGCTAGTCAAGAACGACGTTGAACTCCAAGCGCTCACTCACTCACTCGTTACACTTGCCTATGTACGACCCCACCATCTCTCCACCTCGCTGCCTTCAGGTCTGATTACTGTGGTCAATGTATAATAAACATTGCTCAGTCAATCTGCATGCGCTATGAGAGAAAATATTTCACAACTCACTAAGCGCGCATCAGCATTTCAACGGAAAGTAAGTATATCCATGTAAAATACGTAATCGACCAGAAAACTAAATTTGTACCCAAAATGTGCAATATAGGCCTTCTTCAGCACAACCCTGCGGATGGGTATTTTTTCGCCTAAAACACGTTCAAACGCGTGTACGACTATATAGGTTCAAGCGCTTCCGGGAATGGCGGTCCCTGTACTCTCGCTTCATTGGTCGGGATACTGGCCCCCATTTTTTTTTTTGCTTCCTGCACCTCTGATCAGGGTTATGATGACTGATAGAACGTTGAAAGGAACCTAACCATTAACCCTAATAAGGTGTCAGGTTCCAATCCATCAGGGGAGCAATAGCCCCGGCCGATCTGTTAAAGTTTCAATCCCTTGTCCATACGAGACGTTGGTTCAGCGCCATTTACGGAAGACAATTTTTCTACGATTCCACTCCTTCCATTGTTCTTTGAGCCTTGATGACAACAAGTGGTCGATTTTGCTTTTCTCATGTAGTTTTACATGAAATCCTCTGGAGAGGATTTACTCTCTTACTCACTGAACTGTCGCATTTTGCACGAGACGTAAGGTGGCCCAGGCATTTACTGATGCATAATCCGGTCATAAACTGGCGCCATAAGTTCAACTCAAATACAGCCATATGAGTGAAATTACGTAAAGAGCAATCCGCACTCAGTGAATTCGTTGACAGTAAAATAACAAATGCCTTTGTGAGATGTATTTCGCAATATCATTTATCTTTTGACATGCAGTTGCTTGTTGTACGGTTCCTACAAAGTATAATATTTGGAAATAAAAAATATTGGAGAAATTTTCATGCATATAAATATTTGTTTTAATAATGGTTCACCAGTGGAGACATTTTGGTAACCTTATGACGGTATAAAGCTAGGATGGTAGCGCCGCGTACTCTTGGTCCCCATTGATCTTGTTGAAGGGGTTGTAGGGGTAGGTGAGGGTTAGCTGACCGGACATCGGGGCTTCACGACCCAAACTGTCTTTTGTGGTACTCGCGAAACCGGAAACTTCCTGTGGAACAGATGACAGACACAAAGGTAGACATGTTAACACCGATAACTGAAGATAGCAAACAGAGTGGTTGGCAAAGTTATGTGATTTGCAAGAAAAAAATACTGCTTGGCAAAGTTAAGAGGAAGTTACAGGAAGCCACGAGTGGCAGTTGTTGTTAGGTAAAACCATATGAGAGCGACGACATTGCGGCAGTTACTGTACTGACCTATGGGTAGCTTGACTAACAGTCACCATGTCGGCTCGCTCAATGGGACGCTCCATGGGTCTACCAGTCGCCATCGTGGCATGAAGCCCATGTACCCTGAATGCTGAAGGGTGCTAAAACAGAAAAGCGCTACAGCTGAAGATGTCATAGAATAAAAAAAAAATGCTCGTCAGCGGAAAATACACCCCGAAAGATATCTGTTTAGCTCTACATAATTTAGGCTGTAATGAATACAAATTGGGTTGGAAACTCTCTGAGCTGTATTGTCCCAGCAGGCCTAAAGTTCCCAAGCCCCTCACAAATGCCCCAGCGTACATGTCTTCGAATCCAGCTCTCGGCTGCGACTTTACGCCAACAGGTTAGTCAGGTATACCAGGAGAAGCATGGTGATATATCCCTAAGGCTTGGCAAACAAATAAATAATAAATTAATACAAATCTAGATGATACTGTCATCTCTTCTTCCTTAAAAGAAAATACAACCGAGAATATAGCCTTAGTTATTTGTCTTAGTGCCTTAAGCATGATACTTTGTCGGCTGCACTTTGACAGCATGGACTCGCCCTGCCACTTGACGACACAATATATACAAACACCTAATGATGACTCCTCGTCATATGACTAAAAAAAATGTTAAATCCCAGCATATATACGTACAGACGGACATTATAGGTCTCACTCCCTATTAGCGATCCATCCCAATCTAGACTCCAGGAAATTTCCTTAAGTACGAGTCTGATGTTAAAACCCAAGTATACATACTTGTATACGGAAAAATATTGTATTGATGATTTTCTATTTCTTTTCACTCACTAAGTGGAGGACAAGGCGTCGTCCGTCATCAGGGCTCGGATCTTGGTCGTTATACGTTCATCTAGCTCCATCGCTGTGCGCAGTCTGGAAATAGATCAGATATAGATAGAAAGACCACATTTCACAGTGAACTTATAAACAGTGGCTTATCTTCTTCACTTAACATGAAAGCAATAATTCTCGTCATCACGCAAATCAAATATACCGTGTGGATCGTGTGTAATTGTTCCTTTGCATTGTTTAATGTGATTGTATATTAAATGTGATGACAACACAGCATTTTGGGTAATTCTCGACAACCGACGTCTAATAAATTGCAATTAGCATCGCTGCATTTTTTTTCTACCTAATTCTGCTTAAGCCGAGGCGCTGGGGGGGGGGGGGGGGGGGGGCGGGGGCGGGGGGGGTTGTAATTTGCTACTATTTATGCATTTACATGAACAGTTAGAATAAACCCTAACTGAAGTAAACTGACAAGAGGTCGTATTTCACCGATTACGTATTACCATTTACCATCTGTCATCGCTGCTCGGGTTTATCTCTCTATGCTGTACGTCTTAATCATATTGTGTTCAAAGCTGCGTAGAACATCTACACTTATATCTATTTATTTATTTGCTTGGTGTTTTACGCCGTACTCAAGGATATTTCACTTATATTACGGCGGCCAGCATTATGGTGGGAAGAAACCGAGCAGAACCCGGAAGAAACGTACGACCATCCGCAGGTTGCTGCAAGATCTTCCCCCGTACGGCCGGAGATGAAACCCAGCATGATGTACGCTTATAGCCCCTTTGTATATAAAAAAAAAAACTGATTGGTATATATAGCACTGTAGTTACAGTCTTCCATTTCTCATGAGACTTGTTAATATACTGACATATACAGTAGGGCTATCCAGCACTTCCAGGACACCATGTAATGGTATGAGAATCACAGCACCATTGTAGGCCCACTTGTTGGCGCCATGTGTATAAGGTATACAAGTATGTTTAAAACTCAAGTCTTTGTAGACTTGGTAAGACTCACTTGAGACTTCGGCTTCCATCATATCGTTTGAGACATTCTCAAGGGTCATTCCCCAGTGGACAAGGACAATAACTTACTTTTCCTCTTTGATTTGCCTGGCCCTCTCTAGAGCGGGGTTCGTCTCCGGGGGATGAAGAACACGAGGCTGGATCTTGTCCAACAGTGGCACACTTTGCCACTCCGCCACGGACTTTTCGTACTTCTCCGGTAACATTCGGACCATGTCGGGCCTCTCTTCACGAGTAGTAGTGGGAGATTCAACCTTCAATGATCAACCACTTGAAAATTACTGAAGGTGTTGCTCAGCAAATTAGACTTGATTTGTGACGTTGGTTAAGACATTTTTTACGGACAGACCATAATTCAAGAAAACCTGTGTTGAATGTGAGTTTCTAATGTCTTTAGTACCGGAAGCTCCTCGTACATCCAACACCATTAAGGGCTAGAGCTGATAATCAGATATAGGCATACATACATGTATGTCAGGTGTTGCAGTCAAGTCTTTTCAAAGGCAACTAGGTTCGAAAATTATAAAGACGTAGGCCTAGAGAAAGGCTTTTTTTCTTTCTTCTTTTCCTTGTTTTCGTAGAATTCTTATAAACCTGCACAGATATGAGTTGGCAGCTGTCGACATCAAAGACGTTAGCAATCGACAACTTCATCATGAATACACGCTTCGCTCGAGTATGACCAATCTCGCGTATGACATACGTCTCCATGGAACTATCCTTTTTCATTTGAAATGATCGATTCTTTTAAATGTTCTCTTTTGAAGTTTAAGCTTTCTACCCCGTATCACAGAATGGGCTTTGAAGGCATCTTCATTCGAAAAGGAAGTCTTGATTTCACTTAAAAAGTACGTGTTGAATCTGTAAGCCGTCTCTCTGGCAGAGAGACGGCTTACAGAAGTCCAATATACAGATTCCAATAAGAAATAGGCCCTGCTAATATTAAAGGCATGACATAACCTGATAGGTGATTGTGGCAATGTTTCTTTTTTTAAGCCAGTTAATGGTGAATAATATATACTCACACTTAAAAAAATTGTTTATACGTTTTCAAAACAAATCTACAAACAAATGTAAAAACATGTGGGGTCCAGTATAAGTACGTGTATCAGAGGGAGAGCGCATTCTTCCATGGCCCTGCTGGTTGTCGACTTGAACACCCTGTCTTTGTAGATGTTATCAGCAGTGACACGGTCCAGGTGATGGTTTATGGGCAGGTGGAAATAACCTCCGGAAAGCACCGGTAAGCCGAGAATGTCAGGGTTGGGAATGTTCACCAATTGACCCTCGGCGTCTTCACGCTTTTTCTTAGTCATTGCCTCGGCGATTTCTTTGGGATATATTGTTCTGTATAACAAAAAATGTGTCACAAAAACTGATTCACAGCATACCATAGTCTTAGATTTAAGTCATACTAAGTCTTAACTTTAGAACTGTTTACTGTGGCACAGTTGTGTCTTAAATCTTTGATACTAAGGGAAGTTGTAAACTTTCATGACAAAAATGAAGACTAGCATCACAGTTCAAAATTACCTCAGCAATGATACCGTATACCACATGTTGAAACTAAGACAGACTTGAGTCTCAGATTCGTGATCCTGGGGCCCGGTGCGGATAGCTATATGAACTATAGGCCCCACCTTCGAGTGGAGAGATGTCGTAGTCTATAGTGACATGTGACTAGTTTGGCAGAACCACGTTGACAAGGCGAGAAGAGCTTTCGCGTAGGCCTTTCGCTATTAAACTGAAGGTCCAAGTTACAAGGTATGGGATACCGACTGACAAGACAAAGCCACTTTTACTATGGCCTCTGGCAGATTGCAGCTAACACAGTTCGGAATGAATTGATAAGGAATATATATGTTACGCACATGAACGGCTTAGACAGCTATACTAGTGAACTATAGGCTGCAAACTCTACATACATTAATGTAATAGAATACAGCATTGAATGTAAAGCCAGACCAATGACGACAAATGTGATAATTGGCAAATGGTCGCACCTAACCAATGCAACACGGCCTCTTCTCAATTTTCCTCGGTTTTATTCTAATTGTCCATGTCCAACGTACATGCAGGGGCCTACATGTAAACGCTCCTGAGCAGCATGGCTTAAGAAGAATTAGGTAGAAGATATGCAGTGATGTTACTTGCAATATTATATTAGACGTCACTGGCCCCGAGTTGCTCAAAATGCTGTGTTGTCATGGCATTTAATATACAAACACATTAAATCAAGATCCCAATGTGAAATACCTGTGCAAAATCCCCTTTGATCCGAGCCCAGCGGCAGGGGCTTGTGCTAACCGATTCTCACGATTAGGGCCATACGGCTCGATGGGGAATTCCCTCGGTGGCTGGATGATGGTTGGCTGATCAACCAAAGATGGAATTTCATTGTACATCGCCTTGAAGCGATGTGGTCGACTGTAATGATAACTCGTGGAGTAGGTCGATTTGGGCAGTTCTGGGAAATAATTAGCCATCTTTTCCTACGCCACCGATGGTGATAGGTCTATAGTGTGATAGGGAAATGGAAGAATTCAGGCGGTAGTTTCTCTGCTATGAATGGTCATGCCCCACAGCGGACGTCTTATCTGTTTCTGCGGATAGCCATAGAGCGCAGGCCTCCCGTTATAGTGCTGTATATATGTCACGCATTTGTTACATCACACGTACCACGTCAACATTTGTTACGTCATGCATGGTACGTCTAGTATGTACTTATTCAAACGTAATATATTATTCCTTTGTTACGTCATAATGACAATAGGCATGAGGGCTTTCATGCAGGAAAATATCGAAGACCGCCGGCAACGTTAGCTTCTTTTAGCAGAATTACAATATTGGGACATCTGATCCCGCGCAATAATGATTCAGATCCAAACTGTATTGATCATAATCCGAGATTGTTCTGACGTTAGGTTTGGCAAAAATTTTGATCGGCCAGGGATGACCCTAATTCAACATCAGAGATCGCTCCAATGAGAAACCTAATGCCGTGACCGCGGCACCATAAAAATTACCCATAAATACGTTTCCGTGGCCTTAAATTTGCAGACATTTAAGTCCCTTACCTTTTCGCCTGTCGATTTATCACAAGCGCATCGTCGATCAGTTATTTCCTAGGGTGCAAGGGTGCGTCTTCTTGACAGAAACGGGATGCATGTCCGTGACAGAAACGTTTTGCATATTCCTGACAGAAACGTGTTGCGTGTTCCTAAAAGAAACGTGGTGCACTTTCCGGACACTTTGATTTACTTTTCCATCTAGTTTTCCAGTATTTCTATTATGTTCACAAGATCCACTAATACGTAACGACTGTTTTGACCTTGACAGATGAACAACATGTTGAAAACAAGACACATACAGCATTAATATGGTTAGAAATGCAGCTAAATTCTCACTAAAGACTTGCTTGTTTGATTGGGCTGGGTTTAAGGTCCTTTCAAAAATATTTTGGTCAGAGGCCTCCTCCAATTCGGTCGTTGTGAGTTCAAGTCCATCTCATACTGGCTTCCTCTCTGGCCGTACGTGGGAAGGTATTCCAGTAGCCTGTGGATGGTCGTGGGCTTCCCTCGGGCTCTGCCCGGTTTCCTCTCACCATAATACGGGCCGCCGTGGTATAAATGAAATGTATTTATAGCGTAAAACACCAATCAAGTAAATAAATCAAAAGCTATGCTGCAGAACTCACCGATTTTCGCTATTGCTCGATTCGGTTTTGAACATCGGGGCACACTCTTACTTTTTTTTATCTGTAATACGTCAGTGTTCCTGTACAGTTGTGTTCGTGAATCAAAGCCTTGGTTCACGAGCCCCGTAACAGCAGAGAATGAGGTGTTCCTGCAACGCTTGGAACCGTCCAGATTTGGCGGGAAATGTCCAAATCCATCTCCATGGGAGTTAGTTTCAAGCTAAACTGACCGTTCTCCTCTCGCAACTGCTGGCTGCTGCGTTACCAGTCTGCTCACAAATCATCAAGAGGAAGACCAGAAGGAATAATACACTATATCGCTTACACAGGAGCCGGAATGGTGCAGAAGTCGGATCAAAGCTATGTTAAAATACATCTTTATCTGCCGTTACGCTAGTGCTTATGAACGACATCTATCGATATAGTCCTACGTGACTGCACCTTCGATCCGATATTTTGGAATGCAGTGGCATCAAAATATCGGAAGAATGCTGCTGTCATGTAGGACTAATGTACCGCTTTGCTTTATGAACGCAATTATACAGAAACTGTGACCTATTATAGAAAAGAAAAATGGTGCACAGTGACTGAATTGGCTTTTTTTAGGCGGTTTGTGTTCCTTCCTCATTGGAATATGCATATTCATACGTAATCATAAAAATCATGAATAGACCTAAATACGAAGTGAGTGAATGAGTAAGTGATCGGGCTTTAACTTCGTGCTCAACAATTTTTCAGTCATATAACGACGAAGGAATCCTTAGGGTGTATGTAATGTATCTCTTTGTTGCAGGACGGAATTTCCACCGCTCTTTAACCGCCCCGGTTCATTTATCTGGCTTATAGGCAAACTGTATGCTTCTGACAAGTTCATAACGCTGAACCAAGCTGCACCAGACCAAGTAATGCGAAGTCAAGGCACGAGTTTTCATGTTTTAATATGTATCTAGCACATGTGAATCTTTACGGAGAAGTCTGTATGAATACATCAGACAATAACATATACCATTTCACTGGATATTTCTATGTGACCATTTGACTACAAAACTCTTCACAAGTTTCTCCTTTCGCTACTTCGTGTGTCTAGTTTCTTTCTGTGAGTTACTGTATATATTGCATACCTACTACAAATTAATAATAGAAGGGGGGGGGGGGGAAATTGATTTGTACTGGCGCTTTTCCGGCCCAAAGGGCCGATGCGCGCCAAAACTTGGCGTCATTGAAAGTGCTTTTAACCTGAATAATATATAAAGGAAGAGTATATTATTTAAAACAAAAAGAAGAAATTTCAATACTAGTGCTATGGACATTGTAGCTTGTAACATTTGTAGCATTATAGCCGACGAATTTTGGGCTTGATGGCTAAAGAAAAAAATAAGTGTTTGTAAGGGGTCATTATTCACTATGATGACCATTACTTAATGCAGTTATACAATCCATATTTACAATACAAGAGGGGCAGGTACATGGGTTAAAGAGATTTTTGGGAAAGGTGGGCGTTAGAACACTCAAGATATTATAACATATACGGAACACAGAGTATAGTATAGGAAGAGCTGAACAGTATACATAGACAATACCTGGACAAAAACAGTAGAAGCGTCAGCTCATATCAGTTCTGTATGGGTAAAAAACGACAACAACCACTATAAAAGCGGCAGATAGGCCGATCCAACCATGTTAACACTAATAAATATACCTTCATATAATTAATAATACTCAGGCAAATTATATTTATACAATCATATGAATGTTATATTCTGTATACTACGGATTATTAAAAACGACATCTGCTGGGAAAATTGGTTAATAGAAGGTTGTATATAACATGTATATAATGTGTAAATATAGAAACAGATGTAACGTAAAAACATTGGTGTACAATAAGCAGCTTTGGGATTAATTAATACAATAACAGACAGTATAGACCTAGTAGTCACGGGGCCATCCGTATAAATTGTTGGTTTGTAATTCAAAATTAATATCACTTTTGGGTTTAAACTGTAGTTATAAGGTATTGGACTAAAAATTTCAATAATCCCAATACCTTTATATAAACAGCTACCAAAAGAAAGAGCTCGTAAAAAGCTTGTACACAAATTGTAATAACTTAGGTTACACAACAGCAGCATTGAAAGCTTTATTCCACCTTTGGGCTGTATTTGAACTGATTTTCAGCATTAAGTACTGAGAAATCTATAGCTGATTACCAGGTGACGAATAATAAGTTGTAAGCAGACATTCAAGTAAGATTCCAAGACACTATGTTCTAATGCCCTGATAAAAAACTTCAAAAACCCAAAAATACATACAAAAACCACTGAATTTAAAGATAATGTAAATCGAATGCAATAGTAATGTAATTCAATGGACATATTGGTAGACATACAAAAACATAAATAATCCCTAATGTGTGACATCTGCCAGACATCCCCTACAGCAAGGTTATTAGGATGGTATTGAATGCCAAGAACGGACATACGGTATACTTGTAGAGTAGTGCTTATGGGTTATTCAATGAATACAGGCTGATGTGGACCAGTTCTGATGTTGCTTGGCACTGAAGCGGGAACTCAAGCTTGTTCTTGCTTCAGCGCCACGCAACAATAGAACTCATCCACATCAGCCCGTATTCACTGAATAACCCATTTATTATACATCAAACATCAGTCATTTCACTAGGTAGCAAAATTTAGTTGCCGAAAATGAAAATTTGACACTCAAATAAAAGACACCGAGACTCGTAGTATTATTTTTATGAATGACACAAGAATTTGTGCGGGGAGAAAAGACGCAGTGTCAATGAATGATGTAACGTCACGTTGCTAATGGCAACTTGCAATATAAATGTTGTTAATGTCGCCGTGCAACACGACAAACATGTGGCACGATGGTCACAACGTTAAAAGATAGACAAATGTGGAACATGTATAATAATAGAAGATATTCAACAAAATCAAGAGTTCAAAATGCCATTCAAAATGCCGTTCAAGACAATAAACATTCAGAGACAAGAAATGTAAATGTATGTTCAGTCAATCCCCTCTGGCCGTTTCCATCCATCACGCTTTTGTAGAGAGCTGTGAAAACTTACATAGTACCTCTAAATTCAACCAGTACCAAATTCATAATTTTTACAAATCTATTACGCATGTAAAACAAGAACTGCATAGCAAATACTTGTGTAGTTATAAATTTGTAAATGTTTCTTTAAATGATACTTTAAAAGAAACCATGCCATACTAACAACCAATGGCAAAAAGTCCATGCTAATAAACCTCAAAACACAAGTCTGTCTTGAGCGAACATCTGACCTGACTGACTTACTAACACAATGCAAAGAAAACCCTTGCTGACTTTTTTGGCTTAAAGCATTGTTCTTGTAGCTGACTGGCCCCCAACCAATCAGGTCACAGGGATCAATCCCTTTGCTTTCACTCTGGCTTTATATCAGGAGGTTGCTCAGGTGTCTGCCAAAGGGTTGTGGTTTACTTGTGGTTAACCAGACTAGTCACACAGCGTGAAACAGTTCTTGAGAATGGCTTTAAACAGCACAGGGGAATACTTGTACATTACCTGAGAATAACCACAACTACCTGTGCTGTATCTACCTGGCCTATATATTAATCACAGACTGCTACAGAGAACTTCACAGTGACCAGTTCAAATAAAATGCTGGAATCTGTACTTCTACTGACTTGAGCCAAGACAAGGATACTATGAGAATGTTGTAATGTCATCTGTTCAGGCCAGCATAAACAAATATGTGTGCTGGGTGTAGCCCAACAGACCCTCAGAAAAGAGAGCTACGCAACACACTACTTATTTACACTTTTTATTTGGCCTTGATAGAATTTCATTTATTTACTTTCACAATAGCAGTTTCTTTCAAATACTATCTTTTTCATAAGCCACATTAAACAAGAATTAAAAACCATTTCCCAACCAAACAAAAATATTTGTGTTTTGTAGGCAAGTTACGCCCAACATAAAATTTTGGAAGAAGGCCTGTCTAACTAAAGCTGTTGAAGCAAACCTGTAGCCTCTCAGCTTCTCTAAGGATACATGTATCTGTGTTTTGGGATTACGTTAAGGTGACTGGTGGGGCCACATGGGACCAATGACTGAGTATTAGAGGTATCTACCAGCAAATCTTTGCTGTTTGTCCTTATTAAGGGGCAGGGAGCTCTACTGTTGTAGATGACACAAGCTGTGAGCATTGGGTGTCTATTAATTCTCCTTCCTCCACCACTGGGCTGAAATATAATAAAAAGCAATGGATTCATTTGAATATTATATAAACTGAAGTATTCAATGTCTTGAAAAAGCATCAAGTCATTTTGAGCTAAAGATTTTTATCATTTATCAATTTGACAGATTTTTTCACTCACTTGTATAACAGCTCTCTGAACAGCTTCTGAGTTTACCATGTTCACCTGCAGCAAAACAACTATTGCCACTCGAGTTACTTTGGCAGGAAGTATTTCACACATGGCACACAAACTCAAGAGGACAAGTGGCCTCACCCAAACATCAGATTGCATGAACACAATATGAACACCGTCGAATGCATATTGTCACCAAAGTGACTGTCGGAGAATCCACGAAAGTTGTGACTCCAAATCTCAGTGTTGAGGGCCTATCAAACCCTATCCATCTTAGGCATCCTTGATATTTCAAAATAATTACGTAGGTATAGAGTTTTATATTACCTGGTATAGTCATGGTTTGGATTTCCAGAGGTGAGCTTAAGTGGGTGGCATTCAGATCTGCTAGGCTTTTAGAAGCAGGTCCATCCTCAAATCTATAACAACAAATACTTAATGATCATTTGTATTATTTATATAAAGGTGAAATGTCAGGGTTTCCTTCACTGACAAATGTTATATTTCACCCAGATGTTTTCTTATTACATCTTGTTATTTCACGCAAAGGCGGACTGACATCAAAAGAGAAATGCTTTGTTTTATGACATTTCAAACTGAGCTCTGTGGGGTGACATCAAAACACAAATTTAGTCAACTGTAACATTTCTATGTCAGAGATGAAGACACAACGTCGGTACAACGTCACGCTATATACACACATCTGGGAAGGCCTACAACTGAAAACATTACTTAAACTTGTTCAAATATGCAAAATCAACACACGGTCAAAGAATAAAAAAATAAATAGAATATTGCATAGCGAGGGTTGAATATCAAATATTTTTCTTGTAAAAGGTGGAATTATGACAAAAAATCTTCCAAAACAGCTACAAATTGATTACTACAATATGGAACATCAAGAAATCATAACAATACCATTCATGTAATGGCTCTATCACAATAAGAGCTACCACAGAGTTCATCTGTATAAGACACATGAATGCAATGCATCTAAATACACAAAAACCTATGCTCAATACAACATACCGCCCCAACATTTACCTTGACATTGCTTTCACTGTTACTGAAATCCGATGCTAGGGGTATGACTTTAGCTTTAGATATGTCCTTGCTCCATATTCCACAAATGAAGTGATAACTTTATGTTCTACCTACCTCTTGAGCTGTTTGTTTGACTCCCAGATTTCATAGATCACCATCTTGCCATTCTCCTTGTAGGACCTCACATTCACACTGAAAACACAAATACACAAGCCAATATACAGGTTATCCAGGTATTAAGGGCCATGCCACAAGTTACCTAACACTCTGCCTAAAAAGTTAACTAAAAGCTAATGTTTGAAGGCAAATTGCATATTCATATACACTTAATGAAAATTCCTTAATTACAGTGAAATTAACTGTAAGACTAATACTTGTCCTAACTGGGATAATCTCTAATAATCTCTTGATAATTCTCTAATCAATATTATAAGTCATTTGACTTTGAAAATGACCAGATGCAGGACAGTGAATCACAAATATGAAATGGTCAGACAAAAAGTTTCTCACTGTAGACAGCCATCTCCTCGTTCTGAAGTCTGAATGTACTCCTTCAGTTCTCTCTTATACTCCTCCTCGCTGCCAGACTTCACAGGCAGAGTTCTCTGTACTAGTACCACCTGTGAACACCAGAGGGCAGCCTTTGAGACATCAGCAAACCTTATACATATAGATCTTGTATTTCAACTAAAGACATCCTAAACAAGCATTCTGAAAGTATTGGCTTTGCCATATATATCTCCTACAGGTTTGTGCTGTCAGAACAATAGAAAACAAAAATCACAATACTTTGGTTGAATATGTACCAAACCTTTTTTTTCACTTACATGATGGCAGTGTTGAACTGTCAGGATAACACTTTTATATCAAAGCCCATAAGGGAACAAAAACGACAATTTGGTTGAAAACATACCAAAATAATTTTTTACCTGCTCATGGCAGTAAAGTTAAAGAGCAAATTCAGTGTCATTTGTTGGGGTCATAAAACACCCAGGTAAAGAGCATTGTGCTAACTACTACAGTTTTGTAATAGCAAAATCTGCACAGAAAGGCAACAATCATACCACATCATCCACTTCCAGGTTTATATCTTCATCAGTTATCCCATCAAAGTTCACCTGCAAACACGATGAGAAGACAGGGGTGAACACATTTAGGAAGTTACATGTGTTTTATACATATAGTTCACATATCATTAGAATACATGCATTATATGTATACTCAATATTATGCTTAGATTACTAACTCAATGTTCATTGTGTGAAATGTTTTGCGACAATTTTGTCACACACCATAAACATTTTCACTTACAGAATGGCGGTCAGTTTTATTGCATGAGGAAACCAACAACCTGTGGAAATATACAGATAAACATTCTCACGAGTGACATACTGACACGTGCACCATACTCGTGAAAGATATCTTCAGTGAAAGTAAAATTGTTCACAAGGTCACATGAGCATCATTGATCGGATATTGTCAACAAGGCCTTAAGATCAGTAAATGTCAGGAAATCAGAAAACGGCCTGACCATGGCTGGGCTTGAACTCTCGTCTCTTGTGTTATTGAGATTCAAAGACAAGACTGTCTAATTACTCAGCCACAGCCCACTCCGTAAGAATCTAACGTGATGACTTTATATATCCACTGTGATGATAATCTCCTGAATAGAAGAGTTCTACACTATTCAAGACCTACCCTGTTCTCTAATCTGTCCAAGAGGGCTGCCAGTCTGTCCACTTGAGCTGATAAAGACACAGAACCTGCTGAACAAAGCAAACATAGCAATCCCTTATCTAGTTTCTGAATAACTCCTTCACAGCATAAAAGGAAGATTATAGGTCGTAAGAGGTCAGGGAATACTGACAATGCTTTTTGAAAATCAAAGATAAATCTGTCATATTCTCTATTTCAAAAATAGAGGAAAAATTTTTATACAAAAAGAAAAAAAAAATGAAAAAAGCAATACTTAATATAAATACGGTGTGCACTGACAACCGCGTAATGAATTGTTCATAGGACTTACCATCAGAGGCATTACTCTGGGAACTGATCTGTCGCTTAGCTCGCCTCACCACATGGCCTGGGATCACACCAGATGGACTTTTCTTCTGGGTGGTGTCCAGCTCTATTGGCCGAATGTCAGGTCTAAAATCAAATGTGACCGACTGACAGATTTATTGACTGATAATTTAATCAGGAACTCAAGAAATTTTCACTTATACCAGGATGGTCAGTTTAAAAGGTGGGGGAAAGCAGAGTGCCCAGGGTAAACCACAGGCCTTTGGCAATATACTCATGAACTTCCCCATGTGACGAATAGATATAGTGAGTGAGTGAGTGCTTGGGGTTTCATGTCATACTCAACAATTTTTCAGTCACATGACGATGAAGGAATACTTAGAGTGCATGTAATGTGCCTCCTTGTTGCAGGACGGATTTCCACCGTTCTTTTATCTAGTGCTGCTTCAATGAGACACCTTACCAAAGGCAAGTAAAGCGCCCCGCCCGAGCCATTATACTGATACGGTTCGACCAGTCATTGCAATATCCCCTTCATGCTGAAAGGCAAGCGAGGAAGTTACAACTTCCTCTTTTACCGACTTAGGTGTGACTCGACCCAGGATTGATCCTGGTATCTACCCCTCCTAAAGGAATGGATATACACACAATATTGGTGGAAGACAAAGTACGCATGCATGATTGCGCAAACTTGCCTACATGTACAGCACTGTAAACCATCTGAACATAGTGAGAGCAGGAGAGCCCACAAATCGTGGTCCAAGCTTTGTGTGCATTCTCATTAGGAGTCATGCACCTTACCCACTCAATTACATCCCACTCCCCAAGAAAATGCGAAATGTCCAAAGGTTAGTGAAAGTGCTCACTGAACAGATGCCTGCTGAGTTGGAAAGTTTCTATGTTACAACATATCGGAGAGAAAAAGTATTTGTCTAATGAGAATGAAAACTATCAGTGTTACCACTTTATCTGTTTTGGTTTTGTTTTTAATGTAAATATTTCCCTCCCATGAAAATGGTCTGGTTAATGGTTGGAAGACACTGGGTAGAAACCACTGTATATGTACATGTCCCTCACCTCACACAGATCTTATCCTAAATCCTCACCAAATCTGACCTGACATAATACGTGTCTCTGGCATATTACAAACATGTTACCTGTCCTGGACTGGTTAATTTCCGTGAATTTTGTATGAGCCCTCAACCTGTGCATCTACATTACATTTTATAATCTTCTAAATTATAAGAATTATGTTTTCAAATCGCATTAAAGTTATACTTTAATGATGGAATTAACTGAGGAATTAGAGTAGGCTGTCCAAACCTCAGGTTTAACGAGGCCTTAACTAATTTACCAGTTATATAAATCTTCAATATCACCAGCTGGGAAAGTACATGTTGTACAGAATGCATTTACCTCTCCTGCTTGGCTTGTTCGTCGAGAGCTTCCAGGGCAGCCTCCAGAGGTCGCTGCAGGGAGATAAACTGGTTCATCATTTCCCGCAGAAGAAATCTGGTCACAAATTTGTCCATGCGAGGGCTTTTTGGGTACTCCTTCAAACAACATGAGAGAGCGACATCAGAGAAAATCCACATTACAAAAGTTCTTTGATGTTATCATAAATGAACATTTGAGTCGGATCAACGTGGCTGTTTTCTTGACTTTCCTAGCCATAAATGACATAGCTATTTTACATAGGACAGTATTTTAGCAATAGATAAATGTACAAAAACCCAAGTTCAAAATAGCTATATAAATGACTCCTTTCATGTGCACCTATCAACACATGCTATTCAACAGTAGTGAAACTCTACATTTAAACTTCAAGGGCAGTTTTAAAGAGGAATGTAATTTAGCACAAACTTAGCCTTGATTTTCAAATTTGAAAAAAGTCTGAAACTATACATGAAATCATGTGGCTATAGTATTCATGTGGTCTATAAGTATAAATGGACAGACAGTGTGTGGGTCTAATGTCACAGAGTGTTACTGTGTCGGCATTGCAGGCAGGAACACTATGAAAATAAAATAAATGCAGAAACACTATGAACTCTGAGAAACACCTGTGTATGAGTTCACGTTACCTGAGAGGTTTTCACCAGCGCGTCGTTCACCACGGTATTCAGCTCTCCTACTTTCGCATAGATTTCTTTGAAAGGTCCCAAATGTTTGGAGAAGTAAGAACACAGCTCTCCACAATCAATGTTGCTGAAAACCAAAACACTGCACAGTTACAATTTCCATTCCTTTTCCAACCAAGATGTTGATAGATTTATGAAGCAATAATTTGTTACCATAACTTTGGTCTTTATTAATTCCTTTATTAAATTTTGAACAATGAACTATCTACTAAACAGCTGAGTTAATTTACAAAAAGTATTTAATTATTAGTATGTATTGCCATTACAAATTATGGGAATACAAATTTCAGAAATTCTGTCAGAGCATTAAATCTATGTTTAGATGATAAATACTTGGTATTGTGGGTGTCTATTTCATTGAACAGGCTCTTGAGTTCACTCTCAGACATGACGCCATCAGCAAAAAAAGACACGAAGTTCTCCCAACTGACGGCACCAACATCTGTCAAACACAACAAAACACCATAAATTTGTTTATCTTGCATATTTCTGTCATGGCCACCTTTTTTTGCAACAAAACAAAACTATAATAAAATATGAGTGGAAGATGAATGATGCTTGACTTAAGTTATTTGATTTATTTATTTTATTTGATTGGTGTTTTACGCTGTACTCCAGAATATTTCACTTATACAAAGGCGGCCAGCATTATGATGGTTTGACTTTATGTAATACATGTAGGAGGTTTACACAGTCATATCTATACTAAGGTTTCTTGTGATCAGTATGCATGTAGCACAGTGTTATTTAGACAGATTTTCACACATACTGTCCCTATTAAACATACAATCATGTAATATCATGTAAAACTGATGAAGACAAGATGATGATAACAAAGGTACTGAAGGCCCATCAGTAATTTCCCTCTATTCACTTTGGCATCTGAGAACCTGATCCCTATATAATATGGCCAATACCTACCATTTTTGTCTGTCCTTCTAAAGACCTGAAAATGTGAACAGAACCAGAATGTCACTGAAATGTTGTATTACGCCACAGTACATAATGACACTGTCAACATTTATTTATTTTCATCAGATAAATACATAAGGTCATACATTTTTAGGCTCTCAAAATGATGTGAAAAACTTTTGGAAAAGAGTCTCAAAAACCCAAAACAGAAAATACTTGCTTAATTTGTGAAATTTTTTGGGAACGAAAAATGTTAAAAAAAGGTTAAAAAAGAATTTAAGGTATTTATGGACACAGTTATCTAATGCCTGTCATTTATTGCCCACTCTATTTTTTGCAATAGATATCGCACACTTTAAAAACTTTAATTTTCATATTTCAGGCTAAAAACCTTTTTCAAGGCCTATGTTGTCTGAGTTAAATTTTCTTTTACACCTCCATTAATCTCCTCACAAGACCAAATAGAGTGTTAATTATTGGTTCAAAGCAGCTATGACACTCTTTCAAAACTATGAACTGGACAACCATAATTTTATGGTATGTGGCTCCAAGACTGCAGAGATCGTCCACAAAATGTTTTGGTGCCACAGGCAAACAGCTGCACTATTAATCACACCATAACAAAAAGGTAATTCTTCTGAAATCAGAAAATAGCCATGTCTATAACATGTCAAATCAACCATGCACACTTACTACCTTATCATCAATATGTGGCCAGCTTAAAATCCCAGAGTTGCAATCAATGTCCAGCCTTTCCACATATATCCTGGCATTCACCGTTTTACTTATGCCAACATGCATACATGGCAGTGAAAACATTGTCTAAATAACAAGGGAGTTCATACAAAACTTTACTTCACATCCTAATAAGGCAAAACCTGAGTTTTTGAATATGTTCAACATTGCACACTGGTATGCCTAGGTGCAGATTGGTTCGGTTGTTTAATGTAGGCCCCTACTATAATATCTGGTTATAATCAACCATAGTCCAGTGTACTGGTGTTTATTTCCCTATACCTTCCCATGTTATCTTTAACCCCGTTTTTACATTTGTCACTGCCTCATTCGAGTCCAAGTGCCGCGATACAGCCCTTGAACTTTGCAGCTTCAATAAACTGCCATCAACAAATTGTTTTGCGAATGAATAAAAAAACTTGAATGAATATTTCAAATCATCCATAAAAATCCATACCCACACAGACATACACTACAGCTAAGTTTACCTTACATAGTAATTATTTTAGTTCTGTGAATTGGGACTCCATATCGAAAGGGTTATATTTTGCCACAACATTATTTACTGACCAGACAAGAAGTGAGGAGGCTTTTGGGGCCGTGTGTATAAAGCCCTGTCATGATGAGAACGGCCCATGTTGATATGTTACAGCCCTTGGTGCACTGGTAAATATTTAATTGTTTGCAATTTTTGATCTTGACACGCATATACGATAAAAATGAAACAGGAATAAATAGTTTATGTAACAAGAACATAATCTCTGCTGGTCTATAAATTAGTGACAATCTGGATATGTAGTTGAGTGCATGATGATGTAAAACATTATCCTGGTACCTGTATGTGAAATACAAAATGTATTTGTGATCACCACTTCTTCTGGGACTGGTTACACTGAATTATCTCTTTTTCCACTTTACCTAATTTACACATTCATATCATTGCCACCTAACCTGCTCCTGTCAAACTGCGATGGCAAAAATTTGCCGTTGAGAGTTCAGCTCAGGCCAGCTTGTACGATGACATTGCCAGATGCTGCTGCTAATTCTGAGGGCTGCGGATGTGAGCTGTCTCCAATATATACAACATTTTCGCTATGCTGTATGTTATCAGTAAGTAAAACATTGCTCATGAATAGCAGCTGCAATGTTTACTGCTTAAATCATATTCAATGTGTTATTTGCATACACCTACTAGTTTCTAAAATCTAAATGACACCCAAAGAGGTTATGTTGACGGTTGTAACTAGTTGCTGTAGTTAGATAATGTATCATTCAATTCTTGAATGCTATTCAAATACTTAAAAGGAAAAAAAGAGCTCAAAAGAGAAGTGTATAGTCAGTCAAAACTTTCGTGCCGGTGATTAAAACTACTTCCTGGTTAGCCCACACAAACCAGATCACGCCAAATAGATTTCCCATTCATTAACCGTCATAATACTACGGAGTAAAGAGAAAACATTATTTCTGTCGTGTCTCACATCTTGAAAAATCAGCATTCCTGGATGTTCGTCGGATTCCCCAGTGTTCGCCATTTTCCTTGTCAAAGCTGTCTGCGCGAGACGGAAGTTGTAGTGGCGAGAACTGCCGAAACGTTCACCTTAAACCCAGAGGACCGACGCTGTAGTGAATTTGTGTGGATGTTGATTCAAGCGGAACTGTTGAGGCTTTTGGTATCACGGCGAAGTGGTTGTCACCGTACACAACATGGCGGCGCAAACAGCAAGGAAGGACCACTACGTGGGAGAAACACACAGATTTCTTAGAGATGGTAATCTTTGGGGTGTATTTTCTTTAGTTATGTGAGACAAGGGAACATCTGTTTACTGTAATCTATTTGTGTTTCATTCAGTTTCGTAAGACAATATCAGTACTCGCAAAATCTGTGCTTTACACAAATTACAGGGAGTTGGACGAAAGTCTATCAACTGTTTATTTTATAACGATTTGATCATTTTATGGCTGCTCATAAATTAATGGCGAAGTTTGGTTTTCATATGTTCCTGTAGGTTTTGGAGTGTACAGTTATGGAAACAAGTTCTTCAGATATGAAGGAGAGTGGAAAAAAGGGCGGAAGCATGGTAAGAATCTAAGATATCTAATGTCGATCAGATTTGGTGCCTCTGTACAATTCTTTGTGACTCGGACTGAAATAAGGTGATTCTGGATTTCTGGAGTCTTGCGAGATCACAGAGGTTTAGATGAGATGAAGTAAGGGCTCTTGCAAACTAACACCGCTAAAAGACGTGATTTTTCGGTAGGCCTACTTGCTGACAGCGCCATTGAATCAAGACTCGATTATATGAGATGCATACATTCAGTCTGGCAAGCACCTTAAAATCACAATTTTTAGCCACATTAGTTTGCTAAAGTCCCCACCCTATCTCGTCCAGACCTGCAGCTTACATTTATGTTTGGTGGAAATGTACGTTAAGAGGTAAATATAAACTCTTTTATAGGGTTTAATGTCTTGAAAACATTAAGGTATAGTGATAAGTTTGTGGAGAGTTTGACCTTGTCTGTGTTTGTCCTCTGGTTAGTTGATTCCATGATTGATTCTAATTTTAAGTATAGGGAGCCAGCATATGTATATATATATATATATACATACACACACACAGAGTTTTTCACCTAAAGTTTGGTACCTTAATTCTTCAACCTTTTTAACCACCTCTGTGACCAATATTTTGAAATATTCTGAGAGAGATATGGGTGTGGACAAATAATTTTCACAGTTTTATGAAACTTGCATCTTAAGTGACACAAATAAATTATTTTTAGCATCCTGTTCATAATAATTGTTTGCATAAATTCCAATGGAAATAGTGCTTTAGAGGTCAAAAAGGTTGAAGATTTATAGAATGTTAAAATGTGCTTTCAGAAGCAAGTAAAGTCCTTAAAATTATACTGTTTATTCCAACCAAATATGTCCTATGAAAATGCTAAATTTTAGGTGAAATACAGTACATTCACAAATATGTGTGTGATTTTAACATATTTGTCGTGGTTTATTACACCAGGTCATGGAAAGTTCATCATGGCTGATGGAAGCTACTATGAAGGAGAGTTCAAAGAAGGTGAAATAGAAGGTTATGGGTTTCGATACTATGCTTCCAAGGGCACCTCATACACCGGACAGTTCCATCAAGGAGAACCTTGTGGTCAAGGGGTCTTCAAGTATGAGGACGGCACTGTGTATGAAGGAGAATTCAAAGACGGGAAAAGATCAGGTAAATATGAACATGCCTGGACGGGTGATAATTATCAGTTGTTTGTGTGCTGGCGATAACAGAGACTTTTAGTTAGAAGCCACACATACAAAGTTTAAAACAGGATTAGATTACGTATTTACTTAGTTACAAGTTCAACTTGTATAAAGTTCACCTTGTAATTTCTAACTAAAGATCTCTATTTCTGGATTGTCATCTGAGCTCTGAAACATTATCTCTTGCGTGTGGTGCCAGTGGATTCTAAGCTTGTGGCTACCATAAAACCAGCTTACTCTATGTCTTTAATTGAAAGGCCTTGGAAAAGAAATCTTTTATGTGAACAAGTGTTATGTCAAGACATTGTTACCTTCCACCCAAGGAAAACCATTCAGTTTTCAATGTTTCAAGAACACCAGACACCCGTCATGTGTGAGCTAAACAGGGGAGACTACTCAAATAACAAAGTAATAACACAGAGTTATCTCCTCCTTAGTGTGCCCATATCCAGAAACCATACTCTTTACAGCAGATGTGCTGCTCACTACCACCACAAGACGAGCTTGTAAAAAGCACACAAGCTTGTTTAGGCTTAGCCTCACCACTGGTGTCCTCGTGCAGAATTGTTTAATCAGCAAACATCAATAAACTTTATTACATGTTCTGGTTAGAAACATGTTGTACATACTTTTAGATAAAGAGAATGCATGTGTACAAAGTATTATTAGAACAAAGATTGAGACAGATTTTTTGTGTCCTGACATCACTTCCTGCCTCATCACCATGACCCTCATTCACCTCTAACGAAGTGTCAAGTATTTGATGTCATTGTCCACAAATGATGTCATATTCTAGTGTTTTAGTCATTTTTTATGTCCACAAACCATGGGTAAGGCAATGTGAAACACTTTGATAAGTTGTGATGAAAGTGTTTTGTTTAATTTACTTGCCCATGTTTTTAGGTTATGGGACTTTGAAGGCTCCAGGCACTTTTTCCTATGAGGGATTTTTCCATGAAAACAAACGTCACGGAGAGGGAGCCCAGACTTATACGTATGTGTTTAGGTTTCATGTGTTTGTTATTTTTTTTTGTTTCTTGTTTGTTCTTTTTTGTATTTTTTGACATGCCTCAATGTCTTGCTAAATTTTTAGCTCTGTTTTTCCAAACTGTAATCTTTGTTATAATAGAATATGAAAGCTAGGTAAATGTAACATTAAATCTGTAACTTATAAAGTGTAATTCAAGTGAAAGTATCTCATGTATCTGTAAATATTTTCATTCTTTCTTAAAAATTTGATTTGAGAGAAAAAAAAAAAACAGAAATCTGAGAAGAATTTTTTAAGATGTACTCAGAACCTCTATACTTGCAACTTTTGCATTCGCATTAAATACATTTCATTGCCCATGGGAAGTTTTGCAAGATATTGCAATCAAATTTGGCAGACAGTTTTACATGGACGTTGATCTGATTAAGCATGTTTTCTTTAAGTTTACATTTTTTAATCTGCTTTTGCAGAAATGGTGATCGTTATGATGGAGATTGGATAAATGATAAACGGCAAGGACATGGAGAGCTGCGACAAGCAGATGGGACAATATATGATGTGAGTGAAACTAACAGAGTAATAGACTGTTCAGGATGTTAGAGCAGTGTTGAAGCTACTCCACCAACTTAAATTTCAGTATTGTTCTTAAATAAATATTCAAATTTTTTTTTAATGTAGTGGTAATTTAGAGATAATTACCCATCAGTCATGGTCATCCTTCTGTCAATGGAGACAGGACATGATGAATGGACAAGGCACAATGATCCACAGCGCAGGCTGTGTCTATGTTGTGGTTTGTGTTTACAGGGTCAGTGGAGACAAGACATGATGAACGGACAGGGCACAATGATCCACAGCTCAGGCTGTGTCTATGTTATGGTTTGTGTTTACAGGGTCAGTGGAGACAAGACATGATGAATGGACAGGGCACAATGATCCACAGCTCAGGCTGTATCTATGAGGGCATGTGGTTCAATAACAGGCCTGCTTGTCTGTCGACAAAGCTGATTATTTTCCTGGATACACCAGAGATTGAGGAGGAAGGAGATTTTGTAATTCGTGTAGAATGTCACAACAACAACGGTGACCTGATTGAGGGTAAGTGTAATATGTACATTGCCGATAACCTAATATTCCAGTACTGGTTATTATCAACTGTGTGGAGTGTCACAACAACAACGGTGACCTGATTGAGGGTAAGTGTAATATGTACATTGCCGATAACCTGATATTCTAGTACTGAATATTATCAACTGTATGGAGTGTCACAACAACAACGGTGACCTGATTGAGGGTAAGTGTAATATGTACAATACCGATAAGCTGATATTCCAGTACTGGTTATTATCAACTGTGTGGAGTGTCACAACAACAACGGTGACCTGATTGAGGGTAAGTGTAATATGTACTTGTTGATAAGCTGATATTCCAGTGCTGGTTATTATCAACTGTGTGGAGTGTCACAATAACAACGGTGACCTGATTGAGGGTAAGTGTAATATGTACATTGTTGATAAGCTGATATTCCAGTGCTGGTTATTATCAACTGTGTGGAGTGTCACAATGGAGACCTGAATGAGGATAAGCGTAATATTTACACTGAGGACAACCTGCAATACTAGTACCATTATTGACTATATAGTTTCAAATAACTGATACGAGTGAAAGAGTCATGAGATTTACAGTGCATAACTCAATAGACAACAATAAAGATGACCTGATTAATGTGATGAGTGAGTGAGTGCTGGGGTTTAATGTCGTACTTCTATTTTTCAGTCATATGACGACGAAGGAATACTTAGAGTGCATGTAATATGCCTCCTTGTTGCAGGATGGATTTCCACCACTCTTTTATCTAGTTCTGCTTCTCTGAGACGCCTTACCGGAGGCAAGTAAGCCGCCCCGCCCAAGCCATTATACTAATATGGGTCAACCAGTCGTTGCACTGTCCCCATCATGCTGAAGTTTTTTTTTTTTTTAAAGTCTTATGTGTGACTCGACCAAGGATGGACCCCTCCCTAAGCGGACGTTCTACCAACTGTGCTATCAGGGGCGGTAATTAATATGATGTGATGTGATGTATTCAATCATGTGACCAGATGTTAAGCTACATGTTTTTCTCCATTACTCAACAGAGGATAGAGGGAGAGAACTGCGGTTGTCAGCCGGGTTTAAGTGGCAACCCCCGAAGGATCCTCCACCTATAAAAGAGGGAACAGCTTTATTTGATGTTATAGAGGATTTGGAAGAAAAACACATTTGCACACCATTGTGAGTTACCATTTTGGAGAATATATTTGGTGATAGTGAATATTTATACTGCCCGTGTGTATGTATAGAAGTGCCTCTTGTACAAAAAATTTTAGGTAAAACATGTATATCCAGAATGAGTTTGAGTTTGGAGTTTATATGTGCAGAATCATTTCAGCTGTTAGAGCACCAATTTGAGTGGAGTCAAAATACAGTTTTATTTCTGATCATTTTAGTGGCTATGAGGTTGTAAGTTACCCACTGACGGATCAGTTGCCAGGCATGTCTGCAGAGGCAGAGACCACCCCTGACACAACACAGGCATCTGAAACCTTACCAGAAGAGGAAAGAGAAGAGGGTAACTCATGTACATATTTTTTTCTCATGATCTTGTGCAACATTTACAACTGTTGTATTGCTAGAGTTACAACATCTGTATTGCTACATTTACCACTGCTGTATTGCTACAGGGTGCTGTAGAGTGAGGTCCAAAAGATTAACATTTATTATGATTCACATGTATTGCTTTATTTACAGCTGCTGTATTGCTACATTTACAGTTTCTGTATTGCTAAATTTACAACTGCTGTATTGGTGGCTTTACAACTGCTGTATTGCTAGAGTTACAACATCTGTATTGCTACATTTACCACTGCTGTATTGCTACGGGGTGTTGTAGAGTGAGGTGCAAAAGATTAACATTTATTATGATTCACATATATTGCTTTATTTACAGCTGCTGTATTGCTACATTTACAGTTGCTGTATTGCTACATTTACAACTGCTGTATTTCTAGAGTTACCACATCTGTATTGCTACACTTACCACTGCTACGGGGTGCTGTAGAGTGAGGTGCAAATTTATTCATGACTCACATAATCAATTTCTTTCCCATAACTTTCTCTTAGCTTTCCAGCAGATCTGTTGGGTACATCTAGTTGTACCTGACAAGATATTGATGTGGCAGCTTCCACCTGGCTCTGTCTTTTGTCTTCTACTCATAAGTGAGACTGTCGTCAGATAACTTAACTTATTAACTTATAAGGTAATTCTTAATAATGGTAATACTGTGAGCCTTCACTACAGTGTCAAAAATGATTAAATACGCTGTATATAACTGTGTTTTTCAGGTGGGACAGATGATGCAATAGCTGAAAGTGAAGATGTGAAAGAGGAGTCGATGTCCCCCAGACAAACTTCTCCTGTCACAGGTATCTCATTCTCTACGTATCTGTCATCCTAATCTTACTGGACTCGACATACTTACATACTTCTGTATTAATTTAGATCACATTGTGTTTACCAGGAGTTGATAATTTGTTCTTTTTTTATGCACGGTAATATGTACCGTGCACTATTTTAACTTTCCTCAGTTGGAATAGGCAGTACATGGGAAGGTCTGTCAACAACATGCGGATGGTCGTGGGCTTCCTGCCCTGTTTCCTACAACCATAATGCTGGCCGCCATCTTATAAAAGAAATATTCTTGAGTGTGGCGTAAAACACCAATCAAATAAATAAATAAATCAAGTGGAAGACTTGAATTCAGTTTTGTAAAATTTGAGCGGAAGGATTTGAAAATGGATGAAGAGGAGAATTTAATTTCAGGATCAAGGAGTTGCACACACATTGAGAGTGACTTGTGACCATTGCATATCCATTAACCTCACTCTTTTTGTGACAGTATGTGTATAGCATGTGACGAAGATTGTCATTTTCATGCCTGAAGTGGATGGTTTACTCCTCACGCTCTGGTTTCCTTAACTGACCCGTGGCCGTCATCGCATGAGTTAAATCTTCTTGATTGGTTGGTTAAATTACATGAATATTTTCACATTGATCTGTACAGTACTACCACTTACCAGGTTAACATTTCCCGAGGATCCATCATGGAGCATTTGACTTGCACTGGCGCATGTAAAAAATGGTCTGTCAGCCAGTTTCATATAAGTCAGCCTGGCTATAGCACCAGCCTGTTGTGGACCTATTCATATGCTAATTAATTGATCCATGTTCTGGCTCAGGCCAGTACAGCTCACACTTAAACTCTCTACTCACATATAAACAGTGCGTTGGCGTGAAACTCTGCATGTTCTGGCTCAGGCCAGTACAGCTCACACTTGAACTCTCTACTCACATATAAACAGTGTGTTGGCGTGAAACTCTGCATGTTCTGGCTCAGGCCAGTACAGCTCACACTTAAACTCTCTACTCACATATAAACAGTGTGTTGGCGTGAAACTCTGCATGGTGTGGCTGGGACAGAACTGTTATACATTTCACACTTTCTGCACTTTTGTAGGCCTTATTTTAATTTATTTAACGGGCACATTATTGGAAAAAAAAAAAAAACGAAAGAAAGCAACGGTCAAAGCATACAATTACATTAATTTTTTACAAATTATGTTTATGTGTAAATATTTACAAATGTATAGTTCAAATAATTTCACAGGTTTCTGCTCATTCTTTCCGCTCTGACCAAATTTCGTTATGGTCCGTGCTCTATTTATTGAAGGGGTCAATGCACACTGTCCTCCCTGCGATCAAATCTAGCTAACGATCAAAGCGTCTGGCACTTCATACTTCTACTTCACTCAACAGTTAGCGGAGGATCTGATTGGAATGTTGGTAAGTGGTAGTACTGTATCTGTCTTTATGATGTGCAGATCTTTGTGTCTCTTACAAAGATCGGAGGTTCAAAATGGACGGGCAGCCCTGTGTTCTATGGTACCCAGAAAATTGACAACCATCGAATAAGTGAAAAATTCTTTACTAAATAAGAAAATTGACATGTATAATGTTTGTTTTTCTGTTATGACTGTCTGGAATTAGCCGAGGAATCCACCGAGACCCTTACAGGTGATGGTACAACAACAGCAGCAGACACAGAAGAGTTCAAAGCCAGTGTGGGCACTCCACTCCCACCCCCTGTGACCAATAAGAGGACAGAGGCAGGAAGATGTGTCTGGGAAAACCTTCGTTTAGCCCCACCTCCTCCCATGTACCGGCCGTTTGTTATGTTAGATGAGGCAGGGAGGAAGAGCAAAACAAAAGTCAACCCTGAGAAAATGACAGACAAGAAGCCTTCTGAAACAAGTCAGTGTATGCATGTACATAAACAGCGAGTACTGGCTGTATTGTTGTATTGTTGTTGTACTGTCTGAGAGGCAAGCAGTGGCAATGTGTGATCTAACATCACAATGTATGGAGATCCAGCAAATGCTACTTATACTTCAACTGTTTGTGATGGTAAAAATGAAGTGGCAGGCTTCAATCTTTTTTGTGCAAGAACTACTTCTGCTGTCAGTTCTCATAAGAATGTTTACCAGGTACCTACTGAAGGGTGGGGGTTTTCTCGGGACACTACACTCATAATATCAGTGGCCTATCTCATCATTCCTTACTCCATCGCTCACTTCATATTGTTCCATTCTCTGTTATAGGTCAACTTGGGGAATTCCCCATGACATGAATCTTTAAAAGTTGCGTCAACCAGTAAAACACGGCTACATATAAGCTATCATACAAAGTATAAGTGAAATATTCTTGAGTAAAACACCAGTTAAATAAATAAATTACCCATCACACCCATGGTTGATTGGCTGTTGTGGTTGTTTTGACTTTGAGTCTATGGACTGATTCTCCACTGCCAGTCGGCGAACACAAAAGGTTATCTTTTTTTCAAATTCACTGTATTTGCCTGATCAGCCATCCGAAAAACTTACAGTTCAGTTCAGTATTTCAGTGTTGACATTTCTTTATTAATATCCTTGATAATTCATTTTGTTCTCTGTGCTCACAATCAGGAGTCAGTCAGCTTTCACTTGGATCATATGGTGTAAACTGTCCAATAATATTTTGTGTAGGGATTTTCCCTGTCTCCCAGGCAATTCTGCCATTTGATTGGCACTCTGATAACTGGGTTACGAAGCTGCTTTAATGGAGAATAGATCTATATCTATCAGTGTGTGATGGAGTAAAGAATGATGACATAGACCACTGATATTATGAGTGTGCTCCTGTTCCTGTTTCTGGTTTCCTCTTACTCTGGTTTCCTCTTACTCTGGTTTCCTCTTAGCACAATAGTTTCCTCTGAACATTCTTGTTTCCTCTATTCACTCTGGTTTACTCTGGATACCCTTCCTCACAGTTTTCTTTTGTGCACTGTGCTTTTTTTCTGGGCATACAGGTTAGCTCCACCCACTATCTGGATTGCTTTGGTGTTAGTGGTAAATTCTCAAGAACATTGTTAAAAACCAGTCCAGTCAAAACATTATATAAATAATGTGTGTTATATTGTCAGTGGGCGTATCTCCTAACAGCTCATGCAGGTATGGTATACGACCAGCACCAATATGAAGTTGTACAATGATGTCCTTCTTTCAAAACATTTAATAAGTTTTGATATTGCATGACTGTACAGATAGAGGTTACAGAAATTGTTGGTTTATCTGTTTTTTCCTGGTGATTGTAGGTGTGGATGACAAGGGTAAAGCTAAGAAGACAGCAGATACACCTCAATACCCTCGAGCAGGTCAGTACTGTACATATATCATGATACAACCGATAGACATAACTGTGCTCTCCACCCATAGACATATCTGTGATGCACATACCTGTGTTGCTCTCCACCCATAGACATAACTGTCATACACATACCTGTGGTGCTGTCCACCCATAGGTGTAACTGTGATACACATACATGTGGTGCTGTCCACCCATAGACATAACTGTGACACACATACCTGTGGTGCTGTCCACCCATAGATGTAACTGTGATACACATATCTGTGGTTTTGTCCACCCATAGACATAACTGTGATACACATACCTGTGGTGCTGTCCACCCATAGATGTAACTGTAATTCACATACCTGTCAAGCTGTCCACCCATAGACATAACTGTGACACACATACCTGTGGTGCTGTCCACCCATAGACATAACTGTGATACTCATACCTGTGGTGCTGTCCACCCATAGACATAACTGTGATACACATACCTGTGGTGCTCTCCACCCATAGACATAACTGTGACACACATACCTGTGGTGTTGTCCACCCATAGACATAACTGTGATACACATACCTGTGGTACTCTCCACCCATAGATGTAACTGTGATACACATACCTGTGGTGCTGTCCACCCATAGACATAACTGTGATACACATACCTGTGGTACTCTCCACCCATAGATGTAACTGTGATACACATACCTGTGGTGCTGTCCACCCATAGACATAACTGTGATACACATACCTGTGGTGCTGTCCACCCATAGATGTAACTGTAATTCACATACCTGTCAAGCTGTCCACCCATAGACTTTACTGTGATACACATACCTGTGGTGCTCTCCACCCATTGATGTAACTGTGACACACATACCTGTGGTGCTGTCCACCCATAGATGTAACTGTAATTCACATACCTGTCAAGCTCTCCACCCATAGACATAACTGTGATAAACATGCCTGTGGTGCTCTCCATCCATAGATGTAAGTGTGGCACACATACCTGCGGTGTTGTCCACCCATAGGCATATCTGTTATACACATACCTGTGGTGCTGTCCACCCATAGACATAACTGTGATTCACATACCTGTGGTGCTGTCCACCCATAGACATAACTGTGATTCACATACCTGTCATGCTGTCCACCCATAGACATAACTGTGATACACATACCTGTGGTGCTCTCCACCCATAGGTGTAACTGTGATTCACATACCTGTCATGCTGTCCACTCATACACATAACTGTGATACTCATACCTGTGGTGCTGTCCACCCATAGATGTAACTGTGATACACATACCTGTGGTGCTCTCCACCCATAGACATATCTGTGATACACATACCTGTGTTGCTCTCCACCCATAGACATAACTGTGATACACATACCTGTGGTGCTGTCCACCCATAGGTGTAACTGTGATACACATACCTGTGGTGCTGTCCACCCGTAGACATAACTGTGACACACATACCTGTGGTGCTGTCCACCCATAGATGTAACTGTGATACACATATCTGTGGTTCTGTCCACCCATAGACATAACTGTGATACACATACCTGTGGTGCTGTCCACCCATAGACATAACTGTGATACACATACCTGTGGTGCTGTCCACCCATAGACATAACTGTGACACACATACCTGTGGTGCTGTCCACCCATAGATGTAACTGTGACACACATACCTGTGGTGTTGTCCACCCATAGACATAACTGTGATACTCATACCTGTGGTGCTCTCCACCCATAGATGTAACTGTGATACACATACCTGTGGTGCTGTCCACCCATAGACATAACTGTGATACACATACCTGTGGTACTCTCCACCCATAGATGTAACTGTGATACACATACCTGTGGTGCTGTCCACCCATAGACATAACTGTGATACACATACCTGTGGTGCTGTCCACCCATAGATGTAACTGTAATTCACATACCTGTGGTGCTGTCCACCCATAGGTGTAACTGTAATTCACATACCTGTCAAGCTGTCCACCCATAGACATAACTGTGATACTCATACCTGTGGTGCTCTCCACCCATAGATGTAACTGTGATACACATACCTGTGGTGCTGTCCACCCATAGACATAACTGTGATACACATACCTGTGGTACTCTCCACCCATAGATGTAACTGTGATACACATACCTGTGGTGCTCTCCACCCATTGATGTAACTGTGACACACATACCTGTGGTGCTGTCCACCCATAGATGTAACTGTAATTCACATACCTGTCAAGCTGTCCACCCATAGATGTAACTGTAATTCACATACCTGTGGTGCTCTCCATCCATAGATGTAAGTGTGACACACATACCTGTGGTGTTGTCCACCCATAGGCATATCTGTGATACACATACCTGTGGTGCTGTCCACCCATAGACATAACTGTGATTCACATACCTGTCATGCTCTCCACCCATAGGTGTAACTGTGATACACATACCTGTCATGCTGTCCACTAATAGACATAACTGTGATACACATACCTGTGGTACTCTCCACCCATAGATGTAACTGTGATACACATACCTGTGGTACTCTCCACCCATAGATGTAACTGTGATACACATATCTGTGGTGCTGTCCACCCATAGATATAACTGTGATACACATACCTGTGGTACTCTCCACCCATAGATATAAGTGTGACACACATACCTGTGGTGTTGTCCACCCATAGACATAACTGTGATACACATACCTGTGGTGCTGTCCACCCATAGACATAACTGTGAGTCACATACCTGTCATGCTGTCCACCCATAGACGTTACTGTGATAAACATACCTGTGGTGCTCTCCACCCATAGATGTAAGTGTGACACACATACCTGTGGTGCTCTCCACCCATAGACATAACTGTGATACACATACCTGTGGTACTCTCCACCCATAGATGTAACTGTGATACACATACCTGTGGTGCTGTCCACCCATAGACATAACTGTGATACACATACCTGTGGTACTCTCCACCCATAGATGTAACTGTGATACGCATACCTGTGGTGCTCTCCACCCATAGATGTAACTGTAATTCACATACCTGTCAAGCTGTCCACCCATAGACTTTACTGTGATAAACATACCTGTGGTGCTCTCCACCCATAGATGTAAGTGTGATACACATGCATGTGGTGCTCTCCACCGATAGATGTAACTGTGATACACATACCTGTGGTGTTGTCCACCCATAGATGTAACTGTGATACGCATACCTGTGGTGTTGTCCACCCATAGATGTAACTGTGATAAACATACCTGTGGTGCTGTCCACCCATAGACCTCATCCTCTTTGTACAACTAAAAAAATCTGCACCCCAACATCAAAAGCCAGCCTAATAACTGAGTAAATCATACACAGATTTTTTTATCTTTGCTGATTTGGAATCGCTTCATCTCCTGAAACAGTGACACATATCCTGACACTGAAATTCAAGAGTTATCACAGTAGAATTCTGCCAGATATTGATTTATCTAACAGTATTACAACTCTTGGTTCACAGGAGAATATGTGATTATGGTTCATGATGTGACAAACCCACCATTCATGGGAGAGACCTTGGAACCAGGATTTGCTCTCTTGACGATAAAACAGAAAAAGAAGCCTCTACAGAGACGTGAGAGCCGGGCCAGGTGAGTGTGTCTGTTAGGTATCAACATTAGTGGGCTGGGGACCTAGCAATTGTTAGATATCATCAGTGGATTAGTTGTGGTCTGGGGACCTAGCAATTGTTAGATATCATCAGTGGATGAGTTGTGGTCTGGAGACCTAGCAATTGTTAGATATCATCAGTGGATGAGTTGTGGTCTGGGAACCTAGCAATTGTTAGATATCATCAGGGGATGAGTTGTGGACTGGGAACTTAGCAATTGTTAGATATCATCAGGGGATGAGTTGTGGACTGGGAACCTAGCAATTGTTAGATATCATCAGTGGATGAGTTGTGGTCTGGAGACCTAGCAATTGTTAGATATCATCAGTGGATGAGCTGTGGTCTGGGAACCTAGCAATTGTTAGATATCATCAGGGGATGAGTTGTGGACTGGGAACTTAGCAATTGTTAGATATCATCAGGGGATGAGTTGTGGACTGGGAACCTAGCAATTGTTAGATATCATCAGGGGATGAGTTATGGAATTGTTAGATATCATCAGGGGATGAGTTGTGGACTGGGAACCTAGCAATTGTTAGATATCATCAGGGAATGAGTTGTGGTCTGGGAACCTAGCAATTGTTAGATATCATCACGAGATGAGTTGTGGTCTGGGAACCTAGCAATTGTTAGATATCATCAGGGAATGAGAGGTGTTCTGGAGACCTAGGAATTGTTAGATATCATCAGTGGGTGTGTCGTGATCTGGGGACAGGAGAGTTTTTGGGTATCATCAGTGGAGGAGGTGTGGTCTGGGAACAGGGGGTCTTAAGATATGATCAGTGGAGGAGGTGTGATCTGGGGACAGCGGGGTCATAAGATATCATCATCAGAGGACGTGTGAGCTGGGAACAGTGGGGGCCGTTAGATCATAAGTAGAGGAGGTTTGAGCTGGGGACAGGGGGGCTGTTGCGTATTATCAGCAGAGGAGGTGTGGTCTGGGGACAGGGGAGCAGTTAGATATTATCAGTGGAGGCGGTGTTGTCTGGGGACAGGGGAGCAGTTAGATATTATCAGCAGAGGAGGTGTGGTCTGGGGACAGGGGAGCAGTTAGATATTATCAGCAGAGGAGGTGTGAGTTGGGGACAGGCGAGTTTGTTAGATATTATCAGTGGAGGAGATGGGGTCAGGGAACTGGGTGTTTAAGACATTAGTAAGGCAGAAGTTTTGAGTGTGCAGCAGTGTATATACACAGAACAAGGCATGTGGCTGAGAAACCAAAGTATCAACTGATTTAAACCTATCCAACTATCATAATGTGATGAGTTAATTGTGTTTGATTTTGAAAGGTTACTATGCTATAACATATGGCTCATTTGCTGGTTTACACCTGTGTACTGCTGTCACTGATCATTTCACAGACATACAGTACATGTACAAAGTATGCATTACTGGGTGAAACATTTTTTATGATTTATTTGATTTATGCACATAAAAACATTTGGTTTTATTTGATCTTGATGGTGTTTTAGTTTCAGCTTAAGTCAGGCATCTTTTGGACTCTCCTGACTTGGTTAGTAGGCCTGGGTTTGTTGTGTGACAGTTTTTTTGGTGGGAAATACCCGAACATTCACCTGTGTACCATCAGTGTCACATGATGTGTGTGTTGCCTTCACTACGAGTACTCAGCTGTTCATATCACCACATAAATTTGCAGTATATTCTGTGTCACATTTTGAGTGTGCCTTGGGTCACATTTTGAGTGTGCGTTGGGTCACATTTTGAGTGTGCCTTGGGTCATATGTACATGTTTGACTTGCAGTGTTTATCTCCGCGATTGTCTGATACATGTGACATATACTGAACCCACATGTAGCTAGTATCACACGACCAGTTTAAGTACTATTTTCTTGTAGTTATGGCTATGTATGCCTTATACACATAAATACATGTAAAGAATGTGATGCATTCAAGTGCTGAGCTTTATACACATGCACATATGCCTCCATGGCCCACAAGCCTCTCTCCATGTGTGGGAACCCTGTGAGTTCAAGTCCAGCTTAAGCTGACTTTCTCCTCGGTTGAACAAATGTGTGGGAAGGTCTGTGGTACAACCAGGTTTCTTCCGGGCTCTGCCCAATTTCCTCCAACCATAATGTTGGCCACAGTTCAATTTATCTCTGAAATATTCTTAAGTGTGGCATTTCCCCTCAGTGAATATTTCTTCTTGTTTCATTTGTGATGTTTGAACTTTCTGAAGAATGCAATTTTTTCCCCTGTTACTGTTGGCTTTTCTGCGTGTTGAAAAACAGTTTTCTCTTCACAGCACTCATTCAGTTGAATCTGAACCTGTGGACACACTTATGGAGGGTCAGCAAATATGTTATTATTTTACAGTGCTCAAGTAGCTGCTTCTGTTTAGACAGCTTTCAGTTACAGCATGTGATGCCTTTTTTTTGATCAAAGCATGAGTTCCCACCTTCTCACCTTTTGGTTTGGTTAGGTTTGGTTTGCTGCATTTTGCATTTTTCTGATGGAGGATGGAGAATCTCTACTTGTAGGCATGTGTAACATATGTAGGACCAGATGCAGCTTCTTAATTTTGGTGACATTTTGAGTCCCATAATTTGGACGAAAACCAAGCAGTAGTTAAAATACATATCTTGTCAAGCTTATGCACATGTGACTAAGTATGCAACTGGATAATAAACAGATGCATATTGATTCATTTAAAAGTAATATTAAATCGCATAATTTCAAATAAATCAAAATGAATACAATTTTTTGTTGTTTTATCTCACCTGTAATAATTTAGGCTTTTTCGACCACAATTAACTGCATGTGAGTTTGATATATACTGTTTCTTCATAAACTCTAAAACTTGACCATTCTGCATGAACAAAGCAACAGTTTATCTTTGAATCTGATCTAAATAAACATCTGTGTGACTGATGTCCATAGCTGTAAGGTTTGTTGATCACACAGAAGTAGCTTGACATGTACATCAGCTCTTCGGGTTGAACTTTAAAGATTGATCATCATACTGTTCTGTCTGTAGCAGTAGCTGGTTATTCGTGCGTAGTCATATAGCTTGCAAGGTTTCACTGACCTACCATTCTTAAATGCCAGTAGCTGAGATGGTGTAGTCAACCATATTTATATGGAACTACATGTAGATGGTAAGTTTGATATACTTTTTTCTTTATTTTGTTTATCTCATTGTTGTTATGCAAAGAACTTCTCACTTATACTGTGGCAGTCAGGTTTATGGGCGGAGGTAACTGGAGTGCCTGGGATAAACCATTAACCCTTGACAAGTTTCTGACAAACCCAAGAGTACAAATTTGCTCGCCATATATGGCCACACAAATGCCACTCACTGCTTACTGTCAGCAAAACCACAAAACAATGACAGTGAGGGCATGAAAAAATTCCCTGTCCAAGGTCGGGATTGAACCAGCATCTACTTGTCCTTGCAACTGTCAGACAATCATATAGCCCACATTAACACAGCCTACTGTTGTATATATTTTACTCCTTCACATTTGATCTGTAGTACATATAGTACTTTGATCATGGGTATCAAGGGATAAATGTAGTGGGATATTGGAATATTTAATGTGTTCAGATTTGAGTTAATAATTAGTTTCTTAGCAGTATTAGTATCATGTTGACTTTAGCCATGCTTAAATCTCAGATGAGGCATTGTTGGCTCAGTTGTTTAATGGATCACTCTCACTGTAGATGACCACTGATCTTGTGTTGGAATCCAGCTCTCTTGAGTTTTTCTGTTTCTCTATATGTCAGCAACCTGACAAAGCATAATAGGTTTCTCCGAGTTGTTGTAAAACCTTACCGGCATCTGCAGTATAAGTGAAACTGAATAAATTAATATGTACTGTGCAGTAAATCAGCAAATATTAGCAAATTGCTTGATGTACCATGGAGTACATGTATTTGAAATGGATCATACATGTACTCTGTGAGAAGTTGTGATTATGGCTTATGAACAGAGCATTACCCAAATATCCCCTGGAAATTCTCTGGTAGCACTGTTGTTATCATACATATACATACAAGCCTATACAGTTGTGCACATGTACAATTTGCTTCACTTTTTGTTCTGTCAAAGAACTTGATGGTGCTTTTAAGTTACAGCAAAAGCTTTTGTGCATTTTGTGTTTCGTTAGTTCAGCCATTTATAAGTTTTACTATAAAATGTGTTTCTGTCATTGTTCATTGTTATGTGTTGTTCCCAACAGGGGAGGCAAATCAAAGTCATAACTGACTAGGGAATTCATGGTAAACTTGACTACGAATTTATCAGCTCTCAAGCTCTGGCTTTGCTTTAGTTCAGATTAGTAGGCCTAAATGTATCCATGTAGGTGCATGCTTGCAATAATTTTTTTCAACATGCTTTTTGTCTATTGCTTTTACTGACTGATAGTTGAGTGCTGTGTGAACGTCCTGTGTATTATACAAACATAGGAGTTAATTAACACTATAGTCCAGGACCCACTTTCACAGAACTTTGTAGGCCATATTTCTCATAACTTTTTCTCGTAAAACACGTTGTCTTGGTTATAGTGTGATAAGGCAGTGTCATTTGTGAGAAAAGTTACGAAAAACTGATTTACAAAAGTTTTGTGAAAGTGGGACCAGAAAATTTGTCGCTTATTGGATATTTGATACCAGCTTAAAGTGTTATAGTGAAAGAAAACAGTACATGAAGAATGCATCAAGGAAATAACTGCAGAAATCTGTACACCCAAAACTACCACTTTTTTACAATTTATAGTCAAGAAAAATAAAAAAGATTACTTAGTTTCTCATATAGTTGATGCTGCCTACATGTATGTTCATGTTTTTGATTTCTTTCACTACAAACGTATTTCAGATGAGATATATACCTGTGTATACATGCTTTAAGCTGCATCATGTCTTCAGTACTGCTGATTATTAATTTAATTCTGTATTAACGAGGATTCCCCATGGCCAGTGACTAAGGGGGTCTTCTCCAACATTGCTCGTAATGTAGAAATAGGGCACTAATACTGTCTTTATAATCTCCCAGTGACAGGACAAGTGCATCCTGAGCCAAGCAGGCCAGTAACCTATTTATTATACACCAACTTAAAACTTGGAAGTAAAAATAAAAGTTAAAAACATCATAATTTGTAAGTACTTTATTTTGGCAAATTCCCAGATGTCCGAACTGTGACTACCACATCTTAAGACATCGTTAGCTTTCATCCCATTCCATGATGAAATAATTGATGCCATAACATCACAGAGAGTATGCCCTACATATGTAATTATGTTACGTCTTGTCATGATGTTGCAAGTGTCTCATATGAGATGATGTCACGAACTCACTTGTGATGGCAGATTTGTCATGTCAGGATGTTTAAGGTTTTAACACTGCCGAAGTTGTGTTTGTTGTGTAACCCAATACGGCTGAACCTTGTTTTGTGCAGTCAAATCTCAAGAATGCGCAGCATCGTATCAGGTTACACAACAAACACCAAAATGAAAGTGTAGAAGTCTATTCTACCCCCAAAAATGAAGAAAATGTGTCAAAAACTGCATATTTCATGCTGCCATTCTGTTTTACTCCCTCCACTGAGGTCATGCATTTTTGACCTATCAAGCATAGACCCTAGCAGTTGACCTAAATACAACAAAGCTACTTCTTGTATGACTTCTTATTGTTGCGTGATGTCGAAATGTAAACGTTTACTGTACATGTATTATGATGTCATACCACTGAGCTCAGATTGGAACGTCTTGAAACAAAATGTTTCTTTTTCAGTGTCATGGCATCTGGGTGTAAAATATAAAAAATGTAAAAACATAAACGATACCTATAAAGTGTGTAAAATAACACTTTATTAACACTGAAGTTAATGAAGTTAACACAAAGAATTTCCAGTTGTTAACCTTTATATAAATCACAAAGCAAATCTAACAATTACATGTAAAGAAGCTCAAATTCATTTATTTTAAAATTAACACTATGAAATGACATTACTTGAGGAGGTAAACGTTTTGGCCGGTGTCTTGAGTGACACACTTGATGTTGTTTGATAGGTCATCTCACATTTAAAGTGTATATTTGCACACAGCCCGCAACTAACACCAGTGTAGCATGACAGTCACACAAGCACTGTAACATGATGCTTTTGAAGAACTTTCCCTCTCTCACAGACTAACATTAGAATAATTACCGTTGTACGGGATCTTTTATGAATTTCTCATCTATTATAAATGCTAGTGTAAAACAGGGAAAACAAATCATTCATCTATTTGTGTTTATTGTTCCCATTTGTTTCATCTTTGAAAGTCAAACTTGTGTGCCCATGATCATAAAACATAATTAGCACTTATTCTGCATATAAGGTGACATGAAATTTGGAGCCCGCATCTTTTGTAATAACCAGAGTTAATATCCATGGTACATGTATATACTGCTGTCTAACAATTAAAACTGGTTATTATTGTTCCACAGGTGGGACACACAGCAACATATCGCACAGTCCACAGCAGGCTATGAGCGATCCTGACCTATGAAACTCATCAGTACACATGGAAGATCCAGATGATGTGTAACCGGAATAACACTTTTCCTGCTGGGAAATTTTCAAGGAAAGCTTTCATCACATGCAATCTTCAGGGACAGTCTGCCGAGTATTGCCACTTCTTCAAATGCACTCTCTCCAGAAAGGTTTTGTCCAATAAAATCTTTTTGTCCATAAAAGATACTAACCAATGAAATTAGCCGAGACCTTATCTTCAAGGGCTGATCCTAACCATGTCGACTTCATGCAGCTTTTAACAGTTTTCAGTCATGTTTTCTGGTACATGTGTATTACCAGGTAACAAAAATACTGATGTTTATTTAATTTATTTATGTGACGCTGTTCCTTGAAGCTGTTGAGCGCTCAGTTGATTGTAACTACATGTACCACAGAATCCTACGTATGTACTGGTCATGTGTGACACTGTGATATTTACACTCAGCCTTAGCCTCGTGTATAAATTGCTTTGTTGATCGAGGCCCATGTTACAAAAGTTAAGTATTAAATGACTGTTTGAAGAAATCGTCCTCGTCCTGTGATAAAACTTGTAGAGTCTATTCACAGCACTGTTGTTTCTGTTTGTATTAATACTATATCTAAGTAGTAATACATTTACAGATGTTATCTAAAAAACTTCATTCATTCATTGTATTTTGTATTTCTTATGTACATACACCTGACTAGTGACTGTCAAAAATCTGGAACCAGTAGAACAACTTTGGCAAGTTAGTGATAACCTTTCCCCACATGTGACATACAGATACACTCTACACACCGTAGTGGTGAGAGACAAGTGGTCTTTAATGAACATCAAACTGCTCAAATATGGCTGCTTATTGAACAGGGAGGGCAGGGAGTATACAAATCACCATGTGGGTCCTCGCCCTGGTTGACCGCAGCCCACTCCCTGGTTTTCAGGTTTATGGGTGGAAGACACTGGGGGTAAAAAGCCTAACCTTTGGCAGGTTACCGACACACTTTTGCAGGGTGTGACAAACTTACTTGCACTGCATATCAGTGGACGACAGGTTATCTTCAAAGAATGTTATTGCGTGAATATTATGGAAACTACCCCCCCCCCCCCCCTCCCAATGGGATCTAAAAATCCAAAAGTGGAATAAAAAACAAAACTGAAACTTCGTCACTTGACTTTGTCTGATTTTTGGGGTTTTATTTTATGAATTTCCAGGTTTTTAAGGTTATCTGATCATACAAAGATGACTTTGACAGGAAAACTTTACTGGGACATTCCGTATTTTCCACAAATCGCATGTTTTTTAAGTTTTATTTTTATACCCTATTAAAAATAATTTATTGTGCTCATAAAACAACTTAAATTGGTTTGTTCTTACCCGATGTTTTCCAAGGTGTGATAAACATGTGCATGTAGTAATAGTGAAAGACAGTTGAATTTCAACAGATGCTAGATAACACATGTTCATGTCCTTTCAAGGTACTATTGTCACCAAGACCCCAGAAATGCAGGTGTGTGGGTGCTCGAAATATCCTATCCAATTTATGTACAAAATTGTTTCATAACATACTCAAGAATGTTTTACTTGTACAATGGCAGTCAGCATGATGGGTGGAGGAAGCCAAATTGCCCAAGGAAAAACACAGGCCTTTGTTAAGCTACTGATGAATTTTTCCACTTTTGAAGTACAGATATACTAACCATATTGGCTGAAGACAAGTGGTCTTGAATGGAGTTTAAGCTACAAGAAAGCACTGACAGCAGTGGAATCTACAAATTCCTTGTCTGAAACCTATTTTGAACTTGCACCTTGTGTGCCACGATTGAAAACCAAGCACATGTAACCCTTGGGCCACAGCACCGCTCCCATCTGTACAAGGACTGAACACACCTTGTGTGTGAGCAGTATGGACACAACAGTAACTGTAATTTCTCAACCTTTTCCCCTGTTTGCAGGGTGTTTATTCGAGCATATTCTGATGGCATCATTCTGTGTAGACTGATAAAATTATACCTTTTTGCAAATCCCTGAAACTGACCAATCCAATCAAAGTCAAAACTAAACATGCTTAAATTGTACTGAAAGTTGCTCTTTCATATGCAAGAAGGCTGAGGAATTGGTGTTTGGCATGTTTTGCACGACGAAAGTAAAATATAACCACAGCTGTCTTTTCTTCACCATTTCACTGTTTATTACACAGAGTGACTACAGTGGCACACTTGTCCTCGCTTCACTACCACACTTGCACGCACATCTGTATGACAGTGCCGTACTGATATCACAAACACTATAACAACCTAACACACTCCCCCACAGCTCAGAACAACCCTGTCAGAATTTGCATAGATTGAGCTTACGATGACCAAGAAATAAGAGCGTCATCATTTCGGACGTCCAGGCCTACTGGAGCCTTACTGGAAACACTGGACAGACTGAGGGTAACAGAGCTGTGGAGATAAGCTAAGCCTTCATAAAGAACAGTTATAACAAGATGTACCCTACAACACATCATACATACGTACACTTAGTACATACATGTATGTTCAAAATTTACTTCTTAACTTAACAATAAATAAGTCATGATTGCCAAAACAGAAAAAAAAATTAACACCAGCACGAAGAACCATAAAAGAGGAAAAAACCATTATATATATATAATATAGCAATATGTACCCTAAGTAAGTTGGAAGGCTGCAAGTTATTTGTACTGCCATACTGGTACACATGCAGTACAAATCCAGAAAGCTTCCCTCAGCACAGTAACCCTCACAGAATGGTCACAGTGGACGTTATCAGACACAAATGCTTAGTTATAGGTAAATAATTAGATTATTATGGAGATACACATCTCTACTATATTACATGTTCTATAGGCCCTCTATTTACATTAGACACAAACTGCTAACCTGTAACTGTACATTTACACTGAACGCCACCTGGATGTACCTGGACATATATACATACACACAGGTGAGTCAGTGTTACCCCATTCAAGCACAGAGTACTGACAGGTAAAATTCTCTTTCACACTTACACATCGATATACATATATATATATTTATACACACACATACAGTATGTATATAACTATCACATCTCTTGTCCCCAATGATCACGATGCCATGCATTAACAGTCAATCCATTCTTTCACAAGTATATTTAGAAAAGCCACCATTCATGTAGTTCAGAGCCTAACTGAAGATATAAATATCATCAGAGGAAAGCTGCTCATGTACATGTAAACTGCATGAATAATCCAACAATATTACTGAACTGAGTATTAAGTTACATTACCAAGAAATAGCACAAGAAATAAGCAACCCAAGCCGAGTGTTGACTTGGACAGATTTTGATCAATACACTACACAGGCATCTTTTTTCAGATCTTTGAACAAATATAGGGATATGTGTATAAAACAAGACAAAATATTAAATCTTGATCAAAATATCTGGAGAATCCAGCCCAGTGCATGAATAAAAACTGTCTACATGAGAGTATAAAACCATTCTATTAAAAACATGCTGTCAAAACTGCAGAGAATCTGCTAAACAGTTACCAGGTGAAAACCAGAGAAGACAAAATGTGAAATGTATGTTAAGGCACTACAATTTATCAGCCAATCGCAAAAAAAAATTTTTTAGCTTTACAGTTTTAACTGAATGAAACATAATTCATTAGGTATAGCTCAGTAATAGCGGTCAACTCCTCAGACATTCACAGCAAAGCACATTACGAAACAACGCAATAATCCTGTACACTGGCAGGAAGATAAGACAGATCATATGACGAATGCCTGGCTAGTGCTAACATTCATCCAAATCTAATCTAATAAATTTATTTTCAACAAAGTTGAGGTTTATCTATTTGATTGGTGTTTTACGCTGTACTCAAGAATATTTCACTTATACGATGGCGGCTGGCATTATGGCAGGAGGAAAATGGGCAGAGCCCGACAGAAACCCATGACCATCCTCAGGTTGCTGGCAAACCTTCCCACGTACGGCCGGGGAGAAAGCCATCAGGAACTCACAGCGACCGCATTGGTGAGAGGCTCCTGGGTCATTCCCACGTTGGTGTGCTGGTCAAGGAGGTCCCCTTGAGGTTTCAATCCTTAGCTAGGGTAAAAATATACAGTATACTGTAACTCATCAAATACATGAAAACAATGATGTACATAAATTTGTACAAATGTTTTAATGTTTCATGTTTCACTGCCAATGGCTTATTATCACATAATTTCTTTTCCACCAATCAAAATAACAAGAATATGTCACTGACATTCAAAGCCAAAAACTATATTCTCATGAGGTACACCAATTTACACTTGTTGAATACAGATGCAGAGCAAGCTGATATCCATATACTACCTTGATAATTTCTCAACAGACATAAGTGAGAATTTCTCACTGTACATAAACAACGGTGAGAGTTTCTCAAAAACAAAATTCCTCACCAGACAAATCACAATCAGAAAGATGACGTGTCATATCTATACACAAGACTCAAAGATTACTGAAATACTCGACATTAAATAAGGACAGTAATGCGACAACCATGTTAGCAGGCATTGTAGTATAAAATGCTGATCAAGGCATAATAAATGGCATTATAACTGGTTTGGCTTCCCTTGGGGATGGCATATGAAAGCTAATGTACAATGGATATATGAAAACATCCCCACCTACAGCGCAGCTGGGAACTGGGATGGGGTATTACTTGGGGTACAGAGGCAGACCTTCATGAGGAACAGGGCTTGGCATATGGAGGAAGACCTCCATGATGGGCAGGGCTTGGGGTATGGAGGCGGACCTCCACGACAGGCAGGGCTTGGGGTATGGAGGCGGACCTCCACGATAGGCAGGGCTTGGGGTATGGAGGCAGAACTCCACGAGGGCCAAAGGTTGGGGTATGGAGGTGGGCCTTCATGAGACAGACATGGAGCACTACGGTGACCAGTTAAGGCTCAGGACCCTGAGGGGGTGGAGCTGGATGCCTAAGCCTTGACTGTCATTGCTATAAGTCCGTGATCTGATAGCGTGGCAGTGTGGCCCCTGAGGGTGTCATGTAGGGGCTGTGATTGTACAGCTGAGAGTTGTACCCTGCCTCATGATCCGGGGATGCCACCCCGTTCCCATTGGGGTGGCCGAGGGGCTGAGTCTGCTGGGGATGGTCGTAAGAGGAGGAGGCTGGGGGAATGTATGGGCCATGCAGAGAGGCCAGGGCCACGTGGGTTGGGCCAGAATTCCTTGTGCTGTCACTGCGACTCTGGATGTTGTACGTCATGGGGTCCAGGTAAAACTGCTCATTAGGAAACTGTCTGTTGAGCTCCTTGATGTGGCAGCGGTGGCAGAGCAGGTGGTTGTCAAGAGGATAGCAGCGTTTGTCTGGCTCATCTGTCAGCTGTAGGCCACAGTCCTGACAAATACAACAAAAACATCATCAGTCTAATCCCAAAACACATGCAGGAAAAAAGTATAGACGGAAATGGAACATACACATCAATGACAAATTCTCCTTTCTCTTTCTACATTTCAGTCATTTATGCATCATAAATTGTAACATATCCTTTCTAGTTTAAACTGAATATGTAGCCCATGATAGTATGTAGCTCCTACTTTGAAGATGTAGATCTGCCTGTGATATGCCACAGACACATTTGTTTGTTAAATTTAAATGCAACAAAACAAAGGTTTACGATTAAATGTTGGAATATTCTTAGTTGACAATTTCCCCTCAAACAGAGTGAGACGAATAATGTTGTCAGGATGTACATGTATGACATGCAGTGTTCTTTGTTAGATGTGCAGTCTGGATTAGACAAATTTATTTTTCCATGCATTATAGCTGTCTACATGAACAATTCAAATTGAATCAGTGTCAACATTTTTTTTCGCAAGACATCTGTTACAGGGGTTTCAGCTGGTCCACAAAAATCCTTACAAATACGGCTGCACTAAAGGAGCTGTGGACAGCCATGGTATTTCACAGCAGCCGCTAAATGCTGGGACTCTGGGGCACTCTGTACTGAGGGGACTTGATGGACACATCCGTTACAAAGCTAGCGTAGCAACAACAGTGCAGTAAGATTCCGTATGCATGATTTAGCCAGATATAACATTAGGACTTGCTGGCAGAAGCGTATGTGTGTGTCAATATCAACCATCACGGCATGACCATAAACTACTGACCAGTGGTTAATCAGATAAAGCTTTGTTCAGAATCGCACTAAATCCTGACATCTCAGTAATGTAAGCTACTCTGTTTGCTCTTACAATTAACCCAAAGGCACAAAAAATGTCATGAAATATTTCTCTTGGTGCTGAAACTTCCACTATGATAGAAATGTATCATTTTACCTTCTAAACAAACCTGAAAACACCTTCTGAGAATCAAAAGAATGGAGAATAACAGTCACAGAGGAAACTTTAAGTGAAATGCAATACGTCAGACCTATTATCATCTGCCTGTACTGACGCGTCACTATAAAGTAGACCTGAAGAAATATCTCCTCCTAGCCTATCAAAATCTTGCTCCCATATTTAGGAGAGTGAAGTCCACTCCTTCATTCATTTATGTACTGAAACGATGATTCTGACAGGCTCCAAGGTTTGACCTCTCTAGTCACGGAGGGTTCAGTGAACAGGCTAAGAGCAGGTGTTTCTTTAGGCCTATAAATCAAGACTTGAAGCGTCTGACAGATGCACTACTATTTGTGAGCAGACTGCCTGGTGACAGCATATGCTTGTCTAACTCATACGAAGCTCATCTCACTATTGCCTTGTGGCACTGCCTGCTTATAACTACCATGGCAACTGTACGCTGGTAATGCTACCAGCATACCACCAAAGACTACAGATGTTACGGTTTGTAATTTGATGTAGTTCCAATAACCAGCATCCATACATGTACTTGAAGCTTACTAATCACCAGTAATTGTATTAGTTTTTTTAAATACCGGTATAAATTTACTATTAATTTAGGTGTTTAAAATGACAGAATCAATGAAAATTATATGTACAAGGAACTATATCTCTGGAATGTACATACACAGAAAATTAGACAGATTGAAGTGGAACACACCCAATCTCATTAAAAAGAGCAGGGCAGGACAGGTCCAATTAAGTCTTATCTCTACAGTGTCCTCTTCCACCAAACAGAACAACTAAGATACATCTGTTGAAAAGTTCCCAACGTATAGTACCAGCAATGGTGATCCTTCAACCAGAAGTGAAAAACGCCATAGTAAATTCACTGACCTTTATCATCCCACCAAAAGTTTTAAAATTTGTAACAGGTCTCTTGGTTATTGCCTTGTAGCAATTGTATAAGAGGTCAATTACTTGATTCGACAAATATAAACATGTACTCATATCATGAGTATAAGCAATCTTTTACTTTAAGATGGGCATGAAATAAACCAATGAATCAATGAAGAAAAAAAAACAAAAAACAAAAAAAAACAGAAGTCTAAATTAGTTAATTCCTTCAAACATGTTCAAATAACATGCCAGGAAAAGGAGATAAGAATCAAACTGAAAACAGAAATGTAAATTAATTGAAGCCAAAATAAAGCATATAGCAAGCCAGGCCCATCTGTAGTTAAGAATGGAATGTTCCCTGAGCAGTTAGTGTATTCTTCCATGCCTCAAGTCAGATAGCAGTCTAGGACAATCGTGTATAGCCCATGCGTGAAGTAAACCCTGCACAATCAGAGCTCCGCAAAACATACAAGGATTTGTATTAACCTGGATCTTACTCTCATCTTTTTCCCACTATCTGCCAAGGCAAAAGAAAAGACAACACCATAGGTTTACCCAAACAGACAAAGGTGTTAGTATTAGCTGTGGGTTATCTCCCCCTGGATGGCTGCCCTACTTTGTTTATGAATTCCACTTTGTTGTTTATATAAAGGTGAGTGGAGAAGCACAGAGCACTGACATTACAACAACGAGTACTTTAGTTGTCCTTGACCAAACCACAGTTGCCAGCCATGTCTGTGTACACCCCTGCCCTGTAAGCTGTGGGCATGCATGCTCCCCTCAGCCCTAGGTGAACATTTCCACAAGGCACATTTCTTAAAACAAATCTAGCTTATCTGTGCTATTTGTACTTTAAGTAGAAAGAATGGCACTATCTGAATCAAAGTATAATTCAACTTAACAATCTTCATCCCTGCCTAACATTTGAAACAGGGTTAAAATATCCTTTAGGGCATATTTTTGAAGTTTACTTGTACTTTAAGCTTGGGTTTATAGTTGGGTTTCCGATTCATGTATATTTATAATTGTGTTCCCCATTGTAGCAGATATGTGGAATAAAGTATACAAAACCAATCCAATGACAGGGAATAACTTTGGAAGGTATAACCATTTAAATGATAAGCAGAATAATGTCACCCTATACAATACCTTTTTTTAAACCTCGAGAAACTTTATCACTCATATCACCTGGGTGCACTACAGCTAGTTTCATTACAGAATACAAAAATACTTCATGTCCCACATAATCTGTATTAGCACATGTGGAGTTACCTGCCCTTACCTCACAATGATAACAATCCACATGGAAGTCCTTGTCCATCGACACCACGCGAACGGTTTCCTCTGTACCCTGCAAGAGACAAGGGAGACAACTCTGTAGTGCTGAACTGTAGCTCCACGTACCAACAGAGCTGAGGTTTTGTCAGGTGTAGTTAACCACCTTCCATGCTTGTCACTAAACCTGGGCGGTCATGCCAAACAGTATACATCAGATTGTTTTGACACTATCATAAAATTGAGTCTTTTAAAAGTGCCTTCATGCAATAGTACAATAACTGTGTCAAGTATTTAAAGCGACATTTCAGGAGTTAATGAATGAGAGTAAATTATTAAGTATTATCAGAGAATCCTATTTTTTCTTTCTTTATGTCTTTTTTTTTAAGCTTCTCTAGAAACCTCAGCTCTGTTGTGGCGTTAACAATTACATGCAAAATAAGGGGGATAAGCACCAGCACCACAGTTTGATATTACACATTTAACACAAGGACAACAACGGTATACAACAATCCTCAGGCAAAAAATGAGCAAGCAGAGTTGCTGTGGGGGGCAGTGAGGGGACAGGTTAAGTACATAAACTGGTTACAGCATTGTAAGCAGTGTTGATAAGAAATAATATCACAAGGCTCAAATAAGATACACATAAATGTGGACAAATGTGTTCACCACAGAAATAAAGAGTTGAAGAGTAACCTGAATAATTCAACTAAAAAACGGTGGGGAAAATGGGCCAAATAAATACATGGGTACAAAATAGCTGAACCGTAACTACACATATATAACCATGCATAAAAAGGCAGCTGGGTACAGAAATGTTAGTACCAGTCGTGACCTGAGGAGGACATAAGGATGCTTGGTCATGACAACATCTGCTACAACCGTGCAGGTGACTATAGCCAGTGTCAAGGTATATACATGGGGTTGGATTAGGGAGAATTTAGAGATAGAAGACTTGAGTGCCTCTCTTTATCTGGCGGGAGAGTCAGAAATTACCTCTACCGGAGTAATAGCTTGACCGCAGGCCGCACACTTGGGAGCATAGACTCTGCAAGGAGAAAAAAACAAAACAGAAGTGAAAGTTCCAGTACACCAGGACCATGAGCAAAATTTATCAAATACCACACACAAACTGTCAACAAATATTAAGTTCATGACATTAAACGGCATTATTAGTATGATGTGAAAAAAGTGAATATTATGCTTGTCCCAGAAAAAAAAGCAAAAGGTGACCCACAAGAAATCAAAAGTAAACATGGAATAGCAATACAGTCCACGACACAAACATGTACATGGACATCACATACTACACAATAATAGACAGTTACCAGTAATTACAACTCTGAGATCACAGAACTGGACCATAAAACTGGTCTTTCATACATGCCTACATCACTGAATGTGCCTCATGAAGAAACTTCATGCCTAATATGTTTCTTTTTTCTTTCTGATTTACTTGCTTTTATATTCAAGTACATGCTGGGCCGAAACCTAGTGAAGATATGCGCTATAAATGCTGCACAGGACAGTACAATATCCTATAACAAAAAGGTATCTGGTATTTATGTTACAGCATGATAAAAGCATCACTGTTTTAAATATGAGAGAGAAATCACGTTCAATGCTTGCTAAAGCCACAAGTATAGTCTTTTTCTAGAATGTCAACTGACAAGAAAAAAAATGGTTCAAAAAGACAACATGACAACATGTGAAGAACATCTGAGTAAAGTAAGTACTTACACAAGCCTGATACCATGCAGGGTGAAAAACAAACGAGCCAGGTTAATTTAGTTTGATATCAACATGTAAACTATTGCCACTCATGGCAATTGTTAAAGTAATACTTCAGCATCAATTACAGGTACAGTTATTAAGGTTTTCCTGCATAGTTCATTTTTGACTGAGTTATAGATCTTCATCAATCAGAGAACAGGGTACATGGGAAGGTCTGTCAGCAACCTGGGGATGGTCACAGGTTTAGTCAGACAATAATGCTAAAATATTCTTGAGTACAGCAGAAAACACCAATCAAATAAATAAATATCAGAGATATATGCAATTTCTTCAGCTAAAGTTTTAACTAATTTGAATAAAATATACATATTAATAAACATTTTTTGTCAAATCATAACATATTGTCTTGGTCAACACTTTCTTCTTCAGAAAGCTGTAATCCCTGTATAATTCTTACAGAAGAGAAAAGAACTTCCTTAGAGTTATGCCAATTCACTGTTTTGCAGGTTCTGGGTTTGAAATCTTGCTAGCCAGTAACACTCAGCTTAGACTCACCTGTGGTAATCAGCCACACAGTAAATCTTGTTATCCACATCTATGGTGAAGGGGACACCATCCAGACATTCATTACAAACACAACACCGAAAACAGCCCGGGTGATATGACTTGCCCATTGCCTGCAGAATCTGAAACAGTCAATAAACGTTTTCATTAAAGAGGCTGTACCCTATCTGTGGTGTTCATGATGTTCTACATCACCTGGCTAACTCATTAGGGAAATAATATGTGAGTGTCATAAGTGGGAAAGTGGGTCTTAACACCAGCCAATCAGCTTTACTCAATTGTTAAAACTAATGATCATTATGTGTTGAAGAGAAATATTCTGGAGTAAGCATTAAACATCAATCAACCATTCAGTAAGTCAGCTAGTGATAGATATATAGTGAAATGCAGTCAAGTGTGACTAAATGAACACCTCAGGAAAATTGGACAATTATCTGAATACAACTCATGGTTGCTGTATCAAAATTTGATAAAACTGACACCATTTTGGCTGCAACACTACATGCACAGAGCAGCTTATTTAAATACTACATTATACAGCAGCCTATTTCAACACGTGTACAGCAGCCTATTTCAACACAACATATATACAGTAGCCAATTTCAACACAACATGTATACAGCAGCCTATTTCAACACATGTATACAGCAGCCTATTTCAACACCATATGTATACAGCAGCCTATTTCAACACCATATGTATACAGCAGCCTATTTCAACACTACATGTATACAGCAGCCTATTCCAACACAACATGTATACAGCAGCCTATTTTCAAAACTACATGACAAGGTAGATGTACACATGATTATTTCTGAGCTAACCAAAAATGTTGTTGAGAAGTCCTAATTTCTATGTACATGCTGAAATATCAACTTTCAGTATCTTTAAAATCACAGTTTTTCTTCTAAAAATCATGTCAAGCCGGTGCAGTCTTTTATGGGCTAGGTATATTGTACCAAGCTGCTTTAACACACACAATATAAATCACATCACCTGGTACCCCAGACTAGCCTCAAGATTCTAGCCTGGATGCACACTGTTTCTATAAAGTAAGCTCACTGGTTCATGGCGTGACGAGAAATTAAGTTATGTGTACCAAGTTCACCCAAGCCTGCAGGAGTTGGCGGACTTCATTTTTTGTCTACAGGTACAATGCCTTGGGGCCCCACATTTGCATGTTTTCAATTAAACAGATTATCTTTCTTACAACAGCGAACTGCATGAAAAAGTTCCCCTAAGGCTAGTGAGAATATATTATTTCTGGGTGACAAACACGCTGTGAGCTGAGCTTCAAGGTTTGAGAGTCTGAGCAGAATGTAACACAAAGCACCCAGGGGCACGAGGATACATATACATACTGGGGATGTAAGCTTCCCTACACTATTTACACCAAATGTTCACTCAGAACCAATGCTACTGTCCTTCCCTTTCTCACCACGCACCCAGGGGCACGAGGATACATATACATACTGGGGATGTAAGCTTCCCTACACTATTTACACCAAATGTTCACCCCAGAACCAATGCTACTGTCCTTCCCTTTCTCACCACGCACCCAGGGGCACGAGGATACATATACATACTGGGGATGTAAGCTTCCCTACACTATTTACACCAAATGTTCACTCAGAACCTAATGCTACTGTCCTTCCCTTTCTCACCACACACCCAGGGGCACGAGGATACATATACATACTGGGGATGTAAGCTTCCCTACACTATTTACACCAAATGTTCACCCCAGAACCAATGCTACTGTCCTTCCCTTTCTCACCACGCACCGAGGGGCACGAGGATACATATACATACTGGGGATGTAAGCTCCCCTACACTATTTACACCAAATGTTCACTCAGAACCTAATGCTACTGTCCTTCCCTTTCTCACCACGCACCCAGGGGCACGAGGATACATATACATACTGGGGATGTAAGCTCCCCTACACTATTTACACCAAATGTTCACCCCAGAACCAATGCTACTGTCCTTCCCTTTCTCACCACGCACCCAGGGGCACGAGGATACATATACATACTGGGGATGTAAGCTTCCCTACACTATTTACACCAAATGTTCACCCCAGAACCAATGCTACTGTCCTTCCCTTTCTCACCACGCACCGAGGGGCACGAGGATACATATACATACTGGGGATGTAAGCTCCCCTACACTATTTACACCAAATGTTCACTCAGAACCAATGCTACTGTCCTTCCCTTTCTCACCACGCACCCAGGGGCACGAGGATACATATACATACTGGGGATGTAAGCTTCCCTACACTATTTACACCAAATGTTCACTCAGAACCAATGCTACTGTCCTTCCCTTTCTCACCACGCACCCAGGGGCACGAGGATACATATACATACTGGGGATGTAAGCTTCCCTACACTATTTACACCAAATGTTCACCCCAGAACCAATGCTACTGTCCTTCCCTTTCTCACCACGCACCGAGGGGCACGAGGATACATATACATACTGGGGATGTAAGCTTCCCTACACTATTTACACCAAATGTTCACTCAGAACCTAATGCTACTGTCCTTCCCTTTCTCACCACGCACCCAGGGGCACGAGGATACATATACATACTGGGGATGTAAGCTTCCCTACACTATTTACACCAAATGTTCACTCAGAACCAATGCTACTGTCCTTCCCTTTCTCACCACGCACCCAGGGGCACGAGGATACATATACATACTGGGGATGTAAGCTTCCCTACACTATTTACACCAAATGTTCACTCAGAACCAATGCTACTGTCCTTCCCTTTCTCACCACGCACCCAGGGGCACGAGGATACATATACATACTGGGGATGTAAGCTTCCCTACACTATTTACACCAAATGTTCACTCAGAACCAATGCTACTGTCCTTCCCTTTCTCACCACGCACCCAGGGGCACGAGGATACATATACATACTGGGGATGTAAGCTCCCCTACACTATTTACACCAAATGTTCACCCCAGAACCAATGCTACTGTCCTTCCCTTTCTCACCACGCACCGAGGGGCACGAGGATACATATACATACTGGGGATGTAAGCTCCCCTACACTATTTACACCAAATGTTCACTCAGAACCTAATGCTACTGTCCTTCCCTTTCTCACCACGCACCCAGGGGCACGAGGATACATATACATACTGGGGATGTACATGTACCCATTTCTGCTAATCTTCCCTAAACTATTTACACCAAACATTCACTCATAACCTGAACAAATGTTATCTTCCTTCACTTCTCAGAATTTAGAGCAGCCTTTGCCTGAAGCTCCACACTTAATTACTTAACCTTTTAAAACATCTTACACATCACATCTGTCAAAATATATGACAGTGATTGCTGTGTATGAATTATGAATCATAAAACTGATTCATTACAAACTCTTATCTGAGTAACAGTTAGATTTACTTATTGCATTCACAGCTCAAACATGTTTCACTGTAAACTGTAGGTAAAATGAGCGCAATATTGCTGACAGTGACATTAATCCACAAAACAAACAAATAAACAAGATATGTGTACCATAGGTTTGTAAAAGATATCCAGTATGAATGTAGTATACATTTAACATGTTTGAGTTTTAAGTTGTACTTATAAATAATGACCATGAAGACGAGTCATTCAGTGTGCGTGTGTAAATACTGTGTCCTCTTATGGCAAGGCGAGTCCATGTTGTTACTGGAAAATGTCCCTATAATTTTGTGGACATATCATAATTGCATTTCAGAGTAATTGTCGATGAACAGAGAAATAGACAAGGGCACCTCCACACCTAGCAGCCCCTGGGGAGGAGTAATAGTATTGTCTACTAGGATTGCTGCAGCACACAAAGTTATTGATGGTCATGGGTAGCTACATATATTTGGTACAGCAACTGAACTAATGGGCTTTAACAACAAAAAAATACCACAACAATTTCCTCTACAAAAAAGAACACCTGCTCTATAAATAAGCCAAAACTGAGGAACCTCAACTAACTTTTAATTACAGATGTATTACAAAAAAATTTTCACCAATCCTTCATCATAAATCAAAAGACTCCCATTCACACATATTATAAATCTATTACTAGATTTGAAAGTGCCTTAGGCTTGGTTGTTCTGGACTCAAGAAGCAAATGAAATTGTCTACTCTTTGACCTGTTAATTCAAGTTTTCATCAGATTAAATCAGCACTGGGTCTGTCAACTTTCTCTGATGACAAGTTCAATTTGTGGCAAACGGTTGGGCGTAAATGTCACTAAATAAATGGGGCGTGTCACTCAATAATTTCTAGTACAGCACAGAAACAAAAGAATACTAAAGAGAGAGAGAGTGTGAAAAAAAGATATACAAAATGTGACAAAACCCAGAACATTGCAATGACAAAGGAACACTCCCTTAGGACGAACCAGTCCAAAAAACCATAGTAACGTCATTCTAATTGTCTCCTCAAGCGGAATGTTTAGGATTGAAAAATCTAAAATTGTGACACGTGTCATAGGCTTGATTCATACCATAACACCAGTTGCTTGGGTTTTTTTGTACTGATAATATATATTCATATTTTTTTTATTCCAGGGGAGAATGTGGTTTTGACAGAAGTGGCCAGGAAATGACTCAAGGCTAGGGAACTAGCTGTAGCTGCTCCCCCTAGGCTTTGTATAGTCATCCATCGACAACACTGAGAGTACGAAGGAAGCAGATTCAAACACTGTAGTTTATGACACTCATTACATACTGTTTACACGGAAGTAAACAATAACAAAGATGTCTGTTTACAAACATGCCATGCTATCAGGAGCACTCCTTGGAGAAAGACTTATTACAATACATACAAGTTTATTATAGTGTCGTGGAACCATGATCCGGAAGACAAATCAAAAACAAACAAAACTTCCAATTTTTCACACAACTTTTTGGGGTGTGTTGAGTCAGCCTTTTTTCTGGCTAAGTCACTGTGAGGATGTTGGGTAACGAGGAATGTTGGAGTATACATATATATGGATACATGTGACTAAATGTAACCTGAATGCTCTGGAATGAGGACCAGGAACAAGATGGCAAACATAAAGCACTTCAGTTTGATGATGGGTTTGATGGTGAACAACTGCCTCTTCTACCACCAGTTGTCTCTGGGGGTTGGCATTTTGGTCACAAAGTTATGTACTGCATATATTTACATGGCCATTCTTTGCAGTACCAAAGAGTTGATCTCTGTCAAAATACTACTTCGTGCCCTGGCATCACGAAGTGATCTTAAACTTAAGCCAAACTTACAGTTATTTAACTTCGTAAGTTCTTTTCCATTATTTTAGCTGAAATTTGTTTAACAATAACTTACCCAAAATTTATGTTACCTATTTTGACCTTGATACGTAAGAAATAACAAATTTAAAGTGATTTGAAGATTTGACTAAAGTCTAAAAACGCTTGATGATCCCGAGGCCTGGAGGACATAGTCCTTGTCCTCCTGCTCATTTACAGGCTTGTATGTAATGCATCTTGTCTGTAAAGTGTATTGGTCAAGCAGCACCCATATTTCTGGTAACCTACCTCTTGACCACAGGGTTCAGACAGTTCAGATCAAGTGCTGGCAACTAAGAATCTCACTCTTGAAGTCGTAGGTTTAAAACCCAGGGTGGTCTTGGTGAAGTTAAGGCGCCATCCTCAGTACCTCTAGACCAAGAAATTTTACATGTAAATCCCAAATTAGAGTACTATGGTTAGGTAGAGGCAGTAACTCACCATCTCCATGATCAGATGTCCGCACACCACACACTTCTCTGCCGTCTGCTGGAAACCAGAGTACTGAAACAACAGAAGTTATGTATTTATTTGACTGGACTCATTGACAATCTATACAATGGTGGTCAGGTTTACGAGTGGATGAAACCAAAGTGCCCGGAATAAACCACTAGCCTTCAGCACATACCTGACAAACTTTCTGACTTGAAATTAGCCGAAACAGTAAGAGCTTAATGTAACCATGATCAAGGACCTGAGAGTTGTGGTTAATCCGTCTGAGAAAGTACACCATTCCTCCGGCCGCTACCCCCGCCCGGTGTTTTTACTTTATAAGCATTCGACAGAAGTCACACGTAGTATTTTAAGTCAATGATACATTACAGTGTATTTGTTACACTCTATTTATGAAAGAAAATCTCACAACAGACCTACAACTATGGCCTGAAATATAAGGCTGCTTCTCACCAGTATAATAACGGTAATCTTTATGTCAAAAAGAAACAACAGGAAATGATCCATTACCAACAACATTCACGTACATACATATTGGTAAACCAATAACCAAGGTTTATATCCAGATACATGTAAAAGACAGATCACATATCGGATTGCACAAATCTTGCAGAAAATGGGAAAAGAATTTGATAAAAGATGTCAGAGTGCCGGTTTTGCTTCAAGGTAATACAGGTCTCAACATTGGTTGAAAAAAGTGTATATGCATAGTTGAACCATCATTCAGCTTATGTGATACCAGGCTCTTAGCAACTTACACTGTGTATTAATAATGGCCTTCACTGGCTCAACATTCATAAAACAAGCCTCTCTTGCCACATTTCACCTGCCTTTGAAGTTCTGCTGCATTCTTACATATGTACTTATAATTTCCCCCTGACATATATACCACATCCCTTCGCCAGGTACCGACTTACTGAAGCAGTAAGTGGAACTGAAACAGTGAAAGCTGGATTTGAACCCATGACCTCATAGGTCATGTGAAACAGAAACACATGCAGACACGTATACAAACAGGCAGGGGAGAAGCATACACAACACCTATGTATTTACCAAATAATCTTCTTCACAGTAAACCTTCCCATGAACATTGTAAAAAGCCTTTCCTCGCAACGTCCGCCCTGGAAAGATAAAGCACATAATACATGTAATGCATATAAGAGTTGAGCTGCCTCAGACATGATTTGTAATCCATTACCTGAAAGAAAGTGCTTGTCTCCTATAATACATTAGGTTCAATGAATTATATGTGTAAGCAAAAACACAAAACATATTTCACTTAAAGGTGACATGTCAAAATTTGCCAAATTTTGAAGAGGAATAAAATAACTGTAAGATACGAAGTACGTCACAAAAAGGCAGGCAGGGTTTGAATTTTGGAAAATGTCTATTTAGATAGCTTAATCAATTACACTTCCAAAATAGCCAAAATGTACATATTTCACTTACTTACTGGGGCTATACATGATAATCTTAACACAAGGAGTCTCCAGAAGATAAAAGAACTCCTTCAGTAAGTCCATCATGGAGCCTCTTAATGACAATACTAGATCTATACAGGTTACACAGTGCCTGGCTAGTTCCATGACAAACCAAACACTGTACATGTTGCACATTTACAGGTGATAAGAAAGCCTTTACATGGATCTGAATACATGTATAGGTTCTCAGAAGGCATTGGAATTTAACACGTAAATACTGTACTTCATAATACATTCTTTAAAAATCTCCTAAATCTAAATTTACATGTACATGTACTGTAATACAAAAGACAGATGTTTGAAAACAATATCAACAGAATCTTCCACAATCATGAATATACATGCGCATAAACTTGCACAATCACATGTGTGCAAGAGATGAAATCAGTTAAACAAGCTTCCCAGAGAAAGTCATATATTAACATGTGTCTTATCTGATGCCCATTTACCTACATCAGCAATAGGTCAGGTATATTTGCTATAGATAGGAGATGTATGCTTCAGCTAGAGAGCAACTTGACATGAGCCTGACTACACAGGGTTCTACCCTCCCCTCCAGACAACAGCCTGACCCATGAGGCCATGGCTGAGTGAACACACTCTGGAGCCCAATGTGCCCCAAATTATTTGTACATGCCCTAATAATTCACCCCTCAACTCGAATTTTTAGACAGAATACAGTAAACCTGAACAAATATTAACTTTTGGTGCCAAAACTTACAGTTTTACAAATATCTTACTACATTCCAAATAACATCAAAATAATCTATCTAGCATCAACAGATCTCCAAGAATCAGGAAAAATGAGTAACTTTTAAAGACAGAAATTTTATGTCAAATACAGTACATGCACTTGTTCATAAGCAGAGCATATATGCACTTCATAAGTACCCTAACTGCCTTAAAATTGCTGGGAGGAAAGTTAGACCTATTGCGGCCAGGTACCACAGATATTTACCAATCAGCAAATAAGTTGTTCTACTTCTGAGGTTTACTTATGAGTCACCTAAAGGAAATGCGGTGCATTAGCTTTAAATCCAGTACAGAAAACTTTGCCCAGCTCCATCTTTAAAACCTCCAGTCACCAAAGGGTTGACAATGGAAATTTATCGGTTGAGTTTACTAAAATACATTACGGTATCTAGAATACCTTGCGGTTAATGGATCAATGAAAGTGTTGACTTATCAGATCAACAGTCATATCTCCTGACAAAACTAAATTCAGAAGTTAGTACAGAAGATGTCACAAAGTGTACCATAAACATACACTGTGCGCACACAGGTATTGTGTCCGTGTGTCTGTATGACAGTCTACATTACAGTATCACAGGCCTTACGGAATCTAAACACATAGACTGTATATGTAGCAGTAGCTCATCTGGTCATTATCATTCACTACAGGCCCACACATGTGATTAACTCCTTCAAAACAAAGATCTCAAAAATGATTTAATGCTGAGTAGACTGATAAGTTCTGATAACAACCCATATTTTCTCATACAAATTTATGTCGACGTACATGTACATGTAAGATGAACACCTCACATTCAAACCCTACAGGTATGTTCTTGTGTTGTTAGATCAGCACATGTATAAAATATACATGTACAGTACATCTATGCAGAAAGAAGACAACAATTCAATCAACACTACAGGTTTCTCAGCAATCATTTCTGGGAATACAAACATGTAGTTAATTGTAATTTTCCGCTGGACAACAGTAAGCTTACGTTTTTACAAGCTGCTGACAAAAGGTTCCTTAGCTTACAGCATGTGATGCAGGCCAGCCATGCATGTAAATTATGTAACTCATCAGACATTCCACAGATATGACAGGAATGTGGATAATTATAATATGCCATAACAAGCCAGCCTTCGCATTTGATTTGATCAGTTCAGTTTATCAAGGTCAGGTATTCAGAACTTTTCAGGCTTGCTTCAGCCAGAAGCAGAGCAGGAGCACTAACACAACTGTAGTGTGCAGTACTTAGCTAGTAGACTCAGGTAACCTCCTGTTGTACATATGTTAACAGAGCCACAGAGCAGGAGAACAAACACAACTGTAGTGTGCAGTACTTAGCTAGTAGACTAAGGTAACCTCCTGTTGTACATATGTTAACAGAGCCACAGAGCAGGAGAACAAACACAACTGTAGTGTGCAGTACTTAGCTAGTAGACTCAGGTAACCTCCTGTTGTACATATGTTAACAGAGCCACAGAGCAGGTGAACAAACACAACTGTAGTGTGCAGTACTTAGCTAGTAGACTCAGGTAACCTCCTGTTGTACATATGTTAACAGAGCCACAGAGCAGGAGCACTAACACAACTGTAGCGTGCAGTACTTAGCTAGTAGACTAAGGTAACCTCCTGTTGTACATATGTTAACAGAGCCACAGAGCAGGAGAACAAACACAACTGTAGTGTGCAGTACTTAGCTAGTAGACTAAGGTAACCTCCTGTTGTACATATGTTAACAGAGCCACAGAGCAGGAGAACAAACACAACTGTAGTGTGCAGTACTTAGCTAGTAGACTAAGGTAACCTCCTGTTGTACATATGTTAACAGAGCCACAGAGCAGGAGAACAAACACAACTGTAGTGTGCAGTACTTAGCTAGTAGACTAAGGTAACCTCCTGTTGTACATATGTTAACAGAGCCACAGAGCAGGAGAACAAACACAACTGTAGTGTGCAGTACTTAGCTAGTAGACTCAGGTAACCTCCTGTTGTACATATGTTAACAGAGCCACAGAGCAGGAGAACAAACACAGCTGTAGTGTGCAGTACTTAGCTAGTAGACTCAGGTAACCTCCTGTTGTACATATGTTAACAGAGCCATAGAGCAGGAGAACAAACACACCTCAGGTATCCTGCTGTTGCACAAGTGCTAAGCGACAGACCACAGAACTAATCATATTGAGACCAGTCAGGTTTAGAGGTGTTTCAGACAAATTCTGTTTGCTTGTTCTTTGATGGAGCACATGTACATGTGGATCTGGAGAGGCTTCACCTAACTACTGAGAAATAATGTGACAGGTATTCTCCAAAAGCTACTAATCTAAGATCATGTTGCACAAAGTGTTTTTTGTCCTATTATTTCACACTAGTTTGATGGAATACATGCTAAACTCAGAACGAAAAAACCTGTACACGAATGTATTTCTTTGATCTGTGCTCAACACTGTACTTAGTTTTCCACTTCTATGATGCCGGTCATGTTTATGCGTCCATGGGTGCAAGGCATTAATATAACCAGTTCTAATATGAATATATTTGATCAGTATATTTCACCACATATATTACCAGCCTCTATTTGTCAGGATATGTAGCGTATTTCATGTGACAAATATAACAGGGTGCACTGTGTGACACGATATCACCATGTGACAAACATAACAGCACAATGATCAGGCTGCACTGTGTGACATGATATCATCATGTGACAAACATAACAGCACAATGATCACGCTGCACTGTGTGACACAATATCACCATGTGACAAACATAACAGCACAATGATCAGGCTGCACTGTGTGACACGATATCACCATGTGACAAACATAACAGCACAATGATCAGGCTGCACTGCGTGACACCATATCATCATGTGACAAACATAACAGCACAATGATCATGCTGCACTGTGTGACACCATATCAGCATGTGACAAACATAACAGCACAATGATCAGGCTGCACTGTGTGACACGATATCACCATGTGACAAACATAACAGCACAATGATCAGGCTGCACTGTGTGACACGATATCACCATGTGACAAACATAACAGCACAATGATCAGGCTGCACTGTGTGACACGATATCACCATGTGACAAACATAACAGCACAATGATCAGGCTGCACTGTGTGACATGATATCACCATGTGACAAACATAACAGCACAATGATCAGGCTGCACTGCGTGACACGATATCACCATGTGACAAACATAACAGCACAATGATCAGGCTGCACTGTGTGACACGATATCATCATGTGACAAACATAACAGCACAATGATCAGGCTGCACTGTGTGACACGATATCACCATGTGACAAACATAACAGCACAATGATCAGGCTGCACTGCGTGACACGATATCATCATGTGACACAATATCACCATGTGACAAACATAACAGCACAATGATCAGGCTGCACTGTATGACACAATATCACCATGTGACAAACATAACAGCACAATGATCAGGCTGCACTGCGCGAAACGATATCATCATGTGACACAATATCACCATGTGACAAACATAACAGCACAAAGATCAGGCTGCACTGTATGACACAATATCACCATGTGACAAACATAACAGCACAATGATCAGGATGCACCATGTTACATCGATATCATGTGACACACACCACAAGTATGTACATGTACCTGGATCTCTAGACTTTCTGTTACCTTTAAATTACCGAGTGATACAGGTGTAAGCCACATGTTGGCTGTGTGATGAGACATACTGTTGTGTTGTGGGTGTAACAGGTCATTATCTTACTGATCTCCCCACCCCATACAACCACCACTCTCTCCCTTACCTTGTACATCATTTACACCTACATGTATACCTGAGACAGCATGGGATGTGTCGGCAAGATAGACTAATCCATTTCAGTCTGACCCTTGACCCCTCAGCCTCTCTAACAAAGACCCGTTTATAATGATTACACAAAACAAGTTTTCTATTGTATTGGTTTGTGAAAAAATTGGGCTGGTGTATTCTGGGATCAAAGTGAGATGGCCCCATCATGATAACATCCACACATACCATGCAAGTCCATGTACATTTGTAGTCTAATACAGAATGACCAAACCTGTTCCAGGTGACAGGTAACTTCCTTTGATAACCAGCATACAAACCTGGCACAAACAGTTGATTACCAAGTGGGTGTCAGGTAAAAATGGAGGCCATAGATCAGCATTATGTGTTGATGATGACAAGGTGACTAGTCAGAGAGTGTTAGTAATTATGTTTACAGTATTCTGCAGTACCAAAGTGTGGCCATGTTACGTACATATAAAAGACATTCTTAACTGTGAAATATTTTGTTGCTATGCATTTTGCCTTAAAGGCAGAGAAAACACTAACATGGAGCATATGTTAGCAGAAAGCCTATTAAAAATTGTCAACTAAAATAGCTGGAATTATTGTTTCAGAATTTCTTCAACCCAAGAATGTGCATTTGGAGCTTTGGATTTCATCGTTTTAAATGTATACACAACTCGATCAACAAATGCACAAACCGAACGTACCTTTAAACAAACTAGTTCAAGGAAATAATATGAATGTAACATTAATGATACCCTCTGGATCATTACAGATCACCTTAGAGATTCTGCTGTTTTAAAACCATTTTACTCGGTTAGAAAAAATCTAAAAAAAAAAAAAATTGAACTATTTTCATGGACAAGTTTTTAATGGTCTTTCATCTGATATATACTTTATATTAGCGGGCGGGCTTTTCAGCTTTTTGAAAATTTATTTGATTTATTTATTTATTTGATTGATGTTTTACGCCGTACTCAAGAATATTTCACTTATACGACGGCGGCCAGCATTATGGTATGTGGAAACCGGGCAGTCCCCGCGGCAAACCCATGACCATCCGAAGGTTGATGGCAGACCTTCCCACATACGGCCGGAGAGGAAGTCAGCATGAGCTGGACTTGAACTCACAGCGACCGCATTGGTGAGAGACTCCTGGGTCATTACACTATGCTAGCGTGCTAATCAACTGAGCCACGGAGGCCCCCATTTTTGAAAATTACTGATGATCATATTAAAATTGGGTTAAAAGTTCACCCAAGTAGAGATGCTACTACAACAACATCTGTAATGAAAACACCTCTGTCCTAAAACACACTAACACACTGTGCACAGTGTGTTTGTACAGTACAAAAAAGTGTATATGCATGTACCTGTATAAATTCTGAATTATCGAAAATTCCTTTACAAACCATTTTACATGACAGATTTTAACACTATAGCTGCTATATTGCTTTAGTAGCATTAAGCTATCATCAGCTTCTAATGGCTCCAATAGATACACAGCAAGTACCAACATACTTGTACAGGAACATGCATAACAACAATGTTTCACACGGCCTGTCAAAATGCACACACAACCACAAAAAATTGAAAATTAAGATATCATCACTTGTATCATTTGATAACCCCAAAACAGACAAAATACAGGGCTTCTCGCCACTTGCCCAAGGACAAGCTTCTTCAATATAGAGTTCCTCCCTATAGAACTATCACTCAACCATTTATAACACATGAAATTTAATTTAAGGACAAAAGCGCAGTGAACTGATGGCATTATCAATAAAATCTAAAAGGCAAAAGTTTTCATAACAGGAGAAAGATTCATGAAGAGCATGTGTCTTGTGGAGAGAGTGAAGAGAGACAGCAGACCTGACCACCATCTCTGTCTATCTGCTTCAACAGGACCACATGTACATATACTGCTGTCAGATATAGAACTTCCTGCCCTGCAGATAAGTGTGCAGGCAAAACACAGTGATAACAGAACTCGTTTTGCTCAATCCTCTAGGCCAATTAGCTTTGTTCTCCAACAAATTAATGGAATGTGAATGCTGGGCATATTTTTTTATTATTTATTTATTTTATAATGAAATTTCTACACGTATAAGCCATGTGTACACACCAGTTGAGGCTCATCAGCTTACAGAGAGTCCTGAGCAAATGCTCAAAAAAGCTGATGGATCAAAAGAGAATACAGATCATATGTCATCAGCATTATTGTCCTGGTGCAATGGTTTCAAGAAAATGAAAAAGGTTATGCCAAACGAATGAAAAAACTTCCTCTTAGAGACATATTTTATATCTCTTAATACCTGCTCTATTTACCGTATATTTTCTGCAACTGTCGCAAATTTTCCGAAATGATATCCTCTCACAAATCCATCTGGGAACAAAGGAGCTAGTCCAATTAGGAATACATTCACATCTAATCACACAAATTGTCTGGAAATGACCCAAGAGGGAATGAATGATTATGGCTTAACGCCACATCAGCAATTTTCCAGTCCTATCATGGCGAATGATGTATTTAACTCATTATAACCTCACAGCTCCATGTATGTGAATCCAAACGCTCATGATGTCATTCCAGCATAACTGCCTTACTCAAAGTCATATCTGCCTGATTCATCGTCACACGGGGAATATCTTGACGTCACATCAGGAAAATTTTACGGAAACTGCCGAAGATTTTATTTTGGAGGACACGTCACATCATTATATCATACATTATATTACACGTCATATCATCATATCATACATTATATTACACGTCATATAATTATATCATACATTATATTATACGTCATATCATTATATCATACATTATATTATAGGTCATATCATTATATCATATATTATATTATACGTCATATCATTATATCATACATTATATTATATGTCATATCATTATATCATAAATTATATTACACGTCATATCATTATATCATACATTATATTACACGTCATATCATTATATCATACATTATATTATACGTCATATCATTATATCATACATTATATTATACGTCATATCATTATATCATACATTATATTACACGTCATATCATTATATCATACATTATATTACACGTCATATCATTATATCATACATTATATTACACGTCATATCATTATTCATTTTTTTTTTGAATCGTAGTTCTAGTTATATTCTAGGCCTTTATATTCCCCCAAAATCACGCTGTGCCCCCAAAAATTCCGCCCAACTTAAGCTCAACTTAAAATAATATATTATATCTGAGAAATCAACAACTAAATAATTAAGAAATGTGCCGTACTGATTGTCATTTGAAAGCATTTCATTGTGTCTTTCGTATTTTGAAAGCATAATTTGTACATTGTATGACAGGTTGGGAATGACGAAGCACACGTGATTTCAAATGTAGAGAATAATAGTTGGGAAAGGCACCAGTTGCCGAGACTGACGAAACAGAGCGACAATGTACGAGCTCAGTACAACAACAACACATAAGCACGATAAACTCTTCAGAGTTAGGCTGTTTCCTCTGAAGTTAAACCAGGAGATGGTACATGAAGTTATTGACATGGATTTTAACAAAGACAGCTCCATTAAGCTTCACTAATGCAGTAATAGTTCACAACATTATCAATAAAACATTGCTGTCAGAGGATAAAGGTCACAATAATGTTCTGGTTTATTGGCATGAGGATACAGGGTTTCTTTTAATCTGTGTTTTATCAAAGACACTGCAGAAATAAATATGGCCCACAACTATGTGCCTTTTCAGGAACGAAAGAGCTTATTTCCATCTTTTGTTTTAAATACATTGAGAGCTGTGATGTTGAAAAAAAACGCTTGCCTCTCTGTCGATTATCGTCCAATTTCCCTGAATCTCTGCTATTCTGGGGAATTTTCGGTCTTTGTGCTCAACACTGACCATGCCAAAATTAGAGGAATATAAAGCCCTGCCTTCATATCAGTTTAATATTTCAGCCTGACCTTTCTTGGGACTGAAGTACATGTAGCACTTTAGATTTCACATCACTCTACATAATGGAACACTTTACATCTGGCATTATACCTGTATACTAAAAGAAACGGATGCTGGAAACAGTAGAGTAAGACAATACCAGATGTCCTTAAGGGAGTGAGCCTTGCTTTCTGGGGGTCCAGGGAAGGTGAACTTAGGTCTTAACCCTGCAGGGTGTAACAGTTCCACACCTAACCTTAACTCACTGCCACATCAAAGTGTGAAAATAATCAGGTAAGAACAGGCTGGAACAGATCAAGTTCTTATAAGTAATTTTGTGATGATTATGGTTTGCGAATAGGAGGAAGAAAAGAAAAGTTAACTCACCACAAGAACAACAGACAAAGCACTTTGTATGGTAGAGATTCGCCATGGCCTGGCAGGCCTCGCTGGCCCCAGTCACCTTCTCCCCACACGTGTAGCACTGACCTGCAAGTACACAACAACCACATGTTAGCAAGTCATATGCGCAGAGATCGCACTCCTATCAAAACAATGTAGGTACACAACACACAAGTTTTAGCCCGGCTGACCCGCTACTAGGTTATTTAGGTGTCTATTGTAAACAAAGTGTCAAGACTTCTCTGTTGTTGTAACACACTAGAAAGGCAGATCATTAACAATGGCATAAACATATGTGGAGATAAGTCGGGTTAAAGCCTGGAATACATCAAGCAAGAGAAGTCCTTTAAGTGAACCTCACAACAGTCAAATACCATGTTTTCAAAAAAAATAAATAAATAAAAACAACAAAAAAACCCCACAATTCTGGAGTAAATTACTGTAATACCACTGAAAGTCTGTACATGTACATGTACCTGAACAAAAATGCACAAAACATATGAACAGTATAAACATTCATGTAAGAATACAAGAAATGAACATTATATTAAAGCTATACATCCTATGATATTACACTGAGACTGAGTTTCCATCTTTCACTCCAGAGACTTCCTGTACAAATCCAGAGGTTGATAGAACACTGGTTACACTTCTAAAAATATAAGAGGACACAAATGCCTGATGCACCAGCAGACATTAGGAATTAAATGCTACAATACAGTCTCAGTTCCTATAGAAAACCTGGCCACAAGGATGACACGAGGAGCCAGACGAAAAGTTCAGAAACTATTATTCATGTACAAATAAAGTCAGCAGTGGATGTGATTCAGACTAAACATAGATACATGTACACAAACCCAAACTTCATTGCCAATGTGACACAGTACGCTGGATATAAACACAGGTTGTGATCACATGCCCAGTAGTTTTGATTTCCTGCTCTGCACACCGTGCCCAAGTACTTCCGTCCGCTCTACATTCTTATGTACACATTTCGTATTTACAACACAGAGGTTAAGTACTTCGACACTGACTAATACAACACGGTGGGGTAATACTCTGTTACACCCTTTGTCCTAGTGCAACGCTAACAACCATAGCCGACAACTAAAACCCATGTATAGGCAGACAAGACAAAATTGACAAAAGTATACACAACATAGTCAAAGAGCACCAAATGGGAAAAAAAAAGCCACAACACCAGAAACCTGCATGTGTGTAGCATATACTTAATTTACAAACACATCGAGTATACTTAATAATGCATTCCTTGTGAGAAGTCTTTGAAATCAAGATCACATATCGGTACATTTAAAGTCCTATGCATCACATAAGTAACAAGCCCTATGTGTAACAAGTCCAAATAATATCCCCTAAAAATTCCATGTCATTTTGCTGTACATGCATATAAATACATGTCTCCCCTTAAATAAATTGCCCCTGTCAAAGGTACACTGTTAAAACATACACTGTTAAAAATGTCAGCTCAAAAGTAGCTTAAATGAAGACACTTATGAATAAGGTCAATGATAAGAGACCCTTTCCAAGGCGACCTACTTGTATCTCAATTCAGTTGACAGGTGTAGCACATTTACAATTTTAACCACTACAAAAAGTATGAGAATTCCAGGCATATATCACACTTCAGAAGTCCACTTGAAGGAGGCCCTCTGTAAATGCTGAGTGGCTATCTAGGTAGACTCCTGACAGGGGGCAAATACACAGTGTTTGCATGCATTATACAACAACAACACTGTCTACCTGTCTTCCAATTGGTAAAACAACATGTGCATGTCTTAACAGCTGACTGTCTAACCGTTAGTGGGATTAAAGAACAACATAAATCTAGATTCTACATGTTCACAGACCTTTCTGATGAACAAGTATGACCATGCCAACTATGGTAAACGACCTAAGCTTTTGTCCAAAAAAGTTCATTTATGAGGCAAATACATGTCTTGTACAATGTCCATGTAACCATATTCAGCCCTGTTGTATCTACATGCACGTGCTCAACGCCACACCATTTGTACATGTCTAGTATGACAGTGTTCTCATTATGGTGGACACTGAAAATGTACTTTCAGGTTATGATGTAGCACAGCCTATGATCAAATGTGTGTAAGATGAAACACATGTAGGTCGTAATGACAGGTATGGTTAAGGTGTTTCAGTTTGCCTAGGTCACCTGAGAGGAGGGTTCAATCCCATTCTTGGCATGATTGATGGGCTCTACATGGTCTTACATGAAGTTTGCTCAGATTGCTTTCTATCCAGTGATAAGGTTGCTTGTTTTTCCCCTCTGTTCTTGGTTTCATTCAGCTTTAAGAACTGGCCACCAATGCACAGGAGAAAGATTTACAAGTATGGCCGTAACCATCGATCAAATGAAAAAATGTACATGAACAAGGAAGTAAAAATTTTGTAAGGGCTTCATGAGAAGTTGGAAAATACCTGCAATGGAGCAAGTACACGTGGAGATCTGCATGATAAGTTTGCTGAACTTGCGACACTGGATATATCCTGGGATTTCCCACATTCAATGGACTATCTCAGACAAATGACATCCATGTAATTTTAGCTCAGAAGACCCCCGACCACAAAGAGAGTGGACCCTACTCCTCTGCACCATACAGCCATCCATCTACTCAGATGGTATGCAACCACCACTATCTAACAAGTTATTTATATGATTCACAAAAACAGATCTGACCTACATTGTACATGTGGAGTTTTCTGTGTGATGTGGCCGAGCTGAGCAGTAGATAACATCAACCAATGATGTAGTTGTATGAAAGGATGGAGGCTGAGAACAAGACATGGTAAACAGGGACAAAGGCACCTCTTGTTGTCCCACAGCACTGTGTACTTTATCCCAAATAATAATGTTAGTCTAGAGTTCATGACTTACAATACATCGGCTAATTAAACCCTAGTTCTACAAAAAGGAACAAAAGAAAAAAAAGGGCCATAGAAGATGTGAAGTTTTTGACTTGCAGTAATTGTTCCACTCTCTAGGCCTGGAAAAGACTGGCTATCAGAAGCCGATGATGAGTGGTTTTATCACTGGGTGCATGGACACCATACACAATAGAGGGTTTAGCATTCCCACACTTATTCAATGATATTACCCCTAATGCGACGGCCATAATTTGATCTAATGACACAGGTCTGCTTTATGAAGGATCTACAGGCAGGTGTGAAAAGTGAAATGCTGGGTTTCAGAGCAGGCCAATACATATCGGTACATGTTCATTTAGTATCCATACAAACCGCCAACATCTACTGTGGATGTACATGTATGTACCCATTTCCATATTCCAACTCCAAACCTTCATGTGCTCCAGTAACCTTGACAAGTGAATGTTTATTATACCCTAACACTAAGAAATGATTCCTTTAAATAGCTTCCTGCTGTCCATTCCCCTTCCACCTCCCCTGCCTTAATACAGTCCAGAGATGGTCAGGCTGTTACAGTGACACTACTCAGCATTTCCCACCCCTACACATCCCACCTCTAAACTTCCCTCCTGCTCCTAACGGAGGCAATCTGCATGGGAACAATTGTGGTAAACCCTTCCTCTACTTCTGGAATTTGTAAGATTCCATACAGAAAGCCTATTACCAGCAGATGGCCCAGCCATATGGTACATGTACATGTACAGTAGTTCAATGGACAACTACCACTGTATCTACATGTAAGGTTTCAAGGCTACTTTTACAATGTACATTACACAACACTACTGCATATTTATGTAAATTGTACAACATTATTACATGTACATTATACAACACTATTACATATATATGTACATTGTGCAACATTATTACATGTACATTATACAACACTAATGCATACATGTACATATGTACATTGTACAACATTATTACATGCACATTATATAACTCTATTGCACATATACATACTGTACATTGTATAACATTATTACATGTACATTATACAACATTACTGAATATATATGTACATTGTACAACATTATTACATGTACATTATACAACACTACTGCATATATATGTAAATTGTACAACATTATTACATGTACATTATGCAACACTACTGCATATATATGTACATTGTACAACATTATTACATGTATGTTATACAACCCTATTAGATGTACATAGCACAAGATTCTGCCAGCTACCAGCTGGTGGTTGTGGGTTGTGGGTTCCCCCCCACCCCCCACCCCCACCCCCACCCTCTGATTCTGTCCAGTTTCCTCCCAGCATAATGCTGGCCACCTTCGTATATTAAAGTGAGATATTCTTGAGTACAGAGTAAAGCATTAATCAAATAAAATTAATAATCATAGTGCAAGAATATTACCAATACATGTACATATGTACACACAATCACTTTTGTAGAAGTCTGCTAGAGGTGTAAATAGATTGAAATAAAATAATTGATGTTGTCACTTGCACAGTTTATTCGTGTCATCACCATATGATTGCCCACAAACCTCCTCTTGTAAAATGAACATATGTACATGTATATGAAAACTATCTATATAGGACTAGAATCTGTACAACCCATAAAATTTCCTTCCAAAGCTGCAGAGATCCACTACTAAGTGGCATACTTTGGATGCATCCACAACAAGTTTAAAAACTGTCCATAACACAGCTTATTTGTCAACACGGTATTTGTCATCACGGTGTTTGTATCACCTCTCCATCACCTTCATGTACATGTACATGGTATACAAACAAACAATAAGTATCTGCGTTAAAATTTGTAGACACCATGAAATTTATTGTAGAAATCTAGGGCTAATTGGATTAGGAATACTCCAAACTGGTCCAAACTTGTGATTCCTTACAAATTCTGGCAATGTACATGTATGTATACAGCAGGTGTAAACAGTTTCTGTGAGGGCATATATCTGTAAAGTCTGTGTGGCAGGTGCCCTGTTCAGACGATTTACTGTCTATTTCCCTCAACACACCAGTCCATGGAACACTTGAGCCTCAAACTATTTAATGAGAGCTTGTGTAAACTAGATATTACCCAGGAAATTTTCTGGGATTTTAATTAAACCTTGTCATGGGCCTATAGATAGGTCACCCTCTGGTCCTAGTTTAGGCTAACCTCTACCAGGTTTAATGGCTTGCCAATTACTTTAAGTGTTTAACTGTAGTGACATTTATGGCAGATAAACTACTCAAAACAAACTCATTATACAGGAAGAAACTCACGTAAAAGTTTTCACCTGGGATGCCAGCAGATTTTCAAACGTTAATGGAAGCTAACGACAAATAGTGTAGAACAACTTACTGGAAAATAAATTATACTATAAGTGCACCAGAATTCCCTGATCTAAAGCGAGCAACACATGTAACATACCAGAATTTAGAGAACTGAAGTGAGTAACACTTTTAACAGGACAGCTACAAGGCACTGGTGACCAAAAAACCACAATGTAAGGCATGATCTGAGGCCGACCATGAGTTGAACTATATGCAGTGTTCCACTGTCTTTAAAACACCCTAAATTTATGTCAGAGTGACAGAAAAAACAGCAGAGAACCCATGTATATGTACAGACTCAATACCATGATTTCAGTGTGGCTTAATCTCATCACAGCCACATGTCAAAGATGTATGATTTAGACCGAGGACTGACATCCTCCAAAGGAACATTTGGAACCAGGGAATCTTTCCTGTCCCAAGCTACTGAGGACTACATAAGTATTTTGTGTAGTTTGTCTTTTTTTTTTTTAGCCTATGCAAAAACATTTTCAGGATGAAATTTTCAGATTACATGTACATACAGAAAGTTATGAAGCCAAGGTGCATAAATACAACACGGACTGCACATGTATATAATAATTGTATGATGTACAAGGCTCAAGTTGGAAAGGCTCGACCTCTCTACACAGACAGAGACGTGTTCAAGCCTGGAAGAATGAAGTGTAAGTTTATCACTTTAAACTGATCGATGCCACACACGGAGAGTCTTTACAAACAGACAGTGTGAACACTTGCTCCTGGCCACCTCCACCTCTGACCACACATCTCATGATATGTGCTTCACCCATGCCAGGACAAAGACAGCCAATCACTAATTGATACCACACAGAAAAAAACACCTTTCAACTGGACTGAAAGGATATTAGCTTGGCAGAGGCGATTAGAATCGCATACCTGTGTGGCGAAGCGCGACAACATCTGCCCTAAACGACACTGTCCCTTAGAGGCGGCACCTCCGGGAGATCGACCAAGAAAAGGCAGATTATAAATTCAATAAGATATACAGTGGTACAAACACACATATATCCCTGCTGGGTGAACCAGTGCAGTGAGTAGGAGTTGGTGAGCATGAGCGACATGTGGCAGACAGAGAATACCATACCCTGACTGACCACTTTGTCTACCTGAACCAAACCTTACCACAACGCTCTTCTCCGCACCAGGACCATTACACAATCACACACATATGTATACATTTACAACATTCAATAAGTGCCAATGCAACTTTAATGAAGAATTTTCACCTTTTTATTTTTCTAGCAAGGTATTTCATATCAAGGACATGTGAAGAGTGAATGCCGTAATGGTCACTATACATGTATGTTGATTGAGGAGATTGTACAAAGACCTACATGTATAACCCTATGGTAATTGCTCCTTTATAAGTCTTGTTTCTTCTCTTTATATGATTAGTCTTTCCTTATTTACAAGTGTACATGTAGATCTTTGACTGCTATCAGTGGCATTTAGAAGTTGGCGAGGAAATAGGCTAATACTATGATCCTTATGGATACGCAACTTCATGTATAACGCTAATAAACCCAACTTCTGGCGTGTTAATAAACCCAAGAACGGTATATCTATATCACGAGTCAAAACTTCTCGGATTTACAAGAACATCTGGCTATACATAAGACTAGAGACATGTTGACAGACACAGCTAACCAGAAAACAATATCCACTGCAAGTATAGGTACATTATTTTGTTGACCGTATTCATAATTTCATCCAAGTCGAAGGAGAATTTCACTTCACCAAGACACTGGCTAGGGTACAACAGTATTCTGGTCAGTAAAGACCTAACTAGCACTATAACCAGGCATCCATGTGCATGCATGTCTACTGTACATGATCTGTGTATGGACATGTGTATGGACATGTACTATGTATATGGGCACAAGCCTCTCTTATCCCCATCCTGGATACCTCTATGTGTGGAATGCATCATTGTCTGACATTTAGCCAGTTTTAATGACTTCTGATTAGAAAACAACACTGAGGCTATAGTTATTCTTACAAATGCCTAAGAGATAGCCCGTCATAAAAATAGAAGCATTGCACAACTTCTGCCCTTTCAAAATCTTACCTACATGCTCTCCTGAACTACCTTTAATGACCTAAAATTTCGTCCACACACACGTAAGTACATTTTTAGAGGCAAATAAATGTCACAAAATATCATTCTTAGTGCTGAAATTTAAATTTTCCAGTAGAATATCATCCTGTGTTTCAAGCAAACCTCAAAACACCTTTCTAAAATCAACAGAAGTGTGAGGATCAGGAAAAATGGGCAAGTTAGTCGTGGACAAAATTTAGGGTCATTTAAGGTACACAAAACTACAGAAATAGGCCTGTGACTCACTGTATATGTTTCCTCAACATAAAACAGTAAAACTCTAGGGAATCTGTTTGATAGCTGCTTACCATGTACATGTATCTGTGTGTAATGCGGCACAGTACAAGAGGCACAATGGGCTGCATGGTCATCTAAATGGTCATCCACGTGTGTCCAAATAAAGCAGAGAACAGCAGAATTTTAAAAACTCATGCAGACTACGAGGACTGTTACCATACCATACACCATACATACTGTACATGTATGTTCTTCTTCCATAATTACACTGTTACACATGCAAATTACACCCGAATGCAAATATATGTACCTATGATCTGGATAAAACACTGCAGATGACGTGTGCTGCACATGTAACAGAACATTACATAACAACTTGACAGCGCAAGGGGGAAACCAGACACATCACAACTAGGCATACCGCATGGTAAACTAGACAGATCGCATGGGAAAACAGAGTCCAGAAGGAACAAGACAGAGCACAGGGGAAAACAGACAGATCACATGGGAAACCAGACAGAGAACAGGGGATACCACGCAGATCACAGGATAAACCAGACAGAGAAACAGGGGATACCACGCAGATCACAGAATAAACCAGACAGAGAACAGTGGATACCACACAGAGCACAAGATAAACCAGACAGAGAACAGGGGATACCAGACAGAGAACAGGGGATACCACGCAGAGCACAGGATAAACCACACAGAGAACAGGGGATACCATGCAGAGCACAGGATAAACCAGACAGAGAACAGTGGATACCACACAGAGCACAGGATAAACCAGACAGAGAACAGGGGATACCACGCAGAGCACAGGATAAACCAGACAGAGAACAGGGGATACCACACAGATCACAGGATAAACCAGACAGAGAAACAGGGGATACCACGCAGAACACAGAATAAACCAGACAGAGAACAGTGGATACCACACAGAGCACAAGATAAACCAGACAGAGAACAGGGGATACCACGCAGAGCACAGGATAAACCAGACAGAGAACAGGGGATACCACGCAGAGCACAGGATAAACCAGACAGAGAACAGTGGATACCACACAGATCACAGGATAAACCAGACAGAGAACAGGGGATACCACACAGATCACAGGATAAACCAGACAGAGAAACAGGGGATACCACGCAGAGCACAGAATAAACCAGACAGAGAACAGTGGACACCACACAGATCACAGGATAAACCAGACAGAGAACAGGGGATACCACACAGATCACAGGATAAACCAGAGAACAGGGGATACCACGCAGAGCACAGGATAAACCAGACAGAGCACATGAGTAATCAATACAAGCTCAAAAATTTTAAACTGTGTAACTTATGAAACATTAATTTACATATAATACATGTAGAACATGGGCTATTGGACACATGTAGTATATATATTTACTTGTTCTTACAAATCCATACAGCTCACCACATACATGTACATGTAGACTGTAAATGTAGCGGTGTCAAAAAGCTACTGTCCTGTTTATCTTGTCAGTGATCATAACACAGCTGCTGCTACCTAATAACAGTGTACACCTCAGCGGGTATAAATAAGTGACCTGGGTAAGTTATACCACATCCCACACAGATCACAGGGAAACCACAGAAACAGGTCTCCAGAGCAAAAAGTTACATGTACATGTAGGCCTGCCTCAGAAACAGAAGACTTACACAGACACATCTGAGAAATACATGTACATGTAAATCAGTGGCAAAATCATGTACATGTATCAACATCATAAAATGCATACAACTGATTCGGTAACGCCCAATACATGTACATGTACTAAGTCACGTGTTTGAATCAAGTACTGGCTGCATTAGCTGGGGCTTTCAAGTCAGGAGGTTTGTCAGGTACATGATCCTAACCAAGGTTGGTGGTACACTTTGTGTTCATCCACCTCTAAATTTGAACCCATCATACATAAATCAGTCCAACATTCTGTAAAATGTTTCACTGAAGCCATGTACAAAGTTTCAATACAAAATAACCTTCTGATACAAAATCTGGAAAAGTATCAAGTCCCAAACGCAACAAAATGGCAAAACATGGCAAAGCTTAAAATTTACCTTTACAAAGTTAGTCACAGTTTTAGTTATTACCAATCAGATTCAAACAAATATGTTTTGGTCTCTCTGATTTTCAAATCATCTCAGAATGACCTATATACATGTATGCACATAAGTTGACAATTTGTCATCCACCTAACAACCCATGAAGGTAAATTTGTAAAAATAGATACAGATTGGTCATGTCAGAATACATGGAGAATAATGCATGAACACCAAAACAATTCAAGGTACTGTACACTGCAGTACACTTTATAGTGGGCACGCTAATGGGGACGTAGGTGTAGGCCCATTTGTTACCCAAAAGACATCTCAAGTATATGCATGTATATAGAAGGATGAAAGGTTAAGTGCAGTCAGATCAAAGAGTTTACACATAGACCTACAATTCACTCTGCTTTATGCGCTGAACGAGTCATATAGGAAAGCTTTGAGTGGTTCAAAAGCCAATGTTGGTACGTTACAGGTTTTTAGCAAGCCTTTCTTCAACACTTTTCTTCAACACTTTTCACCAGTAAACTTCAAGCAGACTTGTGATGATCACCTTCTTTGATGCCCCCAAAAAGTTATTCAGAATACAACACACTATTCCCATGAAGATGATGTGAGCCCTCCATTATAAAGATTATAGTAACAATAAAAGGCAGTGAATCATGGGTTTATAATTTCACCTACAGTACATGTACACTGTGGGCCGGTAGGGGTAGGATCAGTGGATAGATCCACCTTGCTATCAGAGGAGGGTCTGGGCGTGTAGAAGAGTGATTCACATCTATAGAATGCCACAGGAGATAGTAGCTGGGGGACAAAGCTCTGGGGAAGCTGCCCTTTTCTTTGTCAGCCTGGCCAGGGTGCCTATCACAGTCCTGATCACTATCACATAACCCTGTAGATGCACAGGTACACGTATATACATGAGGTGATATCAGACACACATTCACAACGCACAAAGGAAGTGAGTAACCCAGGCATAACAACTTAACCAACACAGCTACCTGTATACACAAAATATATATGTAAAAGTTGTTCTTTGATACAAAATGTACAACAAAATATAGTCTATAACTAACAGACAGAAAATACATGCATTAAAGTCCTTGCATGTGGCACTGTAAATTCAGGTAAAAATCAGTTACATGTAAGTGAGTAGAGTACATGTATATGTATAGGTATATTCAACAAAAATTGGTTTACTAATTGTAACAACATGACAGCTTCATTAAAACCATTCACACATGTTTATACCGTATGCTTGGTGGTAGATTAAACAATGTCAGAGAACAAGCTTAAAGTCAACCTTGCTGTCTCCTTACATATCTCATGGAAATACAAACTATTCTAACTATACGTGTACATGGATTAATGTATGCATGTATGTATACATTGTACACCATTTGTTCTCTAAAACAACCACACATTACACTAAAACTTCACAGGACATGAGGAATGGACAGTGGTAACTTAACAGAAAACAAGGATAGTGGTACATGTACCTAAGTTGTTATATACACCTAAATTGTTATAATGAGAATAGTGGTATGTAAGCTGTTATATACATGTACACAGTGTCACACTACAGCTCATCCACTGTGTCATGGCACGAACCACTTCACAGGACATGAGGGCAGTGGTATGTAAGCTGTTATATACACGTACACAGTGTCACACTACAGCTCATCCACTGTGTCATGGCATGGACCACTTCACAGGACATGAGGATAGTGGTATGTAAGCTGTTATATACATGTACACAGTGTCACACTACAGCTCATCCACTGTGTCATGGCACGAACCACTTCACAGGACATGAGGGCAGTGGTATGTAAGCTATTATATACATGTAGACAGTGTCACACTACAGCTCATCCACTGTGTCATGGCATGGACCACTTCACAGGACATGAGGATAGTGGTATGTAAGTTGTTATATACATGTACACAGTGTCACACTACAGCTCATCCACTGTGTCATGGCACGAACCACTTCACAGGACATGAGGGCAGTGGTATGTAAGTTGTTATATACATGTACACAGTGTCACACTACAGCTCATCCACTGTGTCATGGCATGGACCACTTCACAGGACATGAGGGCAGTGGTATGTAAGCTGTTATATACATGTACACAGTGTCACACTACAGCTCATCCACTGTGTCATGGCACGGACCACTTCACAGGACATGAGGGCAGTGGTATGTAAGTTGTTATATACATGTACACAGTGTCACACTACAGCTCATCCACTGTGTCATGGCATGGACCACTTCACAGGACATGAGGACAGTGGTATGTAAGTTGTTATATACATGTACACAGTATCACACTACAGCTCATTCACTGTGTCATGGCACGAACCACTTCACAGGACATGGGGATAGTGGTATGTAAGCTATTATATACATGTACACAGTGTCACACTACAGCTCATCCACTGTGTCATGGCATGAACCACTTCACAGGACATGAGGATAGTGGTATGTAAGCTGTTATATACACGTACACAGTGTCACACTACAGCTCATCCACTGTGTCATGGCACGGACCACTTCACAGGACATGAAGGTAGTGGTATGTAAGCTATTATATACATGCACACAGTATCACACTACAGCTCATTCACTGTGTCATGGCATGGACCACTTCACAGGACATGAGGACAGTGGTATGTAAGTTGTTATATACATGTACACAGTGTCACACTACAGCTCATCCACTGTGTCATGGCATGGACCACTTCACAGGACATGAGGGCAGTGGTATGTAAGTTGTTATATACATGTACACAGTGTCACACTACAGCTCATTCACTGTGTCATGACATGGACCACTTCACAGGACATGAGAGCAGTGGTATGTAAGTTGTTATATACATGTACACAGTGTCACACTACAGCTCATTCACTGTGTCATGACATGGACCACTTCACAGGACATGAGGGCAGTGGTATGTAAGTTGTTATATACATGTACACAGTGTCACACTACAGCTCATCCACTGTGTCATGGCACGGACCACTTCACAGGACATGAGGGCAGTGGTATGTAAGTTGTTATATACATGTACACAGTATCACACTACAGCTCATCCACTGTGTCATGGCATGGACCACTTCACAGGACATTAGGATAATGGTATGTAAGCTGTTATGTACATGTACACAGTATCACACTACAGCTCATTCACTGTGTCATGGCATGGACCACTTCACAGGACATGAGGACAGTGGTATGTAAGTTGTTATATACATGTACACAGTATCACACTACAGCTCATTCACTGTGTCATGGCACGAACCACTTCACAGGACATGAGGGCAGTGGTATGTAAGTTGTTATATACATGTAGACAGTGTCACACTACAGCTCATCCACTGTGTCATGGCATGGACCACTTCACAGGACATGAGGACAGTGGTATGTAAGTTGTTATATACATGTACACAGTGTCACACTACAGCTCATCCACTGTGTCATGGCATGGACCACTTCACAGGACATGAGGACAGTGGTATGTAAGTTGTTATATACATGTACACAGTGTCACACTACAGCTCATCCACTGTGTCATGGCACGAACCACTTCACAGGACATGAGGGCAGTGGTATGTAAGCTGTTATATACATGTACACAGTGTCACACTACAGCTCATCCACTGTGTCATGGCACGAACCACTTCACAGGACATGAGGGCAGTGGTATGTAAGCTGTTATATACATATACACAGTGTCACACTACAGCTCATCCACTGTGTCATGGCATGGACCACTTCACAAGACATTAGGATAGTGGAATGTAAGCTGTTATATACATGTACACAGTGGCATGGCACGAACCACTTCACAGGACATGAGGGCAGTGGTATGTAAGCTGTTATGTACATGTACACAGTGTCACACTACAGCTCATCCACTGTGTCATGGCATGGACCACTTTACAGGACATTAGGATAGTGGTATGTAAGCTGTTATATAATGCAGTGAGAGGTTGGCATGACACACTAAGCCATTAACAAATTCCCACATTTCTCAAATGCCAAACAGAAGTTTACACAGCTGTCAAGTCATGGCTATACATAGACAAATTTGATTTAAAAAGTTTATTATAATAAGAAAATGTTCCCTCAAACATTCTTTCATTAATTTTTTTTCTCTTCACATTTAATGAAAAGAGTTGAGCAAACACAATGTACACTACAAGTGCTTAGTGCATGGGTACAGTTTCTGTGTTATTGAAAAGACAGGTTTGCTTCTCTGCTTCTTGTATTTGTTTGTTTGTTTGAAGTTCATACTGGACAGGTAAAACAGGAATATGAAATCAGGTATGAAATAGCTGCAGCAAACAAATGAAAAATCGTACTTGAGAAAGCTTGACATGATAAGAGCGTCTATAATTTGTGTTTATATACTTGAACAGTCTCTGAAGGTCCAGCACATTTTCAAACAGATCTTGTTCTGCATCAGAAAGGGGACACTGCAGATGTGCAAAACAATTCTGGTTACATGTGTATGTATATGTAACTGAATTGTTCCCAGCTGATCTGTTGGCCTGTGTGTATACATTGGTATGTAGCACACAGAATATGGACGCCGCAGACATCTATAACTGTATATAACTTGTTCCTAACTGAACTGTTAGGCTATGTGTACATGTACATATCACATCTACAGCAAACTGCGCATACATGTACAGCTGCACACATACATCACCCAGCATGCACCTCATTACAGTAATACATGTATGTACAGTCCACAGAATGTAACAAGGATTAAAAGGCACATGTATTACGAGTCATTGACGTTAGCCTGCATTTACTCCAATAGTAACCTGTGCTGTATTTACATATCTTACCATTTCTCAATCACATACCCTGTATATACAACACTGACCAGGAAGTTTAGGAGTGCTGAAGTTTAATTTTAGATCTGTAGAAATATATTGTATGCACACTGCCACATATGTATATAAAACAAATAGAAAATGAAGTGATGAATATCAAGAAAGCCCATATGTTGTACTGAGCAAAATATCAGTGTAAACATGTATGTGTACAACCCATGAATATTTGTTTAATACTTCATAACGTTCTGACTAACAGAAACGAGGTGAAGCGTTGTCAAGTATTGTGGGTACTGCACATTAATACTTGCAATGTTACAAGTGCATTTGTATGTACCTATGTATGTATGTATGTACATGTATGTAGACTGGGTGTGGGGGGAGGATATAACATATACACAACATATACACACCAGGAGCATAACCTGTAAAATGTAGAGTTGTGGTGCATAGTAAACTGTTGCAGATCTGTTCCATCTATCAGCCCCATACATCATACACCTTGTGACTGGCCTACTGAGTTCTCAGCCACTTACTGTGAGATGCTGTGGTAGAAAAGTCTGTTCCCATATAGATGTACTGCTGCAGGGGGATGGGGAGAGATAGAGGGATGGGGCAGGGGGTAACCCTACACCTCCACAAAGTATCCCCCTTGCCCAGACCTGAGCAGGCAGCCCTTAGCTTCACAGCCTCTTGTTCCCTGCCTCAAACTCATCTGCCTTTACAGCCCCACTCCCTTGTAGGCAAACATGACTGTGTGTCAGTTCACAGCACACCCGCTTTATTCTAGTGAAAGGTTACATCAAGATTTTCACCTTTCCCTTTGTGCTCCTGTGTCTACAATTATCGCCAGGTATTAAGACTAACTTGACTGGAAAGTTGCAATCCTCACTGATCCACGACGAGCAGACCCGCCATGTGACCTACAACAATCACATACTCGCCACTGGTGCTGGTATTAACTCTTCTCAAGCTTACTGCTTCTCACACCAACACGCTGACCTGAACTCAATATTTTAAACAAACATTATTCATACACACATGTCCATGTACTCTATCTTTTATAATGAGCATAGCTGTTCAATGTACATGATGCGAACATGACTGTAACACCTTTCATTAGTCAGTTTTTACAGTATAGCCATATACAGAGCAACACCTAGATATATATGACTGTGTAAATTCCAGGTAGTACAAGCCAGGTGTATGTTTGTACATGTAGGTTGTGCATGTAAACAGCCACTGTGCATGCTACAGCATCTGCTACACAACACACAATTTTAATATTTATGTAATACATATTTCCAGAGTTCACCACAGTGTGTTTGAGGGCGTTGGAATGTTTGTTTATTACAATGATGTCTTTCACACAAGATCACTACAACACCAGACACATGAGCAAAGTGTTGTTACATAAACAAATACATCTCTGTCCATGTACAAATATATATAAACAATCAGTCCCCGTCTTTGACTCTGGTTCCATTTGGTTTTGCCGTACTCAAGACATTTTAATGTACAGTACATATAGCTTAAGTTTTGAAGAATACTGCACATTTATGGTTGTACATGGTAGGTTGTGAAGAATACCGCACATTTATGGTTGTACATGACACACGTAGGTTGTGAAGAATACAGCACATGTATGGTTGTACAAGTAGGTTGTGAAGAATGCAGCACATTTATTGTTGTACATGTACATGGTAGGTTGTGAAGAATACCACACATTTACAGTAGTACATGGCACACATAGGTTGTGAAGAATACAGCACATTTATGGTTGTACACGTAGGTTGTGAAGAATGCAGCACATTTATCACTGTACACGTTAGGATGTGAAGAATGCAGCACATTTATGGTTGTACACGTACATGGTAGGTTGTGAAGAATACAGCACATTTATGGTTGTACATGGTAGGTTGTGAAGAATACAGCACATTTATGGTTGTACACGGTAGGTTGTGAAGAATACAGCACACATTTCCACAGATGGTGTTTGTGAAGAATGCATGTCAGACAACAGTACATCATTGCTTTACTTTAGACTACTGCAATTCAACACAAAGACTGTAAACACTACACTATGTTAATGCAGACATGTACAATGAATGGTGTTCATGTACAGTATAGGTACTACACATGGATCTACACCATGGGCACTTTACATGATGCGATTTGTGGTACATTTCTTACTTACTTTATGGTACAGCAATTACAATATGTATGTTTTATTGTATGTACATTGAATGGGTGTTAAACAATTTTGTAAATTGTTAAATGCTCATGTAAACTGGTATAGTGAAGCTAGTACATGTATTTACATGCAGTGTAAACATGTACATGTGTATAGTTTGTGGAAGATACATGTGGCATTGCTGGTTTTCTCATCAGACCAGTGCATGTAGATTGTGTACTCAATCATCTGACCACATACCACACATAGCTGCCATCTACAGATTTACATTTAACTAATGACTTACCTCACAAAAAAACGCTTTTAAATAACTTCCCCATACAGATGTGAAACAAAAAGGAACAAAGCCTATGCATGCTTTATGTAGTATAAATATAGTGTGCCTCCTAACCATATGGGCAAATAGTGTTCACATACAGGACAAATCTTCTGCATAGTGCAATATAATCCCACAACCCACATGTACACATACTAAGGTATCTCTGAAGAAATGCCCAATATTTTTTTTTTATTCCTTTCACACATTACATATAGAGAATACATGTATACAGATTAATACTGATGTACATGTATGTGTGTACATGTAGGAAACCAAAATTCATCCTTGCCTTGTTCTCGTCTCGGGTCAGATTTAGGCGACTGAAACTGATCTTTATGAAACAGTTGTTGTCCACAGGTTCCTATTTTTCAATTCTGAAGGAACACTTTCTTAGACATAAAATACTAGCCATTCTTCAATTCTGAAAATACATGTAAGTGTATCTGTTAGCACCAATTTCATTAATTATGAACACAACCGCCAGTGCCGGAAATGCTTCATTAACCTGTAATCATTTTATATCAGTTTTTATGCATTTTTGTTTGGGTTAAATGTTTCAGTAGTCCAACATGTACATACAGTGCTTAACAATACTTAAATTCAAGGTGTGAATTCTTTATGCTGTATGTCTTTAACTATATTCTATTCAAATAGAACTACTGAATACCACACATCTAGAGCTACAAGTCAACCACTACATGTACCTAAGGTAAACTTGTTGCCTGTGTGCTTGTGTGAGAGGGTGTAAAAGTGGCTGATCATGTTCATCAGTATTCATGGTAGAGCCATCTCATAGTTTATGAAGCATAAGATTACCCGCAGGTCCGCCTGGCATCCATTGGCATTCCACTCAAACAGAAACCTCTCATTTACATGCCTGATAAGTTAGATAGTGATACAGAGGCCTAGCTATCAGGTCACTGCCTCAGGCTTTGTACACTTATTAATTAATACCAACCAAACGACCACAGAACAATGTTCTAAACTTCCAACATTAGCCTACATATACGTGTACATATACAGATATTTTGAACTCTTTGTGTATGTACTGGAGATGTGAAGACTATTTAAGCTTCCGCCAGCTACATATAATATATAAATACACACATATCTGTACATCCAGGGCCTGACGTTGGTCACTTCTGGGCCCCATACATGTTCATATCGTCTGCATGTCACTAGTAGTTTAGGCATCCAAACAAAGGAAGACAACAAATTAGAAAAGTAGGAACAGGATTTTCAGTAATTCAAAGTACATGGACACATGTAATTGTTACATCTTGTTTCCCATTGTCCCTGAAAGGACTCATACACGTATGTTAAAGGGTTCTGTATTGCCTACACATGACATATATGAAACTTCCATGTCAAACCAACTGGCCTCTAGAACATCATTTTTGAAGCCCAAAACTTTCATCCAAGATAAAGCCCTGACCTGATAATATACAATATCCACCACTAGCCTATACAGTCATGTTCTTGATTAGCCCCCTTAATGTCTATCAATTACAACCAATCCACACTAAATGAGGCTATATTCCTCTCTTACTAAGCAAAAAAAGGTATGACAGCTTTCAAACTGAATCTCATTTACTGGTTAAGGCCTGTTTGGGAATAGCCTCAGCCCAGAAATAAAACAAGACTTGAAAAAGGCAATGGTGCATGTACATGTATTTATACCACTGCTAGAAAAAAATTTAAAAGCATTAAAAAAAGGTAGCACAAATCATTAACAGCCTTCAAATTGGACACTAAACCTTGGGGTACACAAGACCTTAGGATGCCATCCAATTCAATTCATCTGGTCGTACAGATTTGATCCCAGTGGCTGATGGCCATATGACTTTAAGTTTAGCTGGCCTACTCGTAACAAATGGAGTGAGTCAAGTTGTTATTTTCACATACACGAGCGCTTAAACTCAGCGTAACCGTCCAGTTCCACTGAATTGGGTCTTAAGGTTTTGTGTATGCCAAGCCTATGACAGACATCAAAATCTGCTAAATCTTCTCAGAGGGGTCAGAAATACATGCACATGTATTGTGGCAAATTGTAACAATGTGTTCTTTTCTGTAAAGAGCTCATCTTTGCCAATGCTCTTTGTACAGTACTTGTATGTCTTGTTCTATTGACAGATACATGATTGATGTTTTACCAGCATACTCAAGAGCACATTTGAATTAGCCAACAGGGTTGAAGTTCAGTGGTGAAGGAAATCTAATTAATAAACTCTGTTCCAATTATCTTGAGAGCTAAGTAAGAAATTCTGCAGTGTTTGATGCTTAAAGTTGCTTCATTTCAAATAATCCCTGTACAATGTACATTTATATAAAAACTGGAGTAGAAACAATGCACAACCAAGGATCAGGTAATTAACATGAACTGTGAACTACATGTATCTGGCCATGTTCTGATTTGATGTACATGTATGTACCTGGGCTGAGTGATTAAGACTTGTGGTATGCCAGAGCCTAGATATCCCTGTCTCGTTACCAACTCATGACCCAAATTTCGTAACAAAGGAGTCTCTCTTGTCCAGTGTTCATTGACAACTTGAGATTGTGTGGACCTTGATGAAGCTACATGCATACAGACTGCCAGTACAGTTCCATACAAAAAGCTTTGCTATCTACATGTAGGTGTATATACTTAATACCGGAAATGCCTGATCTCGGGGTCTGTGCTAAAGGCATGGCCTGTTCATTTGTAGCATCATGTATTGTACACAGGAGTCAGACAAGGTGGAGAACTGACTCCACTCCTATACACAGTATCATCGTGATTCACAATGGATTTCCTTCCTACCTGTAGTTGCTTACAAAGTAGACAATTAAGCATATGAATCCTTAAGAGAGCTGCACTGAGAAAATGAATTTGTTCTGTTTTTATTTTTTTTGGTGCACACATTTTTTCCATTAGGAGATCCTCTGTCATTCCAAACAAACCTCGAACCACTTTTCCAAGATCAATAAATATCTCAGAATACAGCAACTTACACTGCAGTGGTTGGTAAAATTTTGAGTCAATGGTCACATACATACTTGTACAAGTCTAGTTTTGTTAAAATCTTGTAGTACACATATGCTAGCCAACTGGCCTAATGTACAGTATTTTAACATCCTTTTAGTCATGCATAGGTGTGCAACATTTACACCTCTCTGTTGCCAGACGTTCAATGCCAACGTATTTACGATCCTACCTAGCTGCAGAAGCATTATGCCAAAGACGTTAGGCATGGCACCCTTTTTGGTAACAGTGTAATGGTACACATACTTTCCATTCTCTGAGCTTACTCTTAGACGAACAACACTGTACAGGGGTTGCCTTGGCATTGAACTCTGGCAATATGTACAAGTTACTACAGATACAGACATTAAAACTGAAAGGCAACCTTTCCGTATTCACCAGACAGTTAGCAGTCAAAATGTTGCAAGAAGAAATGCTCAAATACTTGCACCAATGTGGGAACATTACATAATACATATACACGTAAAGGACTGTCTGGTGAACGCCTTGTGAAAGGCACCTCAACTGAATTCATTAACAGTCAAAAATTCCAGTAGAAATTACGGCAATGTTATGCTACAGTTCATTGGATTTAACTGGTAAGTGAAAGCTACATGTACATGAACAGCTACCAGCCAGGCATTACACATGCACTAGCTGGATTAGTCTTCAGGGTCATGCTGTTTGCTCATACCTATTTTTTCAGAAGATCAACAAAACTCTGAAGTGCTTTGGCAATAAGGAGTTGACTGTCACACATAATAATTAAAATAACGTTGGATGTCAAAACTAATTAAATATAGAGCTACATGTAAAGAATAGCTCTCTTTCAGAAAATGTTTTAGTCTGGTGACTTGAGGTGAAGGGGAACTCAAGCAGCAAATATCCAGTGTACAGGTAATCTGTGGCTGGAAGACTCCACACTGCGCTGCAGCAGGGGTGAAATATGAAGGTTGGGGTGGAATGGATTAGGGCAGTGTTTGTCATTCATGAAATACCAGGAGGATTTACGTAAGACTCAATTTGACATTGTTCCAAAAGCATGGGCTCATCAGAGCTAGCACAAGAAGAGAGTGTTTGTTTGTATACATACATGTACCTCTAAACAACAGTCACTGTACACATATAGAGATCATCATGGAGACAATGCTCAACCCATCTGACATCAGACAATACCAGACAGTATCACTGGTGGAAATAATGCAAAATTCTTATGTCTTACTGTACATGTACCAATACAGCATCCTTTATACTTGAAGAAAACATTGTAAAGACGGGGAAAGTGGCTGTTGGAAAACATGGCATCTCGCCCAGTTTAGTGTATTACAAGTCTATAGACATTTAATACCCATGGCTATGGAAGCCCAAACAAACAAGTGATGGCTTCAATCGGTTAGGATTTAAGACACATACATGTAGATATATCCAGGAATGGACAAGATCTGATGATGGAGTTGACTAAATCATACTGGATATCGCTGACATCACATGCTGAGAGGAAAACACTTTGTAACATGTACATGATGGATATGCACTTGTACGCTGTAGTTTGTCAAAGATACTATAACTAACACCAGCATGTTGAGTGGGTATGCAGTCTGATATTTCGTCGAGAAGACCAATATTTTCACGAGCCCGAGACCCAAATGAAATAATTCAACCTTGTACATAAAAGCAAAGCTGAGTTACACCATGTATTTCTCTCTTAATACAAGAAAATACCAAAAAGCCATCCGTAAGAGAAAGAAGAAGCGTACCCTCCTGGTTTAAAAGGGCATAACTTGAAAAATACTTGGAGTAAAAATATAGGATTTAGCATGTGTTTATCAGACATGTAAGTACATGTACATGTAGGTCCAGTTAACATTTCAAGAAAATTGGAGATGGTCGCCTAGGAGGTCATGGGTGATTTCACATGCCATAAACCAGGTGTCCTACACATAATCAACTACAGGTATGTACAGTGTATCCTACATATACCTGTAAATGTACCTTATGCATGTATCCTACACATAAATGTTCTCTAGGCAAGTAGGCTACACATAAATGAACCTCATGCATGCATCTTACACATAAATATACTGTACCTTACGCATGTATCTAACACATAAATGTACTTTAGGCATGCATGTATCATACACATAAATTATCAAATGTACCTTATGCATGTATCCCACACATAAATCATCAAATGATCTACATGTACACATACCTGTACCTTATTGCGATGCACATGAACCTTATCGATGTACATCTAACATGAATATGGCCAATTACACAATTAAGCTTACCAAAATATTCGCCCTGAGGATTGTTTTCCATTTCATCCTCAAGCTGCTGAGTAAGAGCCGCCAGTTTTCTCTCTGCCTCTGTAGGTCCCTTCGCCGGTGGCGGGGTCACATGGTAATTTAGTTGTGGTCGTCCTGTAGGGCTGGGGGAGGACACATTTCTATTCGCATGCTGGACACTATTTGGAGGCGTAAACGCAGAACTAACTGGATAAGCGTTATTAGCCACACCCATGCTTTGTAAGTGAGGCTGAGAAGTGTGAACGATAGGGCTGGAGTACTGTGCTGTGTTTCCATGAGAGTAACCACCATGCATAAGGACAGGCTCAGTTTTGTGAGGCCCGTGGTAGGGTGGGGGTGGTTTCATGCCCGCATCCTGTGGGGGCATGGGAGCAGGCCCTTTCTTAGCCGTTGGAGATATGCACATTTCATCTTCAAGTTGTTGAGTTAAAGCGGCAAGTTTTTTCTCGGCCTCGGATGGGCCACCTGTCCTGGGTGGTACGGTCTCATAGTGGAGGGGTAATCGGCCACTCATAGGCGCATGTGAATTAAGGACAGCAGAATTTATATGGACACTACTGTTACCCAGTGACGAATTTGCGGGTACATGTATGCTCTGGCTATTCTGTAGGCCAGTGGAATTTGGAGACACGACATACTGTGCCGATGTATAAACCGGATGTCCTTGAGAACTGGTAGAGTACGTATGAATATGATTGGACCCCAGGTGGGTATTCCCAACACTGACACTCGCGGGCGTGTGTGCGGGGAGGGCGCGGAACCTCATGTCCGTGTGATATGGGGGTGGGGGAGGAGGGGCAGGTTCATTGAAACGATTATCACTCAGCAATGATGTCGGTTGAGCATGTTTTGGCCCTAGACTTGATATTCCGCTGTGAGAAGCATGATGTCCTATGTGAACGTGTATATCAGGTTGAGCAGCATAGCTTGTACGAGGACTTGGGAATTTGTCAAATAGCACACCTGTCAGACTTGCTCTTGGGCTTGAATGTTTTGATTCAGCACTTAAACTGGAGCGTGGACTAGTTATGCTAGATCTTGGACTACCACCATACCTGTGATCGTAAGGAGGGGGTGGCGGAGGGTTAGCTAGACTAGTTCTTGGACTAGAGCTCTTCGAATCCCCACCTCCACTTCCTAGACTTGAGCGTGGGCTTGAGTAATTGGAGCCAGCTTTAGGCAGGTTTGGACTGTTCATTCCACCACCTAATATATAATGCTGTGTGACGGAGTGAGTGACTGATTGGGTATACCCAGCATTATTCAATAGCACATTTTTCCCTGCTGGATACTTGGGAGGGCCAATAACGATTCCCCTGCTGTCCGTCATGGAGCTAACATTGACGAGTTGCGTGGGGGCCTGGGCCGAGTGGCTGCCCGTAGACTGAAGATGTTGGACGGGTATCTGTCTGCCCACAGAGCTCATACCCACCGTACCCCCACCCCCCATCGGGATAGGCGGCTTTGAGTCGCGCATTCCGCTCGGATTCACGGCCAGTGCCGTACTTTTGTCCAGTGTACTGGAGTAGCCTGGGTTGTAGACTGTCTTAGGCGTATACCTCTGTTGCGTTTGTGTCGGAGATTGGACTTGTGCCATAAAGACACTCTGTTTGTTCTTGAACTCCAGCCCGGCCGAAGTGTCCGATTTCTTCGCTGTCACTTCTCGCCAGTAAGATTTCGGCGTCGGGACTTCGAAAAGACTTAGATCCTCGGAAAAACGGTTCACATCGTTATCCAAGACCTCACCAAAATGGTCCATGACCGCCCCGACGCAGACATGGAGCGTAATAACACTGAATTCCACAAATACCTTTAGTTGAAGGGCTTCGGAGCCCTTTTCATGTAATACAATGGCGGCATGAGCGTAGATACTCCAGCCAGGTGGCCGCCAGTGAAGAACTCTTTTTTTGCCACCACGTCAACTGATGACAAAACTCCAGGTGCAGGGAATCATTTACGGCTCGCGAACACAATAACTAAAGCACTTTCAAACAGTCATCCACAGTGCCTGTTAAGCCGACATCAACTCTCCACGATTACTGCTCCGCTCACAGGACTATTTTGCTAGGCGTCGTGATTCGAGTTTGTTGCCGGAAATAAGCTGAGCATGCTCAGTGAGGTCGCCAGTCGATCTCCACCGACAGTCAGACAACACAAACTGGGGTCGTCAGAAGATCTACGCGTACATATGTAGGCCTACATGTGCTTGTATACTATATGGCGTATGACTCATCGCTTTATGTTCGGTCTTCATTTCCTATCAGACCAACACTACTTCTTTACCGTGTGCCTATTTATGCTCTCATAATAAAGTTGTACAGGGTAGGATAGCCTGTCAAATGACGTCAAAGAAAGACTTCGAGCATAGGCCTACATAAATAATTTGTACGCGCTTTTATCTAAGCTCTAGGCCTATGTAGCGCCTACCAAGTAGTAGCCTATACACCCGATTTTACACTAAAAATGTTTCCTGTTCAATGCGACATTAAACATAAACAATCTTCTTTTGTCTTCTTACAAACGTATTTAGGCCTATATCGTAAATACAGTATTTCAAAGTTTGAGTTAGTTCTGGCTAACCTATACAGCAGGCAAATATACAGGCCTAGGCCTAACTTACTGATAACCATAAAAAGTTTTCATTGAAAGTGGAAATAAGCATCTTGAAAACGTCAGCTGTTACCTCTCTCAGCGTGTTTAAAACTTTAACGATAAACTATTTATTGTGCTGAAATAATAATAACAAAACAACCCAGCGCTGTCTGGTGGACGAGGGACTGTAGATTTATAACCTTTGTTAACTGCCTGTTGAACATGTGGCCGCGCGGGCGTCTTTGTTGTAACGGTACCAGATAGGGCAAATAGGCCGAGTCAGAGAAAGCTTTATGGGAGAGCGCTACCGCGTAACAAAGGCGCTGGAATGTCCCGCGGAATCTATAAAACTGAATATCTAAGAACTAAGTACTGCAGGAATGTTATGTTTTGAAAAGATCGCATACCCAGAATCTCCTGATGCCGAAATTCAATACTTTTTGACAAGCGGTCACAAATCTGTTCGAAGTGCAAATAACATCTTTTAAACTGCGTTGAACAAGTGTTCGCATAACAGGTGATATACATGTACATGTAGGCCATTATGTATCTAGGAGTCTTTATACAATAGCCTATACTAGTTGTATTTAAAAGCCAGAAAAAATTTTGCAGTTGACAAGAAAGCATTATACACGTTATGAAATGTATAATTAATAATATCTATGCACATGCGCAATAATATTAATAGCATTCGCATAGGCGTATACATGTACTTATTATGGGCATTTTCCGGGACATTGTGTGTATAAGCTCCTTGCAAGAGCTGGATATCTTGCACCGGTCTGTATATGTACACTATACATAAACAACCATTTGCATTCACATATAGGCTAACCCAAGAATGTCTGGCAGCAACCATTGCCCAGTTTGCTCCCACCATAATGCTGGCCGCCGTCGCATAGGCTAAGCGAAATATTCTTGAGTACGGCGTAAAACATGAATCAAATTTTGCCCCGACATATAATGCAACGTGCATTTCTAGCTTTTCTTCCTGGCTCTGTACGGTATCTTTCCACCATAACATATGGTCACCATCGTATGAGTGAAATATTCTTGAGTACGTTGTAAATACAAATTAATAGGCCGCGATCGTGAAAGTGAAATATTCTTGAGTACGGGGTAAAACATCAATGAAATAAATACATAAATAACCAACTATATGTACATCGACCGCTTGTTATTGTCAAAGCTATTTGTAATTTTTTTTTATTTCAACTGCAGAAGTATGTGATTTCTAAAAATGTCGGAAGACTATCCACTATGCATTCCTGTATGCTTGCTGATAATTGGTGAATTATACTTGAAATGCAATCTTGATTAATGAGATGTGCCTGGGACCTCCTCAGAAATATCCACCACCACTCGTCCAATTGCCTTGCCTGGTATACCCCCTCAGATGCACCCACCACCACTCATACAAGGGCCTCCTCAATTTAGATGCACCCACTACCAATCGTCCAATGGCATCGCCTTGCGTCCCTTCACATGCACCCGCCACCAACCGTCCAAGGGCCTTGCCAGGTGACCCCTCAGATGCACCCATCTCCACTCGTCCAATGGCCTTGCTTTGCGTTCCTTCACATGCAGCCGCCACCAACCGTCCAAGGGCCTTGCCAGGTGCCATAAGCGGTCTATTCACAAAGCAATCACGCATTATATCATCTAACAACATGGTTAATACACACACTGAGCTCACTCTGGGGTTAAATCTGGGGGGTTGGTTTATCCTGTCTCTGCGTGTTATATCTCCACCCCCTATACAGCTGAAAGTGTTGAATTTAATCGATAAAATTCTTGATTATACGGAGTTAAAGTTAACAACATTCAACTAAAGAGCAATTTTCCCGGGCAGCCTAAATTTATGACATTCCATGTTTTGGGGGGGGGGGGGTTGGACTGAAGTTTCCTTGATTTTCTTTCTTTGAAAATATGGTTCAACTATATGAGAGTTTCATACATTATTTCTTATAATTCATCTCCTTCGTGACTTTTCAACAACAACGTAAGCTGTTAGTGCATGGGATACCTTTTCAAGCCCAGTGGAGGCTCGGGTCCCAGCTGAACACACCATTCCTCTCTTGCAATGCATGAGTAATAAATTACTGCCGACAAACCGTCAGGGCAAGGGCAGGAACAATGGACCCCAGCTTATGCCCCACTTACTTTTGACGGGAATGGTTCCTAATTGCACTCATACTCCTGTTAATGAAGGCGCCACTCTCTGCGTCCGCTCTACATCACTGCCACCACCATCTAGTTTTGTACAAAAATCTTGAACAGCGTCGAGGTCATTGGAGTTTTGGTGATGACACAGGCAGTGGTGTCCGAAGACTCAGAAACACTGTCTCAGCCTTTGTTTCCGGTATTACTTTATTCACATGCATTCTCTTTATTTAATTTAATGTACATTACTCTAATCAACACCAGAAACAATTTTATTTATAAATGCTGATTAAATATTTCCGCGTGAGGACAACAGTTACGAAGTCTGACCAAGTTTAAGTATGTCGCAGTCTCAAAAGGTGTAGCATGGTGGTGGCAGTGATGTAAAGCGAGCGTTTAGCACGTTCGCTGTAAGGAGTATGTATTGCATACAAATGTAGATGGGCAACCATTTTGCGTGTCTGGCGTCTTGTTTTACTCATTTTGCGTACAGAAGGATGTTTCCTTTTGTTTGGAAGAAGGAAAATTATATCGTTTTCATGTATATCTATACATATATACTTGTGTAGTTTATGCCCGATGATTGATAATTTTATTATTAGGTCATATTTACTAGTGTCAAAATCATAGACAGTTGTGGAGGTTGAGGTCGTGTGTAATGCAGCCTTGTGAAGAAATAGAGATTCGTTTTTGACATCATATCTCGGAAACAAACACATTATAGAGAGAAGATACTGGTAGTACAAATACAGTGGAGTAAATAGGTCCGACATGCCTTATTTATACTCAATACTCAATAAGTTTGTGTCGTGTTCTTTGGGATGTACGCCTATGCATATTTATTAATATTCAAATTAATGGTCGTTTCTACACTTAGAACTTATATTTTATCTGTGAACGATTGTTTTCAGTGATCGTTAATATAGTGATGAACTGCTTCCTTCTTTCAGACAAGGAAATATTTATATAAAAAAGTATTAATGGCGTTGGTTTAAACCTAACGAAGAACACAGTGGGCAACGGAGGATGTCCCTCTCGTGCAAATGAATTAAAAGCTCCATCTTTAATTGTATCTTTAAACATTGTTTTTCATATACATTCAGATTTTTCTGAAAAAAAAATCATTGACATGCATACAGTGTGATACAGAAGTTCAGCTTCCTAACATACGAAGAGCATAGTGTATATCTCATTTACAGTTTTAATACAGGCTGCTTCATAGACTGTGTCTTAGCTATGGCATGCATGTGGGATAACGAGGCAGTAAAAACGCAATACGTAGGCCTACTAAGTTATGCTGATCTACTACATTTACGCTACATTTTACTTCATTTGACAGCTTATATTCGTTGTAACAATACGCTAACATGACGGCATTAGTATATGTGTGGACTATGTACCTAGTTTGTATGGGTACTACACCCCTGCTAGATTACAGGTAAGGGGATACTGAAGTAGGCCCGAAAACGACCAACTTTCTTACTTCACCACTTGATCGGGGAGATCGAGAGCTTCCTCCCATGCTAATATTAATCAGAGCTCATTAGCCGGGGAATTAGTGTTCAGCTCATGCGTGCATGTCCGCGTGCATACTCCTGACTTGCTGAAGCGTGTCAGCAGCCTGGCAGCGTCTTGTGTATCAGCACCGGAGGTCATTTATCATAACCTGCTCTGATTTTAACCAATAACTGAATTAAATATACAAGGATGTGCCTCTTCCATTGAGATACATGTAATATATTAATTCTTATATTCTAATTTTTAAAACGTGTCATAATATTATTTAAAGTGTGGTTCACCCAGCATGTACATTATGCACGTCTCATTTCCTCGAGTAGAAAAGCCATAATAGACAGGCCTTAGGGTGGGGATAGTGATTAAGCCTGTAAGTGTTTTTGTGAGATGACTAATATTTGCGTTGACATCATACATCCACATTCATAAAAAGCATTATCATAAAACCGTTATAATCGGACAATTGGTAAATGTATATGTACTTTCGCTTTGCTGGCATGTGAAAAACTCTTTGAGTTGAAAATGGTTTACTGCTGCCATTTGATCACAACAATTACAGCAAGGTTGTAAAACGGAACTGCATAGGAGAGGGCCAAGGCATGCGTGATGTCTACAACTTCCACTTTAACACATCATGGACGCATTAATCAGACAAACAATACAGCGTATAATTTACCACGACTGGAACCACACATATTTTATTTATTTATTTGATTGTAGTTCAACGTCATAATATATTTACAAATACTGTCCATTTTTCCGGTTCAGAAACTTATGATAGTCTTTATACTATACTTAAATCAGATTTGGATATTATATATACAGCATATAGGTAAAAAGCATTACTAAAGCATCTACAGTTACACAGTAAACGTGAACTCCTACTCAGTCACTGATCTGATTGTTCTTCGACACAATAATCAAGACTTTTTCACTTTCATGATGGCGAGCAGTTTTATGGATGAGGACAATCCAATCGTGCCTGGCGTAAACTACCGACCGACCTTTGGCAAGTTACTGACGAACTTTGCAACAAGAAACGTACAGACATACTGGTGAATGACAAGTTGCATTCATATCATCCATGGGAATACCTCAGTAACGAAATGAAGCATGGTGAGGTATTCTCCGCGAATATTATGGGCGTAATGACAAGCGGTCAGTGGCGTAGAAAAGAGGGACCGGGGTGTGCCTTTGCATTTTCAAAAGCGGGGGGGGGGGGGGGGGGGTATTGGAGGAAACACACACTTTCGACCAAACCATATAAAAAATACACAACAGTAAATGTTCATTGCTCTCTTCACACTTTTGAATCGGATGTTACAACATTTCTTTCAATTTCTTCAAACAGATCAACGCACTGTGATTTCATTGATCAGATATTTTAACCTCGAGGAAAAGCGTTCCTATCGTCATTTCGTCATGGTATCTGAAATATTATAATCTGCGAAATTGCGCAATGTAACTCAGCATTCAAACGGAGTGAAAACTCACGTCTATTAATTCCTCTGGAAGACTTCTTATTCGCCCTATATTATGGGATATTTTCAGCAAGGCGATAATTCTTACAAACGATACTAAAGTTTATGAAGCCATGCCTGCATGTTTTCTATCACAAGGAACGTAAGAGTATAAATATCGCCTTTACCTAGGTTTTTATCATAATGCTGGATAGGAATTTCTGTGATTTGGTGAATGACTCTTGCTGATTACTGACTGGGATAGTCGTTCCACCTGCCTATGTGCGACCCCAACACCTCTCCTCGCTGCCTGCAGGCCTGGGTACTCTTGGCAATGTATAATAAAGATTGCTCAGTTTATCCGCATGCCCCATTAGAGTAATTATTTCACGACTCACATGACCCAACTAAATTTGTACCAAAATGTGCAGTATAGGCCTTCTTCGTCACAGCCTTGAGGATAGATATTTTTACTCTTGAAGCACGTTTGTACGCGCCTAGGGTCCAAGAGCTCTTGGTGCCTTGGCGGATCCTGAAGCCCCTCACCCCCCGCCCTCCCCTTTCACTTTTCCTTTACTTCTTACACCCCCGGGTCTTCGACGAAAGTTTCAGACTGCACCAACGGCAACACGGGCGCTGTCGATCCCAACAAGTTCTGAGGGAGGGGAGTCCTTGTCAAACACCAGGTTGAACACCTCGTGTCCCCTTGCAATTAAAAAGTGAAGGCCTGTAACCACCAGACCAAGGTTCGCCAACTCATTCGTTAATATGTTAATTCACTACAACTCGAGATCATGATGAACTCACAACGGTCCTGATTGCAAAGGGGACACAACCCCGTGGTGATCTCCCAGGTGGACGATGTAAAGAGACGACAGCGTGTCTTAAATAGAACTATCAACAAGAAACCACTGAAGCAGTTTTATATTTATATATATTCATAAAATAGAAGAATAATTTATCCCTTATCTACAAGATGGCGGCGATATACAATCGTACTACATCAATTAGATCAGATCGATATGTATATAATCATGCATTATTGGAGGTCTAAGAAGGAAACATACATGTATAGACATTTGGATAATTGTCTGGAAGAGAATTAAGGTAGATTGTAAAGTGGAAACTTTTCATGCTTTTCATAATTCATAAATCCACCTCTGTGGTTTAAAATATATGAAGAATACATCAACATAAACAAGCATATTATGTAAAACTGTCATGGCATCAAGGCTTAAGTCAGATGAATGAAGAACAGGTTAATCGTTACGTAAGAGGTGAAGCGACGTTGTCGGTAATATAGGCCTGTAAGCCGGATAGGTAAATGTCCCACCAAACGGCGAAATAATTCCAATGCACATGCATGAAATGTTCACAACAAAATCTTGGAAATGTTAATAATTGCGTATTGTTAGGTACATGCGTACATATGTATTTTTTTCACACCTGAACTCACTGAATGTAGATGGAATGTAGTTTGACTTTCAAAAAATAATAACGAAAAATAATATAGGCCTATAAGATTGTATACGGAAGCAATCAGCACAGATCAACAGCAACTCTCGTTTTGATTACGTAAAGGGGAAGCAAAAAAGTATAAAAACAACATATACATGCAAATACAGAAAGCCCCTCACCCCCTCATCTCCTATTACCCACCCACCTCTAGAGATTCTGTAATCCACCCATGGATCAGTGTAAAAATATGCGCAGTAGGCCTAAGGGAAGAGCAGTTTGTTATACTCGCCTCTTGGACGTTATGAATCGGGTTCTATTGTGCATACAAGCCCTAAAGACAGGATTACCATGAATTTATCATTTAAACAGCCTAGACTGTCAAAGTATCTAGGTGTGAAATGTTTAATCATACTTCTACCTTTATAATACCACGTGTACGCCTGATAATACTATATACGTGCCTTCGTCTGTGGGTTTTTTTTTCTCCCGACACTACAGTTGGTTCACCAAAACAATACTTTGAGGTATCAGTAATTTTTGTACATTAAGAAATGTACATTTGTCAGATATACTATCTGTTCCTGTCAAACGCTTATGTCACACGTTTGCTATCGTAACTGAACTCAAGCATTCACCTCATGGAACATAAATGGTGGTATTGACAAATGTCGGAAATGTAGTTATGCGAAGGCGACGTCACGAAAACTTTGCCAATGAGGCCCCAGAGGGTAGCTCTTGAATTCACTTACAAGTCGCTGTGCGTCTGGCTAGGTACTTGTAGTCTTCATCTAGCGTCTTCTGGCAGAACGGAAGGGCTCTCGGCTGACGGTGAACATCAGGGTTTCGCACTCTGCCCAATTCTCCCGGTCAGCACGCAGGCGAGAGTAAGCCTCTGTAACATTAACAATGAAAATCGCATTAGGAATCATAGAGCGCCGACATTTGTAGCAATACTGACGAAGATGCTTGGTTGACAGAAACATTGGCGAGTGCCAAAATCTGTAATAACTGTTATGTTAATGGTATACAGAAAAATTGACGAGTGTCATAGTGTCATATAGAAGTGATACTTCATTCCGATAATGACTGAGGTAAAACCTTGTATTCTTTTAATACCTACATAGGTGTGTGCCCACCCAGCAACCAAATCATGGGGGGTTGGTGTATTGAAACTGATCACATTGTCATCCGTGAGAGCAATGGACATTTGGCATATTTTCATATTTTCATCTTAAATGAATAACCAGGTTCAGTTACAGCGATTTCAAGAGATTTCTGATCATTACCGATGGAGGTATGCCTATATTACTTTTAAATTAGCAATCTTTGTACAGGTGCTTTTTAAAGTAATGTTAGGTGTTGAGGGATATACCATCCTGGTGGACCTATTATCGCTATACCGTGAATGGGTGGAGTGTCATGTCAATCTAATGTCTTTAGCATGGAAAACGGTCCACAAAGTTTGAACTAAGTCTATGTATATGCTCGTTTTTGTCTATAGGTTACCTGAGTTGAAGACATTAATCAAGCTGTCTGGTCGTCTGGCCTGATGTACAAAGATGAAGTCTCCTCTCTTAACCCAGGACCTGCGCAGTGGCTGAACTTCATCAGTCGATACGACCCCTTGTTCCACGTTGTTGTCGTCCAGTAGTGGGACCACCTCGTCGATGTAACACTCCTGGAAAGCCTGGGCGTCACGCACATTGCGGATGTTCATCATGGTGAAGGTCTTACAGTCTGTGGACGAGACAGTGACACATGTCCATTGCTTATGGCTCTTGTGTAGATCATCAGCGTAACTACATATATGGTACAGAAGAACGGGGAAAGCTAATTTTTCATTTATTTATTTATTTCAGTGGGGTTAAACGCCATAAAGACTTTATTTTTACGACGGCATGCAGACACGTTCTGTGGGGGACATCGGTTTGAGCATGGAGAAAACCACCGCCCTTCAACAGGTGCCCAGAGAAACACCCTGACTACTGGCTGAAGCCAAACCAGCATGGAATGCGGTCGATCTCAATATAAGGTATAGAAAACCAGGCCGTTGTAATATAGTAGATTAGTTGCTTATAACATAAATATTAAAAGCAAAGAATGAATAAATATGACATGGCAAAACGTGTTCCATAAGGAATAACAATGTACTAGTCTTCGGTATGACCCGACCTGTGACGTCTTTTAACCGTACATCTATGATGTGTAAGAAGTCAAAAGACAAGACTTAGTGAAGTACTAGCCATCTGGTGGAAGGTGCTTCATGGGCACAATAAATCCCTCGATCATCTCATTTGGAGGTAAACAGTCCTGTTGCTTGAAGATAGGATCAGAGAAGCTCCACAGGTTGGCGTTCCTCATGCTATCAAAGCGGATGACCAGCACACAGTATCTCGGGTCCTCGGTAGTCGGGGACACCCAGTTGGACCCTCCTAAGGGGGCTTCCAGAACACAGACCTTACGGATAAAGTAGACATGAAAACATTGTTAACAGTATTATCGCGATTAGGGATTACACTTTCTGGGTATAATACAGATTTTAGTGTTGAAAATTGTCGCAGGAAGCACCGCGGGGTGATGTTCATACCTTCTAGTTGCAGAGTGGGGTAACTCTTATCGAGGAACGCAGTTGCGAGAGTTACGCAGAGAAAGAGCCCCAAATGTGTGGAATTGACGGTAATGAACATTTACCGCTGTTCACACGGCATTAAGCCTTCCCTAGCATAAATCGATGTCAGTCGCATGTTCCTACAAATTAACTAATCTAATCTTATGTTGGACTGACCAAAAATAGGCCAATGCAATAACACAAAAGAAAATGTCTGCGTTTATACTGTACTGCGGCTGCCATCTTAAAAAAAAACTCACTAAACGGTGTATAGGCTCGGAAATGTTTTTCATGAACAGACGTAATTGCCATGGACCCTTTTGATTCCGCGAGTCTCACAACAGGTTAGTTAATTACAGAGATCAAACGATTGACGCCAGTTTATGCAGGGGAAGATTTAATGCTCGTGTGAACAGCGGTGAATCTTCCCTGTCGTCAATTCGACAAGAGTTACCCAACTTCAAAAACTGGAGTTGTTTTCAGAAACAGAAAAGAAGATTATACTCGTGGGAAACTAGAAAGTTATAAATTACCAAATGCAACACCTTTGATACCAGATAACCTCATATTTAAACGTGAAAATGCTCTTCTATGTACTAGCTCAGACCGTTATTTGATAACGTTATATCATCAGCTTAATGTTCCAAAATCCAGCACAATATTTAATATGTACGTCTTCTCTGTAAGAATATACCTTTTCAGCTAGGCCGACAATTGTTCCCTTGTAGTTCTCAATAATCTTCGACTCCCGCACCATGTAGTTCTTCATCACTGGGTAGTGCTCTCGTCTGGCGCGGATGAAGGCGTAAACTTCATCCTTAGCGGCAACCTGTTCATGCCAGAGGTAAAACAATAACACGGAAACTAAGACATAAAAACAATATCAATTCGTACATGTCGATTTGTTGATAGATCGGTATCTTTTTTCGCCTTACCCAAGGGTATTTCAACTACGACAGGAAACCAGTATGAGTGACAGCGACCGCATTGGTTAGAGGCTCCTGGGTCATTATGCTGCGACAGCAGGTTAACCACTCGGCCCCGGTGGCCCATGCACCTTCTATGTTCAAAAGCAATTAACCCCATATACTGTTACTGTCATGAGACTTGGCCACAATCAGCCGAGATGCTGTGTTTTTTTTAGAATACTTCACCTGCCTGATATACTCATCAACCTAACCGCTGTCATAGAATCGAACGGAGATATAGCACCTGATTGCAGGGAATGGTTAAGCAGATTTTGAGGTCTCTGTTAGAGAAAGCCTCTCTCTCAGACATTATTCAAGAGAAACATTTCTCTTGCTTATAATCCACATTCGTTCATTGTCAGTGTTTTATTTCTCTTTCTCTCGGAAATATGTTTCTGAACACATGTCCTTGGGCGTTTCGATCTGAGTGTGCATAAAAGACCTTCCAATATCTCGTTAAAATAGGTGGAGTTTGAAACAGTAACGTTGATTTTTACAATTTAGATCCACAAACATCAGCACAAGCGTTTCTGATATTATTTATTTTATTTAATCAGTTGAAGTTTTACGCCGTTTACAAGAATATTTCACTTATACGACGGTTGCCAGCATTATAGTGGGAGGAAACCGGGCAGAGACCGGCGGAATGTTTCTGATGTTAAAAGAGGGCGTGCGGTGCGTGCGTCTGCGCGTATGGACATTTATAGTGAGGTCCTATGGTGTCAAGACAACTTTGGCCGTGTGACCATTGTCTACCGTTATTTGTCCGGCGTGACCGGCCGTTCATCAAGGACAAACCCGTGTGTACATTGTCTGCTAATGAAGGTAGAACTTTACAGGTGCTGGTCAACTGCTAGGGTCAGCCACCAGCGCAGTTAAGGTAATCTCTGATGGTATGCCTGGAATGTCCGCAGTCTAGTGAGCGGACAGGTCATGGCGGGGCGGGCCGGTCAGTCTGGCTGGCTGACCACAGTACACCTGACCCGGACCATGCCCAGGGTCGCTCAGTCACAGGTGTACATAAACTTTACCGTGAATCCAGTAGACCGATCAGCATCTGCTTTACAGTAAAAGGCTTCAGTGCCCAATCATATACCAGCGGAATCAAGTTTGTGATCGTCCAAATTAATAAAGGCAACCTCTTACATGCATATTACCATCGACAAGCACAAATTGAAGGCAATTTCTCTTTATGTCCTACATATGTGCAATTTCTATTTGTGTAATGAATAGGATGGGCATAAGTCGTCGTATTTATTTATTTATTTATTTATTTCGATTGGAGTTTTATGCCGCACTCAAGAATATTTCACTTATACGACGGCGGCCACCACTGTAGTGGAAGGAAACAGGACAGAGCTCAGCTGAAACCCAGGACTATCGACAGGTTGTTCACAGACCTTCCCACGTACGACGTTGACGTAGGAGTTATGCAAAGACTGTAACTCTCTTTATGTTATTAAAAAAAGTTAGTTATTTCCCATTCTTGGCATATCGCTGTTCTGCCAACTGTATATGAGCACGTAAATATACACGCATACATGGATAAAAGAGTCATATCGGGGAAGATATTGCAACGCAAGATAAATACAAATTCCTAACAGCTTTTGCGTGTTTTAGTTAGGAAACAAAGTCGAAAGCGATCTTTATAAATGCGCTGGTTTCCGCGTAGCTTAGCTACCCACAAATACGACCACCTTTTATCCCCACCGATCCCAACTTCATCAAATTTCCGCTTCGTTCTTTTCAACTTATCCCAAAGAGTCCTGGAAATTTCTCATTGAATATATTTGGTGAAAAAGTAAATTACCACTGGTTTTGGAGGCCGCTTTTGTCGCTGCTGGGTCTGTTGGTCTGTCCCACTCTGCTGCTGTTGCTGATAGTTGGAGTTCGCCCCACAAGTACATACCATTTGTGACATTGTTCTGTGTGGAAATAGAGGAATTGAGCTGTAACCTAGTTGTTAGTTTGACAATAATATCTCTGCAAATGAAACTTCATATGTCTGGCAGATAACGGTCTTCTATTTTTTTTAATCAGTTGATTGTTATTTTACACTGTACTCAAGAATTTTTCACTCATATGACGGCGGTCAGGTTTATAGGTGAAGGAAACAGGAGCGCCCAGAGTAAACCAGAGCGCCCCGCGTAAACCACCGGCCCGAGTAAACCTGATTGCACCGAGTAAATCGGAGCACACCGAGTAAACTACTGTCCCGAGTAAACCACCGCCCATCGCGCAAGTCCAGATAAAATTCCTGACTTGAAGCCACAGGCGAACCAGTGACAGCAACTACTCTTGTGTGAGTGTACCAATGAGAATCCCTGGTTTTACGAATGTAACATTCGTATTATGTTGTAAATATTTCTGAATCGTTGTAATCCAACTCCAAATGTACTCAGCAATCCAACAGTGGTGCAATTGGAGTGGTGCCTCAGGCTGCGTGTGCGTAACGTGTCATAGAGGTTGGAGAAACAAAAGCACGTGGTCCTTTGTTTCAACAACATTACAATCTTCGACGACAGACCAGAAATCAATTCCAATCCAATTTCTTAAAATGTATTTTTTAAAATTATCGACTTGAAATTGTCCTCGAACCCATGTAAAGTTTCAGATGTCAGAAAGAGTGGAATAAAATACACGGATTTTGCTGTGAACTGCCGAGGGTCATAATGCTTTAACACGGTCACGTGGATTTGTTTGTCCCGCAGCGATGAAATTTCGATCATGCGCACTGAAAACAGTTAGCCAGTTCATTATGTCACTGACATAAAGACGATTTGAGAGCGGGATGTTTTGTTTGGACGTGAAATGCTACACTTCATTCAATATATTTGACAAACCGAATAACAGCACGAGAAATGTATTTATGAAATGCATGTTATTAGGCCACAACAGTGGTTATATTCAGTATGCTAATTTCCCCTTATCCTTAAAACGCGGAGAAAGAAAAGGAAAAGTTAATATGATTTCAAACACAATTTGCAGCAAATGTTAATAGTACTATATATATGCCTGTATACGATTACTAGTAATAATACAGCTGACGGGATAAAAGTAAATGCTCTCCTGTAGGGAAAATCACAACAATAATTCCCCAGCTTTATAACTAAGTGTTACTGATTAGGCGTATTAGGGCAGGTCTATGTAACGCTCAGTTTGCATGCAAACAAAACCACATTATAAAGCCACCGTAATCGAACTCGCGGTCTTACTGGTGAAATGTTATACAGCCTCTAGTTAGACTTACTTCTTTGAGCAGTAGGCCTACATACAATAATTTATCGACAAAATTAAGCTAGACGGCGGCGCCTGGATGGAATTAATATCCCGATGGCAGCCATGTTGTATACAAGGGCGCCATGGCTTCCCTCGTTGCTATTGGCGACCGTTAGGCATGGTTGTCGTGTCAGTTACAGTAGGGTTAGTGTGTTAGGTTACGAATCTACTTATTGTTACACACCAATGTAGACTGTGGTCGTCTCAAGCTAAGGACCTCGTGGTAACACAGCAGTTGTCACCTCTGACGACCTGGTGCAGTGCACTATTTGGAGAATTTCACACGAAATAGATATACACACAGGTGTCGGTGGGGTCCTATTTGGGCACTGTACAAGTATCTTACCAAATAATCAGGTATTTCCTGCTTAATGTAGGCCTATATATGACGTGATCACAGCTCACCTGAAAACCACTGGGTACCTGAGACTGCAAAACAATATCCAATTAGCTCCCAGGTACTCGAAAAAGAAGTGCGGCGGGTGATATACACGTACGTAGTTTACAAGAGTAAGAGAGTGAGAGCCGCCTAGTGTTTACGCGTATCTACGGGTTGTCACCCGTACTGAGAGCCTGCGCTATCACCGCTGTCATTGTTAGCTGCCCATATCCCTCCGCGCAACATACCTAAAGCGAGGAACTCCGAATGCTGGTATTTCCACTGACATGATTAATACGCATTTCAACGTAGTTAATCTCCTTAGTAAAGCAAGACTGAACTGTTTATTCTTGATTTTCATGCTAGTATATATCCCAAACTTCGGTACTGTATCGCTGAACAGCATATGTAGTCCGTGGCGTGAGACAGAGATCAAGCGCTCAACCGTTTCCACAGAGTCAATACCGACGGTCGCTGTTTTCCCAAAATATCAATACAGGCGTATCCCAGATATTATCTGATGCACAGTCAAAGGGGTACAACTCTTTCTGTCTATTGAAATAATTTGAAGGCTCTTTCAGCATGTAGTCCAAATTAAATATTTACTCACATAATAGAAAATACGACTAAGAAAGGAGATAGATTGCCAAATGGTGTCTAAAGATTCCCAAATTTCAGATGACCTTAACAGATATCCTGAGGACCTTCAAAGTTTTGCTGACATGCTTGGCTGACATTCTTAAATAGTGTCTTCCATAATTGATTACAACAGTCAAATCAAACGATGATTTAGCAATGTGGAAGTAATACTTCTGCAATTCCACACGGCAATGCAATACTTCACCAATCAATCAACCAATCAGAGCCACGCCGAACTCTTCATTGACAGAACCAATGAACCAGCGCATCAGTGGGTTAAGTAATTAATCAATCAGCCAGTCAGTTAGTCTGGATTGACAGACGAAGTTATCGCAGGCGCACAGCCGGGATGTCCAATCATCAACTATACGCAGGCTTCAAACGTAGATAACGTGGAAATCACAATCATATTTCTCACTTCCTTGTTATTTATCTGCGTACTCAACAATGTTTCACTTATACCATGATGGTTAGCTTTATAGGTGGAGGAAACCGTAAGGTCCTGGACCGTAAACCCTCGACCTTTGGCAAAATACTAACGCGGCAAACTTTCTCACAGGCTGTACAGATGTGCACGCGTTCACAAGTGGTCTTCAACAAACGTTAGACTACGCAAACGGCCATGAGCGAGACTCAGAGCTTCTTGTTACCAAAGCCCCACAGACAGTGAGAGTGAGGGAATCTAGAAACTCCCTGCCTCTGGACTGAACTCGTACCTCGTGTGTTCTGGCGAATAAAAGGCAAGCACCTCAGTGCTTAGGATCACGAAGACTGACTTGTTTCTAAACTGGTCAGATCTGCTTTACCCTGTGTAAGCTTTTTTACGCTAATGTTTCACTTACGCAACAATGGTCATTTTTCGGGAGAGGGTGGGGGGAGGGCTCAATTTAGTGCCCAAAGTAACCGGTCACATCTCTCCTTGCACCGGACGAATTTTCTTACCTTAGCATTGTCTTAATCTAAGCATTGTGACTTAAATTGTGAGAAATGGCTTTGTGGAATCGGTGATCAGCGAGTTACACTACTCAAGTGTATAGGTCTTTCTAACTATACTGTTAACGTTTGTTGTATAAATAGGTTTATGCTTTTATGAGTACATGTAAGATACACATGGTACCCTTGCGTACTGGGGCTACACATCGTTCAGTTATCAGCGTAATAAATTCAACCAGCTACTAGAAAATGTCATATTTACAATTCACGACCAATAACACTACATGTGGTAACTAACCCATGGTACAGCTCGCAGGTAAACCTGACATTGAAATTATAAGCGTCTGTGAGGAAACAAAAAAAACCAACACAGTCATACTGCTAATCCATGTGTGACATCAGGATGAAGACTCTGTTACGCGGACCTATAGCCCTGGTTTTACTTCTTTGTGTGGGTAAGTTAACAGTATTTGAAAGGCAGGCTTACAAACATGTTTTACATGATAGCCTGTTGGTTATGTTCACTTGCTTAAGGTTTGACGTCGATTTTAGCTCTATATATCGGGTGTGCATAAAAAATGTGGCGTATTTTGATGCTGCATTACTCCATTATACTTTGTTCAAGCGCTTTCAAACTTTAGACATTTAAGTGGCATGGTTTTGTTAATATACTGACCAATTTTCAAGGCCATAGCTTGAGTAGTCTGTACACAGGGTTAAAATGAATACATAGCCTCAAAAACGCACGTTTCGGTGACCCACATTGCATCACCTGCCAGGGGCCTATGAGGGTGGCACGGTAAAAATTCACTGAGGATGAACTAAAAGCACGCATCAAGGACTGCTGAAAAAAAATTACTCCTGCGGAGATTCGGGACTCAATCAGTTCATGGAAGAGACGTTTGCGCGCCGTCTACCAAGAAAATGGAGGACCAAGTGATCACCTTTTTGAAGTAAAATAAGGTAGAACATCGTTTTGAAATGACCAGAACATACGTTTTTGACTCTATTTTGATTTTGGTCCCATGAACAGAAATCTTAAAGGATGAAATTGAAATTTGGTCTGTTTACTTAGGACATAATGGCTTTTGAGTGTGTAAATTTTTAGAAGCTGACGTAAGAGGGTTTTGGAGATATTGAGTATCAAAGTACGGCCCATTTTTTTATGCACACCCGATATTTCAGTCATATCATCTCGTACGAGGCTATAGTCTCACTGCAGGAATATTTACAGTGCTAGACACTGTAATGCGATTCCTATGACTTCAGACATGACGTCATACCCTGTAGGATGACACCATCGGTATCTAATGGTAAAATCACGCTGAGAATGACTGTCACACTGAAAAGGTGAGAGCCTGCAGTGACCCCCTAGACCCCTGAAGCTCTCACGCTGTGGATAACAGGAGAGGCGATTTTGAGCAGCAAAACTGCAACTTTGTGTGATAAGGTTGTGTGGTGTAGGCCCTCCTTGCCTGAACATGTAAGTCAGCACTCAAGGAGGTATTATTGTTTTGGTGTAAATATGACTATAGCCCTATACTAAAAGCTATACTAAAAGCTGTGATCACCAGAATATCTCCTAAATGAACCCACAGAAGAATTTTGCCAGCCCACAAAAGTTGCACCTTACAAGAAATGGTCACGGGGTGATCCATTTGTACAAATCTCGGTTTGGAACACACTTGACCTTTAAAGCGAGGCTAAAAAGCGAGGCTAAAAAGCAAGAACATCCAAACAATCACATCCGCCGATGAACATATAGATGACAGCATACAGTTTTACAAAGATGAAATTATATAGTTATGTACACAACCGATGGAACTTTTCTGGTCTTTATAGATGAATGATCTGTAAGATGTCATAACTGATGGACTATTATGTAATGCCTAACTGTCACCGTCCGTGTCATTCGCTGTTTTTGAATAATAAACTGTACATACAAACCTGGACGTGACTAATTTCACCCTTAGGATTGGGGACAGGGAATAAGGATGAGGGGGTGGTTCACTTTGAGAAGACTGACGAGAGGTTGTGTCTGAGGGCGTGTCCCCAGATCTTCTCCCCTGTGTGCGGCAATGATGGGGTCACCTACGCCAACACCTGTGAGATGGAGACCCAGGCCTGCAGGTAGGACGTGCTGTATTTCCCATGTTCACGATAGCTAAAGCCGTTCTATGCCCTGATCAACACAAGGCAACTCTTATTATTTTTGTTGTTGTTGTTGTTAAAAGCTGCCAAGTCTTCAACATTCTGGTTCCTTCATCCCAAAACCTGATCGTCACCCTATGACTGAGAAATTCCTGACTACGACGTTAACCATTCTTGACCCCTTTGTTTAACTTCCCGTCAGATGGCGGTATCACTAGGGTTGTCAATTTTGGCGTACTATTTAGTACATCTTACGCCTACTATATTTTCTGTCATGTGACAACAGTATCTCATATTCGCAATGTGATTTATTTAGTGTTTTTGCGCCAAACTGGTAAGATTTTCAAACTCACTAAGACGATTTGGTTCATTTTCAGGATAAGTTACCAACCTTTGGCAAGTTATTGACGAACTTTTCCACGTGAAAAGTACACATATGCACACAATGTACGTGGAAGACAAGCGATCTTCAACGAACGTTAAACTGTGCAACAAGCCACACGAGCGTCTTTCCCATGTGTAAGCAGGTGCACGTGTTGGCATACTATAACTATGAACAACAAAAACCCTATAGCCTTACGGCGTTTGGAGAATTAACCACACTCCGTTTCTCCTTCTGCAGGCTGTCAAAACCGATAAGCGTCGATCATTGGGGTGAATGCTGACGTCAGCAAACAGTCATCAGGGACAAGTGGTTTACTGTCAGACAGGAAAGGAATACACACAGCTTTTTTTAAACAGCAAACGTATTTCCTGCTGTGCTAAAATCTCAGACAGGAAGACATTATAATATCCTTTCTTGAATGAAACCTGCTTTACATAATGCATGGCCTGCTGTTATTATTCGGTTCACATGTTGCGCATGCGTCTTCAATCATCGTAAGCATATAGGTATCTGAGTTTAACACAGTATACGCCTTATACTAACAGCTGTAAGTCGGCCTGTTTTAATACGCCTAGTTTCGGCTGTCACTGACAGGTAACGGGCCTGCTTTACGTCTTAAACTGTACAACATCCGGACACCCTCGCAGGCTTGGATGGCTACAGATCTCACTTGGCCCTTGACCAATGGGATCGCGCGTTCAGCTTCAACTCTCGCTGTTTCGGTCGTGGCTTTGTCAGGAGGTTTGTCAGATACCTGACGTAGATCGGTGGTTTACTCCGGGCGCCCCGGCCTCCCGCACCCGAAAACCTGACCAATGTCATTTAAGATAAATTCTTCTTCACACTATTATTCAACAATCAACTGAATAAATACAATATCCAAACTGACCGTCCAAAATGTCACATATGCATGTCTGTCAGGTAATCATGTTGCATTATCTCATGACTTTATATATAAAATGAAAGAATTCAAGATGACCACTACTTCACACAGATGAATTTATTACACGGATGTGGGTCAAGCCGGCTGCGAAAAGAATTAAGCAAGTGTGATTGCTCATATAACCAAACTCAGTTACCCGTTGACAATAGGCTCGATGTTTCTCTTAGACACCACCTCATATTACCAAACTAAGTCACCCGTTGACAATAGGCTCGATGTTTCTCTTAGACACCACCTCATATTACCAAACTAAGTCACCCGTTAACAATAGGCTCGATGTTTCTCTTAGACACCACCTCATATTACCAAACTAAGTCACCCGTTGACAATAGGCTCGATGTTTCTCTTAGACACCACCTCATATTACCATTCTAATCATTTTGTTAAAAAAGAGCCAGATGTTTCTCATATACACCACCTCATATTACCAGAATACACATCCTGTTGACAAAAAGAGCCTGGGACCGCTCCCACAAATCCATTTCTGATTTAAGTCAAAATTTGAAATACCATCTTAAGGCTTATTTTTCGGCTTGAGAAATCAAAACTTTTTCTAACTCATCAAAATTATCCTTGGAAAAATGTGTCCATATTTCAACTTCAAGCACCAAAAACTGAGCATTGTGAAAAAGTTTAAATTTTGGCTTAAGTCAGAAATGGCTTTGTGGAATCGGCCCCTGATGCTTTTCCTAAATGCCACATCATATTACCAAAAAAAAAAGCATTCTGTTGACAAAGAGTCTGATGCTTCCCATGGGCACGATCTCATATTAGCATTAACATTATGTGGATAAAAATCCTGGTGCTTCTCCTGGATACCACCTCATATTACCAGAATAAGTATTCTGTTGACAAAGAGTCGGATGTTTCTCCCAGACACCACCTCATGAGACCAAATTAAATACTTTCCTGACAAAGAGGTTGATATTTCTCCTGGACATCACCTCATATTACCAGAATGAGCATTCTGTTGATGAAAAGCCTGGTGCTTCTCCAAAAAAACACCTCATGTTACCAAACTAAGTACTCTGTTGACAAAGTGATCTATGTTTCTTCTAGACAACCACCTCATATTACCAAACTAAGTACTTCTGTTGACAAAGGGTCCGGTGTTTCTCGTAGATAGCACCTCATATTACCAGACTCGATATTCTGATGTTGATAAAGTGTGATGTTTCTCCTAGATACCACCTCATATTACCGAGCTAAGCATTCTGTTGACAAAGAGCCCGATGTGTCTCCTAGATACCACTTCATATTACCAGAACAAGTATTCTGTTGACAAAGAGCCCGATTTTTCTCCTAGATACCACCTCATATTACCATACTAAGCATTCTGCTGACGCAAGAGCCTGATGTTTGCTCTTGCGGTTAAGAGTGCAATTAGCAGCGCTATGGTGGAGATCAGGACAAACCGCTGGAAGAACCTCTCTGTGCTGAAGTCGGATAGTTCATTTGACCGCTCTTCTCTTCTGAACTACACCAAATATACATATAGACGACAGCAGTTAAAGCTAGGCGTCAAATCAGACATCTATATGCCAGCCATCACCCAAAAAGGACATCAAATTCTGATTTCAATTGTTTAAAACACAACATCGATTTTAATTATAGATGTACAGCACAGAGAGTAAAATCACGCAGAGCAGCGAAGACAGTGTGATATCTGGCTAAGAACTAAGACAGCATATAACGTAGGAAATTAAAAGGGATTCATATAAAGAAAAGTAGTCAACAACTTTCAACGAAGGACAGCGCAAGGAAACCTTGGCTAACCGCGGAGACCATGTGTAGGCCTACACGTGCATACACATGCATTAGACTCTTCTCCTTTCAGAGAGCTAAGTACATATATTATCAAATGATTGCGACACGAAGGCATTGCATTTATTATCAAAATATTTTGACGGGTTTAACGTCGGACTTAACAATTTTCCAGTCATATGACGACGAAGGAATCCTTAGAGTGCATGTAATGTGCCTCCTTGTTGCAGGACGAATTTCCACCGCTCTTTTATCTAGTGCTGCTTCACTGAGATACCTTACCGAAGGCAGGTAAGGCGCTCCGTCCGAGCCATTATACTGATATGTGTCAACCAGTCGTTGTACTGGCCACAGACCCCCATTAGTTTTCCATAAGCGACAATGTTAACGTTCAGCGCTGTAGCTCAGTCCCAAACATTCCATGACCAATAAGCTTTGGTGCATACCTGACCCAGCCTGTGAGAAAGAAACCATAAAAATCTTGACATAGGTTGGGCGTCAAAATCTGGACCTTTCTATGCCGGCTGCTGGGAAGGGTGCCTAGCAACACCAAGGGGACGTCACTCGCAGCCTCATCACCAACTGTCTCCTTGTGTCCTCTCGGCCAGAATTTCAAACTTTCATCATTAAAACTCGTACCTGCCCAAAGCTTGAACAGTTTCCATCATTTTGATACCAAGCATGCACCTGTACACCAAAAACGGCAGGCTGGCAGTAAAAAAAGACTTTACACCCTAAAATATACAGAATTACCTTCGTCCCTACCGAAAAACGGAAGTTGTAATGGGGATCTGTGTCCTACTATCCCCTCAATGCTGAACGCCAAGCGAGTAAGTTACAACTTCCTCTTTTAAGGCATAGGTATGACTCGACCCAGGACTGACCCAGGACTGATCCTGGATCTACCGCTCCCGAAGCGGATGTTCTACCAACTGTGCTATCGGGGCCGGTCCTTCGTTTTGAAAAACAATGTGTAAATTTGGAATTATGAACAAATGTAAAGCACCTATATATTCCCACAATATCCTGAATTAATCAAATGATCGTATACTAAAATTAAGTGAGTTTTACTAAACTGAGTTAATACATTTATTTATTTATTTATTTGATTGGTGTTTTACGCCGTACTAAAGAATATTTCCGTTATATGGAATATGGTGGCAGTTCCCGAGGGCAAACCGTAAACAACCACGTTGCCATTTGCAAAGAAGCTCATGTACCAAAACCAGGAATACCTCGCCAAATGCAGGATGACGATTGAATTCTTTCGGCTAGAGTTTTTGGAACTGAAGTGGTAAAATGGAGACATTCTTACATTCAACTGGCTGAAGTCAGGAACAGGATCAGCCGCACTTCTCACAGGAGGGGGGTTACTTTGACCCCAGCTATCTGAATGGGGCGGAGATCAGCTGCCAGTGTGGCCACTCTGTCTCCGGAGACATTTGTGAATATTCTTGTGATTGAAGTAATTTCTTGTACAGTTTTGCATGCACTGTTGGCAGTGATACATTAACGTGTATGAATTTTCAGAACTTCATAGAACAAAATTCTAAATTATCCTTATATAGTAATACACCGAAGGGCCCTGCATTTGCTAGATTCTGTGGTAAATGTGATAGTTTCAGTCAACATCACAAGGTTTTCCAAAAATAAATAAATAAATGTGTAAAGGATACTGAATAAAAAACCTTCACTCTTAAATTTCTTAAATTTTGCAGCAAGTAGCCTACAATATAATTAATTTGTTTTGGGACTGGGACTATGGTCAAGGCGTTCAAGACTTTGCTATCACAAGACCTTGTATCTAACACTTCACTAGGTTACTCACGTTTATTTGGAAAGTAATATTTTATGTCGTTTTGGAAATGTGTCTTGCAAATATCGACTTGGAAAGCCTCTTTATGGTTTACAAGTGGTGAGTGAATGTCGCACTTGATACTTGGAATCTTTTTAATGTGTTGTGAGTAATATGTATGAAACAGAGTGACTTCATGAATGTATTGGCTCAGTTTAGTAAAACCGACATAATCACAGGTTTAGGATATAAAATAAACTATCGACTTGGAATGACGCACCTACCTTTACGCCGCCTCCGCCCATCTTCTACCACCCGTAAGAATAACCCAGGGTTAACTCCCCTTCCTCCCCTCCCATAAAAAATTGACATGCACTACTTGTGTGGTACTACCGCTTGTTTAAGACCGAGAGCACCGTTCATTATCCTGAACTTATACCGTACCATTGTTGGTATACGCCTTTGTGAGATGGATTACACTATTTATATGTATTTTGACTCAGGCCTAACGCAAATAAAATAACAGGGCCAGGCAAGGCCTGTAAGGGTGCAGAACGCTCGACTTAGGTAAAATGAAAGAGTATAAATAAGAGTATAAATAAAGAAACACCTCCACGTGCAGCATATTCAGAACATATGTTTGTTGCCATTAACGAATAAATATGAATAACAAGATTATGGGAGAATCGGACGCTGTATTCAGTTCTGATTACGTGATGTCCTCTCCGGCGTCGGAAGGTCTGCAGCAACCTGCGGATGGTCATGTTTTCCCCCAGGGTTCTGCCCGGTTTCCACCCACCATAATGCTGGCCGCCGTCGAATAAGTGAAATATTCTTGAGTACGGCGTAAAACACCAATCAAATAAGTAAATAAAGAAATTACGTGAGGCCTCACACACAACAGGTGGCGAGAGGTATCAGTTAAGGGGAGATATTTGTTACACCAATAATACAGACTTGCGGCTACAAACAGTGTTTAAAAGAACATTTGTGATTGGCTGACTAACATGGGGATAACTCGGGTTAAAGTGATTTCTTCGACTTGGTGAACCAGTGGGCATGCTGCGTTCTAAATAGCGGCATTTCTGAATGGATCACTAACACGGGGAAAGTAATGCTTTCCCCAGTGAAACATTTTTTAGTAAATTAATCCCCCTTTTCTTGGCCATCGAAAAGAAGTGAACAAAGAAACTAACTCAGCTAGTTCGGGAAAAAGTGCGATAGAAGAGTAGTTTTTTATTCTTTTTTTTTTGTCCGATGGCAATAAGAATTATGAAACTATGTCACTTCCGCGGCTCCGTAAATACCGATCCTTTTCTGGTGGACCATAAAAACATTTACATGTAGGCTACCAGTAACAATGACGGATGTTCGCTACAATCCTTAGAAGTCTAGAAGGTAGTTATAAAGTCTTTAGGACAGCAAAGAAATTAATACATGCTCTGAGGGAACGTCAGTCAATGGGACACAGCCGTGGCCGGTTTTCTATTCTAGACCGTGAGCATCCGGGCATTTACCCACTACACTTTACTCGCACAGACACAGCGGAGAAAACATTGTCATAATAACATAACGCTTAATGCTCTGCCGCACGGCCTCATAAGAAACCAGGCTTACTTGCCATTCACAAGTATGAAGTGTCCGAATGACGACATGGCTTAACTTAGAGGAATTTCACAAGTGGCCGATGCATTGCCACCGCCAGTATCATCATCAATGTCAAAACTCCAGTGGTTTGTAGTTCTCAGTACAGCGCCGTTATATACTCTAACTGGTCTGGGTATCCTGTAATATTCGAGTTACCGTCAATAATAACAAAGGAAGTACGGTTCCGAAACATGAAACCTACCCACATCATGTGACCCGCCGTTTTACGGCTGTTTGTCGTTTGTGAGGTGTGTCACATGAATCCACCGACCTTGCGCAGACATCTTTACCAGAGGACGTCCAGAGCGCTGACTTTCCCTTTCGTCCTGGAAACTTCTCTGGCGTCGGACAGTGTTTCTGTGCAAATGAACCCGGATCGCGACCGCCTGTTGCATTCATCTTGCTTCAAGGATACCAGCCGCTTTAACGTCAATCTTGGCGTCGTAATTGTTTTCAGGACTGCGTGAATGAATGAACATTTGCTATGGTTTAAGTGTGACTCCCCAGTGACACACGAAACAGGCAAATCTGAGCATGTAGGGTCGTTCAAGATTCACCATGTGACAAAAGTGTCACGTGTGCTTCATATAACGCGTAATTTATACCGAGAATGCGTATTCCGAGGTCGCCAATAAGAATATTAATGCAGGATAAGTACTTAAGTATTAAGTTAAAATATTTAAGTACTATAATGTTTTTTAAAATTCTGCAAAATTTAATGCACAGTAACTTTTTCGACCGAGTAAACTATTATGCATCCTGAGTGATACTAGAAAAAAGGATGTTACTGCTACATAATATTATTTAATGGACAACACATGCAATACCCCATTCCACCACCAAAATTATTCTGTTGTAACAACAGAACAGTTTGTAATGATTACATAATCTATTCTGTTATCATGGGTCAGTTGAACTGATTAGGTTTTGGTGTACCGGTAAGCATAGTTCGTAAAAGTACAAGACGGCTTCAGTCAGAGTTGGAAGAATCTAGATAACAATACCATTAAATATTCACTGCCTCTGACTTGATAGAAGTTTAGAAGTTTTAGTTCTCAAATGATGACGAGGCGCATTTTTCACAGATACTGCCAACCACCATGGCTTCTAGGGCGGAAAGGCATAGTACCCGCTTTTACAAGTATCCTGCTTGTAACAAAACATAGATGTTTTCTGTCAGAGAGTTCCTGATGACATGTTTGTCAGTGTTCCTACTTCCCATGTATACGTTACAAAGTCTTTGGTAACTACTGTTTGCGATAATGCATTACCTTCCGTAAATTCAGCCTCAATTATAAGTCATTATACAGTCATGTGTTAAGACGGCTGTCACATAGCGTTAGGTGCATTGACCGTTTACTTTTCAACTTTTCGGGATTAAATTTTGGCGATGTTTTAACTGTTTAATATACTCGCAGATTCTACAGTAAAGTTACCGAATGAAAGGAGAAAGATGTCACATGGGCTTACGTCTACAGCTGTGAACGATGGACGAACGCGTCTGTTTCATTTTCACACTTTGATTATTAAGGCACTTGACTGAAAATTGGCTAGGTCAAAACTTCTGTAAATCATGATAAGACTCATTCTAAAACAACCTAAAACACCAATTCCAAAGGGAATATGTAATATAAAAGACGACAGCATGGAAAATGAAACCAGAACTGCGATAATGGTGTGATAGTCATACGTTTGTCGGTGAAATCCGGCTTCTTGTCAGTTTAGCGCACTAGCTATATGGGCTGGTAAGCTTTAGCTTTTCCTCTGATACACCCCGTGCGTTTATCTCGCCTTGTCTTATACCCGTTTATAGTTTATTTTTAGCCTTTAGGTGTTTTGGACATCTTCCGATTGGAAGCTGGAACTCTCACTGTGACTGATGGCTGGTATACGAGCATTGAGGTGCCTAGGTTTTAACATTATTTTTTTTCCCATTAAATACAATGGTGCATGCTAATAACCTGAAGGACCTATTATATAGAACCTGTAATGTTGGATATTCCACAAGTATGTCTCTCTGGCATCACTGGAAACGGTTGACTACGTCTCCCTTCATCTTCCCACCTTCTCTATAACTGATAAATATACATTAGAGATTGTGATGTAAATTTTATTAATGAAACTGGTCTTTGGGAATTTGATTTTGGATTTTGTTGTATGGTGCCGAAGACCTGTGTTGTGAGTTGCATACTTCGCCCACTGAAGTGTATCAGTGTATGGCTTGACCCATATGACCGCCAGACAGAAACAGCGGATAATATCGCCCCAACCATCCATTCCCGCCCTGTGGACGGTATGTCTACGAGTACTTCAGAGTATACCTCGACTGCCAGTTTTTGGAGGCGTAGGCTTGCCCTGGTTCGGGATTGAACTCTTGACTGTAAGGTTGATATCATATGTAGGTCACCAACAAAACAAATAACAAGCAAATGTGCGTGCATGAAGGCTTTTCCCATATGTAATGCTTCTCACCAGTTATTCTGTAAATGTTTTTTCAAATGTAATGTTTCACACCAATTATACCGCACATGTTTTTACAATATAATGTTTCCCGCCAATTATTCTGTACATATTTTTACAGTGTAATGCTTCCCACCAATTATTCCGTACATATGTCACAATTTGGATTTTACAAACTGTTCTGTTGTATATATGACAGACAAGTGCTGTTGTTACAACAGAATAATTTTGGTGATGGAATGGGGGTACTGCATGTGTCCATTAAATAACAGCAGTAACATCATTTTTTCTAGCATCACTCAAAATGCATACTACAATGTTAAATTGAACAAATTAATTTAATTTGACACAGGTAATATCACGCGCGATTTTGACACTGGTCCCGCGAACACCAAAGCATGTCCTTTACTCTTTCAGTCGCATTTATCTTAAGACGTGGAAACAATTTTGTCATCGACAATCAACAATAATATTTTATTTTACTGAACAAATTTTGAAGCCACGTACCCTTTGTCGGAAAGTGTCAAAACCAGCTATGAAAATCAATATAGTTGGAAGCAGAATAAGCCTGTAAAACAGTGAAAAGTACAGCATTTTAAGGAAATGTTCTCGACGAATGAAGTACATGTATGTTTGCATACTAGCGTGGTCTGCTGGAGAGTTTTGGTCAGGCAGAGGAAATTACCTTTGGCAATTAACTTTCCTTACATTGGATGCACACGCCTTTATTTACTGACTGGTAAATACGGCGATCTCTGTCAACGAATTTCACGTCAAACCACAACGACGGTTCATTATTTTTCAGTACGGCGTCAAATAAATAAATAAATACCATGCTGGTGAGCGCTTTTTTTGTATTGTTTTGCATCCAAATGGCTCTATACTCTTCTTCACTTATTCATTAGCTGATGTCAAATGCACTGAACGCTGTGTGGCAGATAAGAACACATTAGTCCAAGGTCACGGAAGCCCGAATTCCTGATAACAGCGAACTTTGTGTTTCTCCAGCTTCTAGCTTCTGTCTAACCAAAAACACCATCCTGAACAGTCAATCCTCACAGAAGGGAATGATGCTTGATCACATGGCAAACAACAGGTGAAGTATCTGACAAAAGCAGAAGGAAAGGATAGGAACATGGCGACTCCATATCTGTGTGTGTTTTTTTTATTCTTACAAACCAATGTCCTTTGTTTGGATGACCAGGAGAGAATATTCACCAGTCATAGGCGGTCGTCCAGTCAGCTGGCTGGATCCATGTACGAGGAGGTACCAAGCCGCTCAGCCGTAGAAGCCATGGTTTTTTGCAGTAGCGATGAAAAATGTGCCTCATTCGATTTTGATCGCAGCACTAATACAAGTAAACTGCATTACACCAAGTCTAATGGAGGACGTTATCAAGTAAAAAACAGTGAGTACGATGATGAATTTTGTTACCAATTTTAACAAGTGTTTTAGAGATACATATATAAAGCTGATAAACAGCATCAGGGAATTTTACATATATACTATTGACCCAAAGTAAACGTTATAAATTTAGCTTGTCTTGAATTTGTAACGTATATTGTGTTCAACTCCTGAAGGCCACTGATGTGTGATAGTACAAATTAATGTACCGCTGGCCTCGTTTTTTTGCAAGAAACAGTCAAACTATAAGAGGTAAATATAGGATAATCCCTTTCGGAAACGCCTTTGTTTCGTATGTTCCATTTAAAGCAAACATTTATAAAGGTTCTAAATACATAGCATAGCATAACAAATGACAAAGACGTCGTACATGCCCAAGTCTTGAAACTTCGTATTACACTTCCAAGGCACGTAACAAGTAAAGTCGGTCTGCTATCGCCTATTCTGCTGCTACTAGAGCCTGAAAATACACCAAATGTGTATTCATTCGGAAAAGACCTTACATTATGTCGCTAAACACAGATCCTTCGTTCACATTTAGGGGTTAAAGTGCATAGTGAACAGTGAAAGCAGACAATTTTCCTAGATATTTCTCACCTAAAGGGCTCTTGTAAAATGTTTTTGCTAGATTTGAATATGCTGAGGAAAACACTAAAGTAAATGTACGTCGTCGTGGTGACTGTTTCTTGCACACAGTCATTGATTTGTATTTGGCTACTTCTAGGTGGTCCATTAATGGTAGAGAGAGGCAATAAATGTTGATGTAGACTTATGATGCGATGTATATGTACATGTACCCATAATTTTTTTTATTTGATTGGTGTTTTACGCCGTAGTCAAGAATATTTCAATTAAACGACGGCGGCCAGCGCTATAATGGGAGGAAATCGAGGCAGCCCAGAGGAACCCCCGACTATCCGCAGGTTGCTGCAAGATCTTCCCATGTCCGGGGAGGAAGCCAGCATGAGCTGAACTTGAACTCACAGCGACCGCATTGGTGAGAGGCTCCTGTGTCATTATGCTGCGCTTGGGCGCTAATCAACTGAGCTACGGAAGCCCCTGTACCGATATATGGACTTACAATGGAACCTTTATCTTAACCACAGGAGAATGCCCAAAGATTGAGGGATTCCACTTTGCTGAGAATCTGAATTTGTGTTTTTGGAAGACAACTGAGGAGTGTCTGTGGGAAGAATGCAGGAAAGAATGTCAGAAAAAGGGCGGGGATTTGATTTCTTTGGACACAGACGAAAAGTTCATGTACATGAAGGAAACAATCGGAAATGAATTGAGTAAGACGTTTTTGTCACTTTGTACATTAATTGACCAAGTAGGCTTCAGTATGTTTTTGGAGCTCAAGCCATTTATGCAGATTCCAAATATACCAATATTTTAAACCAGAAATGGCAGCTTGATAACCGGCATCGCTGTATTTGTATTTGATTTGTATTTTATACGGTATAGGCCTACTCGGCGGTGAAATTTATGGGTATGTCAACCCTAGCCTGTAAACCATGAGAACAACAAAGGTTTCCGCTAGCACGGTTGTCAACGCAAGTGTCCTCACAAACCCAAAGAAAAGTCGTTTATACCATTAGGTTACGTACATACATACATACATACGTACGTACGTACGTACATACATACGTACATACATACATACATACATACATACATACATACATACATACATACATACATACATACATACATACATAATTGGAGAGTGGGATAACTCTCATTTCGAGCAACGTAGCTGCGAGAGTTAAGTGTGGAACAGCCACAAATGTTTCGGATTTTAGGTAGGGGCCATTTACCGCTGCTCACACGCGCATTAGGTGTGTGTAGGCCTACATACACTGTGTCTCCTTGTGGCAGGGCTAGTCCATGCCGCCAAAATGCTGCCGCCACTGAAATATCATACCGAAGATACCAGACATGACACCCCACATTATACTGACACCGGTCCAACCAGTCCTGCTTTCATGCTCTAACCTTTCAATGCTGAGTGCCAAGCGAGGCAGCAACGAGTGCCATTATTTCAGTCTTTAGTATGATCCGACCCGGATTTGATCTCAGGTCTTCAGACTTCGAGGCGGACGCTCTACATAACTATCAGGCCCCTGAAGCAGTCGCTGGTAGTAGCAACATGATGGGGCTGGCTCACTAACTGTTACTTTAAAGGCTAAGAAAACGTGATTATTTGTCATGAACAGACCCTTTTGGTTCGGCGAGTTTCACAAAAAGTCAGTTAAGTACAGGCTACAGAAAGTACGCGGTTGTCGTTGAATTTACGCTCGGGGAGTTTTGATGGGTGTGTCAACAGCGTTAAATGTTACTTATAGCGTCAGTCCGACACACTTGGGGCTATTTCACATCGTAACTCTCGCAACTGCATTGCTTGAGATGGGAGTTAGGCCTACCTGTAGCCAACTCCGCAACTATCAGTGCCGAGTGCAAAAACATATCGTAACAGTCTGCATTGTCCGTGAGATTAACTGTACACAAACTAAAAACTTTTATTTTATTATTTATTTTATGAGTCTTTTATGCCGTATTCAAAATATTTCCATTGTACGACGGCGGCCAGCATTATGGTGACAAGAAATCGAGCAGAGCCCGGGGGCAAACCAGGACCATCCGCAAGTTGCTGCAAGACCTTCCCACGTAGGTCTACGGTCGGAGAAGAAGCCAGCATGCGCTGGGACTTATGGCGACCGTATTTATGCGAACAATGTTCTGCGCTAGAAGGCTAACCATTCAGACCTGGAGATTCCCTAAGAGCTACCCACATGCAGTTGACATACGAAGCTATTTTTTTTCATACGAAACGTGTTTCCACGACGGTATAAATATTCAGCACATGGTCTTTATTACCCAGACATGGGAAAACTTTATTTCGATTGCTATCGATAGAGGCAGATAAAAATGGTGATAATTGTTAAAAAGGACGCTTCCCATGACACATGATTCCAAAATATATAGAAAGACCTTTTAAACTCTGGCCAAAAGACTAAAGTGACGTATTTTTTCCAACATAGCCGTATATTTACAGGTATTTCTTAAATGTATTTATCATATTTGACATATATTTAACATTATAGTACCTTTATTCACTCATCTGCCTTAGGGTCCTACTGGCTTGGAGCATACAGGCTGGGTTCAGAGTGGGCGTGGCTATCAGGAGTACCAATTCCTCTTAGCAGCAAATTCTGGCACGGAGGACAACCAGACAGAGTCAGAGGCAGTGAGAAGAACCTCATCTCTGGGGGACACTATTTTGGACAGTTTGGATTGGATGATGGATATGTGGACTCGAAATATCGTGGATTGTGTGAGATTACTATGACCTAACATTCAGACATAGTCTATCGTACATAGTATTTACTCCTCTACAGAGGAGGTCTGGCAGCAACCTGCGGATGGTCATGGGTTTCCCACTCGCTCTGCCCGGTTACCACCAACCATAATGCTGGCCGCCGTCGTATAAGTGAAATATTCTTGAGTACGGCGTAAAACATCAATCAAAAAAAAAAAAAAATCTACAGACTATCAAAACCAGTTAAATCGAAAAACCCGCCATTCTCTGTCTGGACCTCTTTGAGAGCTTTAATACATGTGCGGACACTGTTCCACGTGCTTTCTGTATATGGTCAATCCCACGTGACGAGTCCTACATTCAGATTGTTTTTTATTCATTCAGGTATCAAATAAACAGTTAAAAACCGTAAGGACACTGCCATTCTTAACACAGCAAGAAATGATCATCCTGGGAAATATATCAAGAGGGCAAAAGTTATTAGGAGACATAAACCGATCATAATAGAGGCTAGTTTTGCCTAATGTGACGGGTGCTACATACAAAAATCACTGATGACTTTGACATCTTTACTGATCCCTCTGATTTAAGACTGAACCCAAATTTTAGGCTTGAAGATTGGTTGAGTGAATACTGTTCATGCATCACTGCAGACTAAGAGATACAGATACAGTATTAGCCCTGTCGAATCAAAACCATTTCCGTGACAGGTGCTACAGGTCTTGTAATGGGTGCGACATGCTTGAAACTGTGCCACCTAAATTTATTTTAAAAGCAATAGAAGAACCAGACAGTACATTTATAAATGACATTTACTGGTTTCAAGTAATTATTTCAACGTGAGTGATGATGTTAGTTGCCTGAACTTTTGCATCATCACGTGTCTGTCACTGTGTCTATCCCACTCTGTGTGTAGGTGAAATACCTTAGTCTGACATGGGGAATTAGGTTGATAATAGTTGTGCCATCTTCCACTATATACCCAATACTTGGCCTAATACATCAGGGCACAGAGTGTACTAAGTTCCAGTGAATTTGTGACATATAGGCCTATTGTTTAGTTTTTAGTATACCAGAATAAAGACGAATATGTTACAGCCAATACTAACTGACTTATGTTTATTGATCTTCTATCGATACATCTACCCATATTAAACCTATTCACTGATTGGTGACCTTTATCAAAATGTGACTGGTGTTAACGGTGTGAACGTTTGTTCTGCCATAATACATGCACCTGAGTGCTTCTCACAGTTACCGTGTACGTATACAGTTAATGGTATCCTTAAAAATTTCCTTTTTTAGGCTTAACACAGCCCTATCATAAAAGTAGGGTCAGCCGGTAGGGGGATTTTTTTTATACTGGCTAATGAAATTAGGCATGAAATTAAAGACAGAGATTTTAAAGAAAGTAACATTTAAAGAAAATTCATTGGAAGGTGAATAAAAAATTTAGAGTGTGGCTCATTTTTGGAGACTGGTTGGGTTATCCTCAACAGACATGTTTTTTTTTAGAATGACTTAGCTGTTCCTATAACTTGAGAATTATTAGGTTATTTACATTTAAGCTGGTGTGAAGTTTTCAGGGGTTGATAAAATCTCGCAAAACCCAAGGGTTTAACGAGAAGGGGTAATGCATGAGAAATACCAATCACTTTACATTATGTTAGAATGCATCTACTGATTATTGTGTATGTTCATGCTTAACAAGGCATTTCTGCTTTAAAAGTCATCACAACTTTAAAAGACACATGAAAGGAAGGCAGACGGTTAACATTCCACTATTGAGCAAAACTAAACCAAGTCAAACTCAGAAATTCAGTGTGCATGTAAAGCAACATGCCTTTCCACAATATGTTCCCCCGGCTTGTAAAGCCCTATGGCTCTTGCCAAATTTCCTAGAAAGCTGAATACAGGTTGTTGTTTTCTTCTATGGGCATGTTTTTGTCGCGATCAGATTTGCTTACATGGAGTAATCTGTTCTTTTCATATAACAGTATCTTTAAACCTGATCGAATACACATTACTACATGTTTTCTTACTTGAAAATTGTTCTCAAATTTTTTCTTTACTGCCTTGTTTGCATTTAAATGTCCGACTAATGGATAATAGTTTCCTTTAATGACACCACCGAGACCTAAATCAGTCAATACAATCTACATGTAGAAAGCATATCATCAATTCCTTTTTGAATTGATAACTATGGCCGCCGTGGAGGTATGTGGTACAGGTGAACTATTAACACTGCCTTGAAGATCTTGTCACGAAATGTTCAGATTGCATACATGTGCCTGAAATGGTCATTAGCAAAAAGAAATTATTTTAAGCTGCTGTTAATATTTACATTAAATTCTAATTTGCTTCTTATGCGACAAGCACGCAGAATAGGACAGACCATGTGATCTGGGACAGATTAAACGATAATTGAACGTGTTAAAGCAGAAATTAATTACATTCAGAATTTCCATTTTGTACATTTATATCGGTACATTCACTATTGAAATAAGCAATAGTTTCCTGTGATCACACCCCCAAGGCCTAAATCAGTTAATACAGTCTCTGCACTTAATTGTACTGATTGTGACGGGTACTACGTATTATGATGTAGCTCCCGTCACATGAAATTTGTAGCTAATTAGCCATTTTAATTAACAAAAATTAGAAAAGTAACCCCACAGTGTAAATGTTTTCTTCAAGTTGAAAGAAGAAAACAAAGAGAGACATTTATGTATATGTATATTTTTTAGGAAATTTTAGGAAATTCATCCAAAATGTGACGGGTGCTACATAATAATTTCGAAATCATAAAATTAAAAAACTCCTTCAAATTTTCTGTGATTTCTCAAAACACTTGATCAAGAAGCGTAAAAACAAATAGCTACATGGTTGCAATACAATATATGCACAAGTGTCAAATATCTGGTGTTTAAATTTCAGTGAAATTCTTGAAATCAGCACTGTCCTCAAAATTATTTTTCCAAATATTCCTAGATCAGTCAAATGATCTTATCTTTCAGACAGTATGCGATTTAAATGGCAGGATACAAGTTTAAAAATGAGCATAAGTGAACAAGTTCCATGGAATTGACCAAATACTCACCAGGAATTAAAATAATTCAACAAAATGATCTTATTCTGATCCCTGACAAAATCGCACTAATGATAAGGCCTTAGAAACGCAAGCTGCACACAAAAATAAACACTTGTGGAATTATTTAAGGTTCTTAAATGCATCTTGTCATGGATGTCGTGCTGGACAATCCAAACTTTCGTTATGGTCAGTCCAAACTGCAACAATGTGAAGATGGGAAATCCAAGCTGTCACACTGTCATGATGGACAATCCAAGCTGTCAAACTGTGGTGATGGACAATCTAAGCTGTCACACTGTCATGATGGACAACCCAAGCTGTCACACCGTCGTGATGGACAATCCAAGCTGTCACACTGCCATGATGGACAATCCAAGCTGTCACACATGTCCGGGACAATCCAGTATCATACTGTCGTGACAGATAATCCAAACTGTCGCGATGGATAATCCAAACTGTCACAATGTCCTAATAGACAATTCAAGCTGTCACACTGTCGTGATGGACAATCCAAACGGTCACACTGTCATGATGGACAATCCAAGCTGTCACACTGTCGTGATGGACAATCCAAGCTGTCACACTGTCGTGATGGACAATCGAAACTGTCACACTGTCTGAATGGATAATCCAAGCTGCCACACTGTTGTGCTGGACAATCCAAACTGTCATACTGTCCACATAACGCTGTAAAAAGTGCATATGATGAAGACGAGTGAGTGCTTGGGGTTTAACGTATGATGAAGAGAAACTGGCTGGTAATGTGATATCTATCAAATATATAAAAGTTCTGAAACCGAATTTTAAAGAGATGAGGCCCTGTCCGCGCCTCACATCACAGGTGTGCAATACGTTACACATCTGTGTTTTGAAAGTGAGCAGTAACGACTAGGTGTGCCGTGCGCTTGACGCGTACGTGCCGAGTGTTTTACACATCACCGTTGACAAATATGACCAACGGGTGGTGTTTAACGTGTTTGCATATCAGAGGCATTTCTGATCACACTGTAAGTCTTTAATAATATTGACAGCTTTGCAATGACTATATTGATATTGACTATTGTACTGGACTGACCATTTTGGCTGACGTCTGGTATACTAATGTTTTGACGCCAAGACTGAGGAGATTTATTTGTTCGATTGAGAGTAATAGGTCAGGACAATATGATTGAGCCCACAGGAAAGCTGGTGTTTTACGGAATAAAAATGACACAGGAATTACAGGAAAAGGACACCGGAAGATTCGGGAAGAATCCACCCAGCTTTATCAGGTACGTACGTGTACATGCCAATCGGCTCATGACATTGCAGCATCAACCCAACAGAAAACAACAACATACAAGGCAAACAATTTATTTTCAGACATTTGTGGTCAGGCCCTTAAGAAGGTTGATCGCAGCAGAACCACGGTCAAACTAACAGAGAACCAGTAATACTGACAAGTGCAGCGTCATTACAAAAATACTAACCAGGACGATGTTCAAAAATAGCCACCTTAACGTAAATGTAACACAAGCGCTGTGCTCGCAACTTTTAGAAATCTTATCAGCAATTGGAAAGACTTACAAGAACAGTTTGTCATTTATGTAGCTCTTTAACTCCCCCCTCCTCCCCCAGCTAAAAAAAACCCCAAAACAAAACAAAAAACAAATTTGTCTTAACTACATACAGGCTGATAGTACAAATTGAAGAGGGATTGAAAAGCCAAATAAAGGTCATAAAATATTGCTTTTTGTACTTAAACTTACATGTTTCCAGCAGGACAACATCCTAGCTTAAAAAAAAAAATCATCCAAACGCGACGTCAAACACGGTACCTGGTATATTTCAAGGGGAGTGGTATGAAACCCTGGAGTTACGTGTATCTATCATGAGCAATTCACTGGCTTGTCATCCCTTTAGAGGTGTGTGTATGTAGAAGCAGAAAATGCCACTTTCTAACCGTAACTCTTCTGTCACACATACACCAAGCGATGCAGACCACCTTGCTGAAAATTTACAAGTCAGATTCATTCTATCTGGTGAAATGATAATCAAATTGCACTGTGGTCAAAGCAAGTCACAAAAAATATCAACGTAAGGCGTCTTCCAACAATCAAATATTCTAATTTCTTTTAAACATCCAGTACATATTCGCACACGCGCATCAATCCATGAAAACATCAATGCAGTGAAAGTGCATGAAACACTTACAAAATGTTGCATTTATGAGAAATATATATACAAACTGAACATTTTACTGAAATGATGACTTACAAAATGTAAAACAATGTTTTATGACATCGTAGGCTCATGCAAAATAGTGGACATTCAATGCTGATATGATAAAAACCGGAAACCAAGCTCATGTTCGTTTTATGAGCAGGAGACCACAGTAAAAGGTTTTCTCGTGCACCAAGGCTAAACGACAGCGTCAACCAAGGAAAAAATGCATCTACTGATCTGGCATTTCATACATCTTATCAAAATATCAAAAAAAAAAAAAGTTGTATTCAAATATACAAAACACCAGAACGGCGAAAAAGTAACATTCCCAATGATAGACCAGGAACATTCCGACAAATAATTTATGGAATGGTTATATACAATGTGTCAGTGTTGGCCTCAAAAGACTGCTGGTCAGCGACGTACCCATTCTGGATATAGCAGAGAAATGATTATGTACAATGTGTCAGTGTCTCACTAAAGATTGCTAATCAGTGACGTACCCATTCTGGCTATACCAGAGGATGCAGTGGTAGCTCTGGTGTCTTTGGTGGTTCAAATACATGTTATGTTTCAACCAATCAAGCGCCAAGGAGCTGCTGTGGCCAATCAGATAATCTGTCTCAAGTGTGCACGGCAGACTTGATGTTTCACATGATCACGCAATTTGTATTATTTTTTTTATACCAACAATTAATATGTAATTGACGACAAGTGTAGGGAGATATCACTGGCTAACATAGCTAAGATTAACTATGAAACTATCTGTAAGGTTCAATTCAGACAAGGGTCCTACTGTTGCGAAGGCGGGATTTACCAGGCTAGGTGGGTGAGCTGGGGATTTATTCATTAACTTCAACAGTAATTTCTCCCATACTCAGGAAATTTTCATTTATACCATTTATATTCATACATGTGATTTTATTGGCTAAATGTTCAACACTTGAGTAGACGGAATTAACCAATGAGGAAGTCTGTGAAGTTATTACGACAGCAAACTGCCAAAGCTAACTTCACACAGACAAACTACAAATAGAACAAGAAATCATCAGATTGGCATACAAAATATCCACAGAGCGGGGTACAGTAGTAGGATCATGCGGAGGTCTGGTGGATAACAGCGAAAGGATGGTGCCAGGTGGGATGATATGCCTGACTGTGGTTTAACACCATTCTCATAAATATTTCAACTTGTATGATGGCAGTCAGCATTATGGCTGGTGGAAGTCAGGCTGAGTATACATACCTGACAGATCTCAATATTCGCAGCTCTAGCTGAACAGACAGATTTGAGCATGTGGTCTCTTGTCAAGTCATCAACATATGGAACAGTCTTCATTAATATCCACATACTCTGAAGAAACTTAAATATCTTGTCATTTATAAACTGCCATTTATAAACTGGCAGATATGTCGAGTAATCAACATGCAGTACCAAACCACCCATGTCAAGAAACCTAAATATCTTATTTAATTTGTGAAATCGTTTAATGTCTAGCACCAAACCAACCATAATCAGTATCCTGGGAGTCTCAAGAAACATCATCATCTGGTTCTTTCTTTGTTAAGGCAATGGACATATACCACCCAACCAAAGCAATATCCCCAGACTCAATAACTCTAAAAACATGTAAAAGTGCTTTGTCATTTAACTGATCTGGGTTGTTTCATACCAAAGACTTAAAAAATGGTACCCGTTGCTGCCTCGCTTTGGGATCACCTCTGACAAGTTAGAGCAGGGTTTCTGCCAAAAAATAAATTTGTGAGTTCGTTTTAGTATGAGGGTTGGTGGTAGGGGGGTGGGGAGTTAGCGAGAGGGTGGTTTTCAGCCTTCAGTTTTGAGTCTTTTGATATTGTGTAATTTACAATGTCTGTACTAAAATTCCTGTGTTGTATCAGAGCCTTCCAATGAGCAAGTTGGCGAAACAAAAATTCGTGCCAAATCTTACGAGTCGTGGGTCTGTTTACCAGATGCAAAACTGATCTAGCAGAAACCCTGTACAGCAAGGAAACAGGACTGGTTTGCCCGGTGTCAATATAACGTGACCAGGTGGGTTGTCATGTCTAGTGTTTATATAACACTTTAGTGGTGGCAGCACTTTGGTGGCATGGGCTCTCCCTTCCTCAAGAAAAAAAAGAGTATTATCATATACACCGAATGACTCCTCCTCGTCTTATGACTGAAAAACTGTTTTGTACAATTTAAACATCCAAGTAAACATGTAACTACATACATTTAATTGGTATATATCAGTCACTCGCCTCTGAAAGTTAGAAAACTTCAGCCGATTACTATGCTCTCCCACCCAAATGTTGACATACCGTACCAGTTTTTTTTTTCTCCATTCTATTTTTACTACAGCGGACATACAGCTGCGCACTTATAAAACAGCAAATATACAAAGAGCACTTGCCACTGCCACAGAGAGAAACAGAGCAATCATCATCCAGTTCTGTCAGTCCAGTATGGCCACTGAACATCACACACATAACATGTTTCCAATCAAAATACTTGGTCCCTATACCCAACATTTGCAAGAAAGATTGTCTAGAATTGATTTTGGTTGAAGCCATAGTTGCCTTGGTTCTGTCCACCAGACATTTGATTGCCAATTGGTCCTTGAGGCATCTGATTTCCCATGATGCCACCAGGGGGCATAGAGGAACTTCCTGGGGGTCCACTCATTTGATTAGACCCTGACATCTGACCCCCTGACATTTGTCCTCCTGACATTTGACCTTGCATCTGACTGGGCATCTGTCCTCCACCCATCTGATTTCCTGGCATAGGACTTCCTGACATTTGACCTCCAGGCATCTGATTACTTGACATTTGACCTGGCATTTGGTTACCTGACATTTGGCTCCCGGACATCTGATTACTTGACATTTGACCTCCTTGCATCTGGTTACCAGACATTTGACTTGACATTTGGTTACTCGACATTTGGCCTCCTGGCATCTGACCTCCTGGCATCTGACCTCCTGGCATTTGACTTCCTGGCATCTGACCTCCTGACATTTGACCTCCTGGTATGTTTGGTCCACTCATCTGGCCACCCATTTGGTTCCCCATGGAATTAGCCATGCTGCCCTGAGGCCTGTTGTAGGGGTTGAAGCGTTGTTGTGAGCTCTGATTCTGGTAGTTATTATACTGGTTTGGCTGCATACCGCTGGACGCCTGACTGTAGTTTGGCTGTTGGGGAGGAAACCCCTGGTGTGACTGTCCCTGGCTGAAGGCCTGATTACTGTACTGCTGCTGAGGGAAGTTCTGGCCCTGTCCTGAGCTGTACTGCTGGCCTCCTGAAACACACATATATGGTTATGTCTTACAAAATGCATCCTGGAACACTTTACTTTTCTACCAAGTACCTCATCCACAATGCTGAGCTTACATGTAGGTCACCTATCAAAACTGAAAACGTGGTAATACTCCCCAGCTTTGCACATGCTTTGCAGAGGGTCTCAGGAAGTGACCTTAATTAAGTTCAGGAGTGAGGTGCTCACTTTGCTTAGTGCTTAGGAAAGTGTTTTGAAATTTGTTTGTAAGATGGGATGATATTCTACCAGAAAAATGTATACCTCAATGCAACAATTAATATTCTACCACTTTAACTTGCCTCAAAATTTTCATGGCAAATACAAGTGATTCTAACTAATGACATCTTACCCTGATTTGGAGGCCGTCTGTAGGAGTTGGGGGGCATCATCTGTCTGCTGCCCACCATGGGGTTGCTGGGATTACCCGCCTGATTAGACATCATAGGGGTGGGACCACTCTGGGACATCATCTGCTGTGGTTGTTGTGACATCATTGGGTTCTGCTGGTTTGACTGATACCCAGGAGGGCCTTGCTGCTGCTGCTGTTGTTGTTGTTGCATAGGGTACTGCTGACTGCCCATGCTTGGTCCCTGTGACCCCATCTGACCTGTGAAAAAGGATTACATGTATGCGAATTTAAATTTAAAAATTTCGAAAGCACCCAGTCTCCCATTACTTTCAAGGAATGATTTGTCATACTCTTTAACAAAATAAGGAGCACGAACATTCATTTCCTTCTCATTGAAGTTTGCATTATGTTTCATAATCAGACAATTCATGCACATTTTCTTGCACAGAAGACACTTTTATGGCTCTTCTATAATTATTTATTTATCTCACTGGTGTTTTATGCCCTACTAAAGAATATTTCACATATATATGACGGCGACCAGCATTGTGGTGCGAGGAAATCGGGCGGAGCCCGGTGGAAACCCATGACCATCCCCAGGTTGCTTCCAGGGTACGGCCCTTCTCTAACTACATCAGGTCGTCAATTTGCTGCCATCAAATGAAACTCTTTCTTAAAATTCACACACTCAACTAACAAATTTCATTTTCACATTGCATACTGATCTATTTATTTAATTGCTGTTTTATGCTACACTCAAGAATATTTCACTCATACAATGGTATCATATTGATATAAGCTACAATAAAGAATCTGTTCATCAGTTGCTATGATAACAATAACTATTGGCAAACATGACAGTCTGAAATGTACCAAGATTTCTGTTGTTATGGTAACTATTTATTTGAACCTTATATCTTGACAATGTTACACAACAAAACTACATTAAAGTATAAACAAAACCACTGGTTTTATTACTTTAATACTTATCATATAAAATAGCTGTTAAAATTCCAGAAACTTGGAAGATAAATACAGTATGCACTTACAATTTCAAATCCATGTTGGGGCTATATTGTTTCTTTATTCATGTATTTATTTGATTTGTGTTTTACACTATATTGAAGAATATTTCAGCATTATGGTGGGAAGAAACTAGGCAGACCCCGGGGAAACTAGGGGGAAACCCACAACCTTCCGGAGATTGCTGGCAGAACTTCCCATCTACGACCAGAAAGGAAGCTAGCATGAGCGGGACTTGAACTCATAGCGACCACATTGGTGAGAGGCCATATCAGCCACAGAGGCCCTGAGCTTCATACAGCTACTATAGCTACTCATGCGAACACATGTAACAACACCCAAACTTGTACCGAGAGCAAGCAATCTGATCATACTCCACACTGCGGTAAGCCTAAGCCAGCGTATACATTCATCATAACGCTTTAGCAATTTCATAATTTTTAAACAATCTGTTCCTAAAATTTCAAATTGTGGTAGATTTCATTCAACATAAACACTTTTTGTCTCTTTTGAGATTTAAATGGACGGATCCAAAGATAAACATGTGCTCTATCAAACAACATAAAAGTCGGTTTTATGGAAGGAGAATATAAAAGTGCCTGGGAGAAACCCCTCAGGGTTTTGGTATGGTTACTGAACCAAGTGAAGGAATATTGGACAGAGTTTCAGAATGTGTTATTTGATGGCCACAATGCTGTTTACATGTATCTTGCCAGTTTACAGAACAAAGCAAATGGAGTAGGCAGCTTCACTACCCTTGTTTTAGCCATCTAGAAAAGAACATCCACTTAAATAAATAAACATGTCCTATTTTTCATTAAGTTTGTGTCATTTTGTTCTAGTACAATAAGCTAAAGTTTCATACCTATCTCCTGCATGATTCAGGAGTCCAGAGCAGACTCCCTATTCTCCCAGCAGCCAACTTTTACAGAATACACCATGATACATTAGTACCACGATAACATGCAACACAACCTACAGCTACTGTCAAACACACACTATATAACTACAGCAAACAACAGGCTACACATTTCATCTAGTTATTGGAAAAACATTTCAGGAAAATCCAGACTAATGCTTAGTTGGCAATGATCCAAATTAACTGTGGGCAAAATCCCAAAATACTGAAGGAAACTAAATATAAATGTCTACAGCATGGAGGGTAAAAGAAGATGAAAGTGTGATAGTTGGCAACCGGTCACGCCTAACCCTTGAAATTTGGCATGCTGCGCAACACAAAATCTATTATTTACCTCTTTAAAAAGTAAAATAGTTTTTGTGCATGTGTTCTTTTCCTATAAATATCACAAACAGAAATAATTTAAGCATTGTGGAACCAATGAATGTTAAAATCTGACTGGTCACAAACTGATGGTGAAATAGAAGCATGCTGGACAAAATGTGCTCCCTGTATTCATGTAAAATAACCTCTTTTCAGATGGTTACACTGTGTATTGACTGGTGTTTTTTTTTAGAAGACTATCAATGTTCTTTTAAAACTGACACAATTTAAGAGTTTCTTTTTTTTTAAGAAGCCTGGACAATGAACAGTTCAGCAATATAGTTTCAAGCCAGAGTGAGTGAGTAGCAGTGGGGTTTAACGTTGTACTTAATGTTTCGAGCCAGAAGTTTTTAAGTTGTGAACATTGTATTCAAACTGAACATTTGATTATGTATGAAAAGTTTGTTGGTTTACAAATGACAGATAGTGCCTCTAATCAGGCTATATGTATTTTGTACATGTATATACATGTAGACTTTCCCTGCCCAATTACCTAGATTGTACATGTACATGACATACATAGGGCCCATCAAAATCTGATGAAAGCTAAATACATGTATCATCATCATCATCCTCATCATCACTGTATGTGTACATATACAACGAACACCAAGCACTAGCAGCCAATCTACAACAAGCACTAACACTAAAAGCATGTGCACATGTAGTTCTACACACCAAGAACACTAAAAACCATCTCCATGCAGTTGCACACAACAAGCACTAAAACTAAGAACATCTACACAATGACATAATTCTACACAGCAAGCACTAACACCAAGAACATCTACACATACATGTGGTTCTACACAACCAGCACTGACACAAGAACACCTTTTGATGTAGTTCTATTCAACAAGCACCAACCCTAGAACATTTACTTCTACACAATGAGTATGCACGGAGTGAGAGCCTAAAAAGGCTCTGGTCAGCACCTTGTGGCATCATGCCCTGGGGCTGCTGCTGGGGCATGGGACCGCGGGGGTAAGGTCCCGTCAGGGAGGGGCCAGGTTTGCTGGGCGTGGAGGTGGAGGAGGCAGGCGAGAGGGTGTTATAGCTGGGCTGGGTGCCGCTGTTACCACTCCCAGGGGTGCTGCCTGCACTAGTCATTTGTCCACCTTGCGACAGAGAAGCCAGGGGTTAGTTCAAAGCTACACACAGGTATAACATTATAATGTATAGACTACCCACATTCCACATATTCATTATAAGAGAGGAGAGCTGTGCTTGTTAACATTATAATATACCGACTACCCACCCTCATTATAAGAGAGGAGAACTGTGCTTGTTAACATTATAATATACAGACTACCCACATTCCACATATTCATTATAAGAGAGGGGAACTGTGCTTGTTAACATTATAATATACAGACTACCCACCCTTCACATATTCATTATAAGAGAAGAGAACTGTGGTTGTTAACATTATAATGTACAGACTACCCACATTCCACATATTCATTATAAGAGAGGAGAACTGTGGTTGTTAACATTATAATATACAGACTACCCACCCTCATTATAAGAGAGGAGAACTGTGCTTGTTAACATTATAATATACAGACTACCCACATTCCACATATTCATTATAAGAGAAGAGAACTGTGGTTGTTAACATTATAATATACCGACTACCCACCCTCATTATAAGAGAGGGGAACTGTGCTTGTTAACATTATAATGTACAGACTACCCACATTCCACATATTCATTATAAGAGAAGAGAACTGTGGTTGTTAACATTATAATGTACAGACTACCCACATTCCACATATTCATTATAAGAGAAGAGAACTGTGGTTGTTAACATTATAATGTACAGACTACCCACATTCCACATATTCATTATAAGAGAAGAGAACTGTGGTTGTTAACATTATAATGTACAGACTACCCACATTCCACATATTCATTATAAGAGAGGGGAACTGTGCTTGTTAACATTATAATGTACAGACTACCCACATTCCACATATTCATTATAAGAGAAGAGAACTGTGGTTGTTAACATTATAATGTACAGACTACCCACATTCCACATATTCATTATAAGAGAAGAGAACTGTGGTTGTTAACATTATAATGTACAGACTACCCACATTCCACATATTCATTATAAGAGAGGAGAACTGTGGTTGTTACCATTATAATGTACAGACTACCCACCCTCCACGTACTAATTATAAGAGAGGAGAACTGTGGTTGTTACCATTATAATGTACAGACTACCAACCCTCCACATACTAATTATAAGAGAGGAGATCTATGCTTGTTAACATTATAATGTACAGACTACCCACCCTCCACGTACTAATTACAAGAGAGGAGAATTGTGCTTGCTGAAGTCTAGGACTAGGCACATGAAAATAGGTTTGAAAGTTATAGCTCATGGACCTGTTGTACACAGTGTGCGCAAACTTGTGTAACTGTTACGGTACATGAAACATATGCTCAAGTGATACAAGTACATGTAAATGGTAGTGGCATGCTAAAAATGGTGTGAAAATTGCACGTGCATCCTGGGTTTGGTGTACTGTAAGTTGCCACAACAGCTGCACCTGTGGCAAAGTTACCCACACTTTACAGAACAGGTCTCATAGCTGTGCAAGTTACAAGCCAACAACTGTATATACACATTTAAGAGACAAGTAAAGACTGACCATAGTGAAAATAATCATGTCTTTACACTGCTTACATTCAGTATCCCTGATGAGAATGAATGTTTGAAACTACAGTTTACATGACATGTATGAGCATACCGTGTGTATGTTATGGTAGAGAAATGCACATGTTATGCACATACAACAGGACTGTACATGTTACAGCCAAGAACTGTACATGTTACAGCCTAGAAGTACACTGTATACAATACAACTGCACACATTACACTACAGGATTGTTACGCAACAAGATTGTGCACATTACAGCAAAGAACTGCACATGTTACATAAAACAATTGTTCATGTTACACAACAGGATTGTTCATGTTACAGCCAAGAACTGAACATGTTACACAACACAACAATGCATGTTACAGCCAAGAACTGCACATGTTATATAGCAGGACTGTGCATGTTACAGCCAAGAACTGCACATGTTACACAACAGGATTGTGCATGTTACAGCCAAGAACTGTACATGTTACACTACAGGACAGTGCATGTTACAGCCAAGAACTGTGCATATTACACAACAGAACTGTGCATATTACACAACAGAACTGTGCATGTTACAGTCAAGAACTGCACATGTTACACAACAGAACTGCGCATGTTACAGCCAAGAACTGCACATGTTACACAACAGGTTTGTATATGTTACAGCCAAAAACTGTACGTTACAATACAGGACTGTTTATGTTACAGCTAAGAACTGTACATATTACACAACAGAACTGTGCATATTACACAACAGAAATGAGCATGTCACAGTCAAGAACTGCACATGTTACACAACCCAACTGTACATGTTACAGCCAAGAACTGCACATGTTACACAACAGGTTTGTATATGTTACAGCCAAGAACTGTACATGTTACAATACAGGACTGTGCATGTTACAGCCAAGAACTGTACATGTTACACTGCAGGACAGTGCATGTTATAGCCAAGAACCGTACATGTTTCACAACAGGACTGTGCATGTTACAGCCAAGAGCAGGGCATGTTACACACAGGATTGTGCATGTTACAGCCAAGAACTGCACATGTTACACAAAATGAATGTACATGTTACGCAACAAGATTGTGCATGTTACAGAAAAGAACTGCACATGTTACATAAAACAATTGTTCATGTTACACAACAGGATTGTGCATGTTACAGCCAAGAACTGAAAACATTACACAACAGGACTTTACATGTTACAGCCACGCACTGTTCATGTTACACTACAGGACTGTGCATGTTACAGCCAAGAACTGCACATGTTACACACAGGACTGTGCATGTTAAAGCCAAGAACTGTTCAAGTTACACTACAGAATTGTGTATGTTACAGCCAAGAACTGTACGTTACACACAGGATTGTGTATGTTACAGCCAAGAACTGCACGTTACACAACAGAACTGTGCATGTTACAGCCAAGAGCTGCACATGTTACAGCACATTTCATAGCAAACAGCGTTTAACTACACATCAGACATGCTCTGTTAAATATAGTTATAAACCAGAAATGACAACTGGCGTCTCCTTTGATATAGGAATCAAACCAGCTTGAATGTCAGCAAGTTTTCCCTGTAAATATTTAGTCGTAACTGCTATTTAACATCTGTTTTTGCCCTAGTGGACTAGTATTCAACTTTAATCACAAGTTTTCTGCTCCACATTCCTTCAAAATCTGACACAGGACCAATCTATATGCAAATAGGGATGTGTAATGTTGCAGCTCAGGTGAGCTATAAACAGATGTCGAGATATTGAGAGTCTGTGAAGCTAATAGCCACTCATCCCTTCACAAATTTCATAAATCTTTAAAGCTCTCGGGATGATAAATTTGTTATCATGGTTGGTCGAAGGGTATTTAGATGGTAAGGGTGTATAGCACTATTCACTGCGTCAATACTTTGTATCTTCCATCAACCACCCGCAATGACTAGCAGTACAGAACTGTACGTGTTACACTAGAGTGTTGAACATGTTACAGCCAAGAATTGTACAGGTTACAGCCTGGAAGTACACTGTATGCATGTTACAGTACAGAACTGTACATGTTACACTACAGAGCTGAATATGATACAGCCAAGAATTGTACATGTTACAGTCTAGAAGTATGCTGTATGCATGTTGCAGTTCAGAACTGTACATGTCGTACTACAGCCTTGAGCATGTTACTTCTTCATCACATAAACTTCAGTAAGACTACTCCATTCCTTCCTCCTTAACTCTATGACAGCAACATTCATGTAGCAACATGCCACAATATGGCGAGAACCGGTTTCGTTCCATTTGTCAATCTGATTCAGATTCTATGGCCACCAGGACACACTGTGTAATGTTCCATGTCCCTGAATTTATTTATTTATTTGATTGGTGTTTTACGTTGTACTCAAGAATGTTTCACTTATACGATGGCGGCAAGCATTATGGTGGGCGGAAACCGGGCAGAGCCCGGGGGGAACCCACGGCCATCCGCAGATTGCTGGTAGACCTTCCCACATACAACTGGAGAGGAAGCCAGCATGAGCTGGACTTGAACTCACAGCGACCGCAATGGTGAGAGACTCCTGGGTCATTACACTGCGTTAGCGTGCTAACCAACTGAACCAGGGAGGCCCCCTCCATGTCCCTGAAGTACCGTGAACTAATAAGCTGGAACATTTTCCACACATTCTCAACTGACACACCTCTGTTGTTAACATCTCATTCAGTGTCCACCAGAAAGTGAATGACATGTACCTAAGCCTTTTGCTGCCGGATTTCTCCTGACCTTTGATAGGGCAGATACTGACCTGGTGGCATCTGACCTGACGCTGAGACTGGCCCTCTCATGGCATTCATACCAGGTCCTGATCCAGGAGGCAATCCTGGGCCACCTTGTGACGGGGGCTGACCTGACGGTGGTACCTGACCTGGGGCCTGGAACATACACACTCATTAGGTACAGTAAGTAAAATGACACAGTTGCAGTGTCAACCAAGAAATACAGCTTTACCACCAATCACAGTAGCCACAATAAAGTCATATACCAACAAAAACAGGGAAATGATACATGTAATTGTTTGAAACAATAAATTCATATAATCTGTCTCACTGAAATCAGCTGTATTCTTGAGAGAAATTCAAACTGACAAAGGGAAGTGGAACCTTGCTCAGTGGTCAGCAGCAGGGGGCTGTTTCTCAAAGGGGTCATAACGTTATGCCCGTCTCAAATACCAAGGTGGCATATGCCTTCAGTATGCGTCATCATGGTGATCAGAGTAACATGAGAAACACCCCCATGGACTATCACCCTCTCACACATGAGGTGTGGGCTAATTACTAGGCTCTTACAAGGAGTTTTTAGACTTTTTGTTCTTAAAAAGGGCCCAGGTTCAAGGGCCCTTTAGTTACAATAAGCAGTTTAATGGGCTGCTTGCTGAGGGCCACTGATCTTTCATACATATGATGTGCAAGCCCATAGATTAGCTATTTATGGGAAAGTTCATCCATAACTTGCCTAATGTCAGTGGTTCATCTAAGGCACTACAGTTCCTTCTACCCATGAAACTGACCGCCATCATACATGAAAAATTTAAAGGCATTAAAAAAAAATCAAATAATGGATCAAACTTATTTGTGTGCTCACATGTAACCCCTGCTACCTCACTAGATGTGTACTCACATGTAACCCCTGCTACCTCATTAAATGTGTGCTCACATGTAACCCCTGCTACCTCATTAAATGTGTGCTCATATGTAACCCCTGTTACCTCACTAGATGTATGCTCACATGTAACCCCTGCTACCTCACTAGATGTGTGCTCACATGTAACCCCTCCTGCCTCATTAAATATGTGCTCACATGTAACCCCTGCTACCTCACTAAATGTGTGCTCACATGTAACCCCTGCTACCTCATTAAATGTGTGCTCACATGTAACCCCTGCTACCTCATTAAATGTGTGCTCGTATGTAACCCCTGCTACCTCACTAGATGTCTGCTCACATGTAACCCCTGCTTCATTAAATGTGTGCTCACATGTAACCCCTGCTACCTCATTAAATGTGTGCTCACATGTAACCCCTGCTACCTCATTAAATGTGTGCTCATATGTAACCCCTGCTACCTCATTAAATGTGTGCTCACATGTAACCCCTGCTACCTCATTAAATGTGTGCTCACATGTAATCCCTGCTACCTCACTAGATGTGTGCTCACATGTAACCCCTGCTACTTCACTAGATGTTTGCTCACATGTAACCCCTGCTACCTCATTAAATGTGTTCACATGTAACCCCTGCTACCTCGCTAGATGTTTGCTCACATGTAACCCCTGCTACTTCACTAGATGTTTGCTCACATGTAACCCCTGCTACCCCATTAAATTTCTGCTCACATGTAACCCCTGCTACCTCGCTAGATGTTTGCTCACATGTAACCCCTGCTACCTCGCTAGATGTTTGCTCACATGTAACCCCTGCTACCTCACTAGATGTTTGCTCATATGTAACCCCTGCTACCTCATTAAATGTGTGCTCACATGTAACCGCTGCTACCTCACTAGATGGGATAACTACATGAATTTCTAATAAGAATGTTTTTATATGTGCTTAACAGATTTGTAATATATTTTGAGAATTTCTTTCCATGGGACTTAGTCCAAAACCTCGGTCTAAAGGCGACTTATACATACTGAAACACAGGGACTAATGGACACCCATAGCCTGAGAGTTATGTGGACCCGATTCCAGTATAATGCTTCCCCCTAGTTCAATTCCGATTCATGTGCCTTAAGACTCATCCTGAATACACATATAGCACGGCAATTCTGAAAGCTAAAATATTTACACACATTTTGCCACAATCTCTACTTGCCTTTACATCACCTGCAAATCTTATCCAAAGTAGAAAATAGGTTCATATTTAGCAAGTCGCCGTGTGCTGCCATGTTTTTAAAATCTGGCTCTGCGAGGCACACATGCGCAGCAGTGGTTGACCTTTCCGTGAAATTTAGTATGGAACGGTTGTGGAAGATAAATTTGACATTCGCACATTTGGCATTTTCGACAATTGTGGGGTCTGTCATTCTGCTCAATAGCATTCAGACAACTGCAAATTAGCGCCTCCGCAGTAACATGGATTTCTGTCTCTCAGAACTGACGGCCAGCTGATCAAAACAGATGTGTTGAAAGGTCAACCATGCATGCATGTTGAGCAACAACCCGATTTATTAGGTCGCAATGTCGAGTTGACATGTGGGCTTAAGTCAGTCTTGAACTATCTTGAATTTACTGGCCTTATATATGGCAAAATATTGGCAGACAGACAATGTCTTGATGAACACAATCTATTGGAGTTTTGTCCGGCAAACGCATTTATTGGTTCATTTTGCATGGATTTTTGTGCCGCGGAGTATTTGGGCACTTAGCTGTTTTTAAATACCACTATTTTAACCTGGAAGACTTCTGAGCTGTGATCTATGCCTAACCCCACATTAACAGATCATAGCCCAGATCCTTGGCTACATGGGGCTACATCCTTGGCTACATGCATCAACCTACCGGTAACAGGGCCTGAACATTTTGATTGGAATCTGCAATAGCTGCAAGATAAACCAAGTTTCTGTGAAGAACCTGCTGGTATCTGAAAAAGGGAAAAAAACACAAAAAAGCACATTCAAGGAAGGTAATTCAAACAGCGGCACATACAGTCATTTTTTTCGAGACATTCTCCTAAATCAAAGAGCCTTAATACATAAATATATCAGCATTGTCATTCTGGGCTTAAAAGGTTGGTAACTCACGAATGATGACAGACTGAAATGTTACGGCCAGTAAATACACTTTATCAGCTGCTGACTAAGCGAGTGATGTTTTCTATTGCCAAATGGCTTCAAAATATTTATTATTTTTAATTAGTGTTTTAATTCACACTCAAGAATATATCACTTATACGACGGCCGCCAGCATTACATACATGATGGCAGGAACTTGGCAGAGCCCAGGGGAACCCATGACCATCACATATGGTTAGTGAGGAAGCCAGCATGAGCTGAACTTTAACTCACTGCAACTGCATTGATGAGAGGCTCCTGGGTCATTGCTCCATGCTGGTGTGCTAAACCTCTCAGCCATGGAGTCCCCCGGCTCCCAAATAAGAAATAGATTTTTGAATCAATCATTGTGATGATAAACTACTTCAATCATAGTGTAAACAGTATTCAATGGAGAAGTAGGAGTTTACCTGATTATACCATCAGGTTGAGAACATATATTGTTAATGCGATTGTCATAACAGTTCCCACTGTTTCAACTTACTGGACACACTCTGCTGCCTTGCCTTTGTTCTGATAATCAGTGATTGCCTGTATCAGCTGGCTGTTTTCATCCAACAACTGAAACACAAAACGTACATATTTGTTATTTTCTTCTTTGAAGAAAAAGCAGACAAATGATATTCCTAATATTAAAATCTACACCTCTACAATATAAACAAGTGTACACGTACATGCATATCCGTTACATCAAATTTTGCTGTATACACTAATGTGAACTTACAAAAGTTGCTTTCCTTCTGACTACACAATAATTTCCAGACCACGGACATTGGGCTCCTCACTTGTATGAGGCAGCGGCAAGCAGCAATGAGGTGAAAGATGACATGGGAAGACAGCATAGGGACATATGGATATGAACAACACCTGACAATATTCACACAAGTACGGCTGATAATAGTCCGAAAATTATAGCATGTAAGAAAACCGAACAATGTGAACAGCATATATCAATTGAATCCGTGACCGTCAACAAAATCATGGTTTTGGACTTACGAGGCCGTGATGCAGAGTTTTGCATTATCTCCCACGTTATTTAGAGAATGTTTTCACAGCCTTGTGTGAGCGAGTAAGTGTGTTCGCACGTGTAAAATGGTTTGATTGGGGTTTAATGTCTTTTCAACGTTACTGTGGTCATATTATGATGTTATCTCACACTAGGAGACCAGGTCCAATGCTGATATATTCATGGTGCTGCCTTACTGGAACACCATGCCGATGACACCAGACATGAAAACCCATCCAGCACCATGTTAGATGTATTATCACCACATTATACACACACTGTGCAGTCCAGTACTTCACCTACTCTTAGACTGAGCTTCAGGCCAGGTAGTGTCAAATTTTCTGATTTCAAAGTCTTCAGATATGATTAGGTGTACCTAATGTTTATTAAGGACATGCAACATTTACTACATCAATGCAACCTATCTTTTCTAGTAGGAGAATGTTCAAGAAAATATTTTTAACCCGTAGTCACTTATTTTTCACTCTAGCTTTTACTTTTTTTTTTAGCTTGTCACAACAAGGTTAGAACAAGGTTTGAACATGTGGTAGTTCCAAAACCTTACTCCCAGTGTGTTTACATCTTATCTATCACTGACCGATTTCAAATTGAAAATGACGGGAAAATATACTTGGTTAAAAAAAAAATACTGTGCATTACGGTTTGCAGAATTTGAATACCTACATTAATATCCATTACAGGTGACCTCACATTCACATAATTAAATATGCATTACACTTGCCATGTGGCGAAGATTTAGCGATCCTGCAAGTGTGCATACTCTTTTTTGGCAGTTTTGTGTGCCATTGGATCTTTACACTTAAGCCATTGCAAATCTTCAACCATTCAGTCATGAAGGCATTATGTCAATGTGTCAAGACTGACATAAAATGAAGGTAATGAGATACAGGCAGTTGGTCTGTTTGCTGCAGGACTAAGGCAACAGGAGGTCTTGAGGCTGATGCACTGTCACAGAAACACTATAGCAGCACTTGCCTGGTGCCAGAGAAGTTTTCAGGATGCAAGGGATTGTCTGCACTCAGACGTCCATGAGTAATGACGCCTTCGCAAGATCGGTGGATTCGTTTGACACACCGCAAGAAATCGTCTGCAGGAGAGTGAGTTTCGCGCATGTCGTCCTGCAATATGTCCATCGTTGACAACACATCATCATCAAGCAAGGTTGAAGTGGGAAAGACATACATGTCGGATGCTGCCCACACTGGTGATGAATCACACTTCCACCTTTCCCATTCTGACTTGAAGCCTGCGTTGCCAGTATTCCTCTTGTTTTCATTGTTGACTATAACTTGAATGCTGAGGATTTTCAAAATTGGCCCGCATTTGGCTCGGGAGACAAGAACATTCAAATGCAATGACGCCAGCAAAAAAATGATGACGCTATGGCTAGAGACCTAACCAGGACTTTGGCGGAGATTCTGCAAGCATTCCTTGCTCGTCTGGTGACCTCAATGAGACGGAGATGCACAGAAATCGTTGATGCTTGAAGTGGACACACCCGTCTGTGAGCTTACCAACCTTCATTTTGACCTTTCCTCCCTCAGTGACCTTGAAAACATATTATTTAGTGATGGGTCTTGAATAACCAATCTTTGTCTGCTCATTGGCAATAAGCTGTTCTTTAATGAATAGAAAATAAATAGAAATAGTATCTATTCGAAAATGGAAGAACAACTCTTGCACAGTTACTTTGTTGAGTGAATATGGAACTCTTCTGAAATGGGATGATGAAATACCATGTGTGTGACATTTGGAAACCTTCCAACTGCATTTTACAGGAGCTTTATGTCAGGCAATTATCAGTAAAGTCTACTGCTGAAATACGTTTGCGTGCTGAATTGTTACATTTATACTGAACAAAAATATACATGCAACACACAATATTTTGATAAAATTAACTGCGTTATCAAATTCCTTTCACTAGTGCTTTTTTTTCGGGGGGAGGGGGGGGGGGGAATGGCACTTAGCAATACTTTTCCATAAGTGATGAAGCGTACATAAAATGGTAAATGGTCAGTCTGGGAAATTCCACACTTCAGTACCGCCTACATCTGCCATTTGAGGAGGCGAATATGGCGGTCTTGGTCGATGGTCGTGCATCTGGCGCTGGGCATGCAGGCGATTAGCCGTCATGACGTCTTCTGAGATGACTAATTGTTGACATATTAACAATAAGGGCATACTATTGGTGTGCTCTCATTGGTTTTGTGGCATTGAGCCTTTTGACAGAACTTGTACTGTAAGGAGGGCCTTTTGTACACCTGAAGGTAAGGAGGGCCTTTTCTACACCTGAAGGTAAGGAGCCCCTTTTCTACACCTGAAGGTAAGGAAGGCCAGGGATGACCTTACAGATGGGGCCACATCTGTCTGACGGGTCACAATGGTGAATAGGCTTGAAATTGACAACATTTTGGTCTTGGAGACTGGAATGTACACTGGTGTACCAAGCATTCATAGAAGTCCAAATCTTCACAACCAGAAACTTAAAATTGAGTTGTTTTTTTCTGGTTAGATGGAGTTAACTTATATTTTATTTGTCGACTTTAACCTGGTATTGAGTTTAATTCCACTTTAGCTACCGGTAATTTTGTGAACGTGAAAGTATGTATGAAATATACATATACATATAAAGTTTAATTTTTATTTGTTGGTACACACTTTTACAAGTATATTATCCTGATAAGAGACACAAAATGTAAAATAAAACAGATATAAACCATGGTGATGCATGTTCAGTTGTTGGTTGCTATACTAAACAAAAGAAAGGAACTAACAAACATTATATCAAAAATAAACATGTAAAATACAGACATGAGGCTTATGCTGTTCAGACTAGAGGTACATTCTGAAACAGTTACAAGCCCTACATGTCTTCAAAAAAGAAAGGGATTATCCTGATCAGAAATACATGAATTACATGAATCAGAATTATAATTGTGATACAAAGAATACATGTATAATTATAATAAAAGAGTGGGGAACCATCAATGTTCAGTTGTTGGTTGTTATGTTAAACAAAGAAGCACTAGAAAATCGTCCATACAGGTACACTTTATGCTTGGCTATGTTGTAAGCACCCATGGGAGCCTCGCCTCAGATTACTGAATAGATTTGCCCTAATTTACATTGCCCGCAAAACACTTAAGACTTCAGGCAGTGGGGAGCCAAGATCATGTTGTGTTGCATGCAGTGTTAGGGCGAAATATCAGCCTTGTCTTTGTATATGAACTTCCCAGTATGTATTTGGAAAATGCACAGGTCTGACAATGCAAGTGCCTCTACTGTTGCAACAATGTATCAGTAGAACAATACGTGCCCAATTAAAAAGAGGGCACTCCTGGGGATATTTTGATGACATAGGTTTGATGCAAAAATCTTCCATTTGAGCCTGTTAGTACAAAATTTAAGATCTACATGAATCAGTTTCCATTTGTCACAATGATTTCTTGGCCCACAGAGATATACACCCGTCCATTACTAAACTAATTTAAATCAGAAATAGTAAATTCAAAGCGTAGATTCAGTAATTAATCCAAACAGTTGTCTGCTCCCTATATAAAAACCGATACATGTGCGAAGTTTGATTGCTATACACTGTATTTTTTTCACTGTATGCTGTGTTTTTTGTGATACAAAGAATCTGTAAATTGTAAATATACGATAACATCACACTGCATAAGCTAAGCGGACAGGGCTCTGTGCTTGAGTTATGCAGGTCAACATGCAGATTTAATGAGGCAGCCAGACTGACCTGATTCTGCCTGACTGACCATAAAGATGTTGAAAAGAGATGGTTATGTGATTAGCATTACGTGTTAAAAGGATGCTTGATCTCAAATCTTCTGTGATGGCGGTCTGTGTATAAACACTGTAGGTCTGGAAAGCAACACGGCTTGAGTGAGTGAGTGAGTGCTTGGGGTTTAACGTCGTACTCAACAATTTTTCAGTCATATGACGACGAAGGAATCATTAGGGTGCATGCACGTGTAATGTGCCTCCTTGTTGCAGGACGGATTTCCACCGCTCTTTTATTTAGTGCTGCATCACTGAGACGACTTACCGAAGGCAAGTAAGCCGCCCCGCCCGAGCCATTATACTGATACGGGTCAACCAGTCGTTGCACTATCCCCTTCATGCTGAACGCCAAGCGAGGAAGTTACAACTTCCTCTTTTAAAGTCTTAGGTGTGACTCGACCAAGGATTGATCCTGGATCTACCGGTCCCGAAGCGGACGCTCTACCAACTGTGCTATCCGGGCCGGTACAACACGGCTTGAATCCACTTACTCAGCCCGTGTCGGCACAATTAAGCCATCTTATTAGCCATCTTCATCGTGAAAATCACTGCTGACTACTTCGGCTTGTTACCCATATATCAACTGCAATTCAGTTTTCATCCAAAAATTTTATCCAAAAAATCATCACGAAAAAGCTCCCCACAATACCCTGACACACTTCCAACACTCAGATACTGATCTACTTACACAACTATCATCTAATAAATCCAAATTCCGAATTGCTACCCCTCACCCGCCCAACTCCCATCTAGAATCATGATAACTAGACTGTCACACACTGAGAAAGATGAAAACGTGAACATGTAGCATCAACAACAACAACAATGGTTGTCTGCTTATAAGTCGGCCACTTTTACATTCAATAAATCAGGGCAAATGGATGTTATCTCATACCTTCTGTATTGTTGCGTGACTTGGAGGAGGGTTTTTACCCCTCTGGTTTTGGGGCGCGAAAACCATAGACATCTTTTCCGCGATAAATTTCGAAGCGTATTATTATCACACTTTTTTTTCCTGTTTTCCGCCAGGAAGTGGTTTTTGGATGTCCGCACTGAAGATTTACCGTTGTTAATTTTAAACCCCTTTCGCTTTATCACTGCATTTATACAACCATTTGATTTCGTTCAGAAATGAAAACTACAAAATCTACGGGCTTACATTTTTGATGTTTGTGTTAATTTTAAAATTTATAGGGTACATTTTGAGTGGGATGCTACACCGCGTGACTAGTACCTTTCTCTCAATCCTTTTTACACTCTACATAACAATGTACGAGTCCGTTTGCTGAGCTAGGAGAAAAATAGTCCGTCTATTATTTGACAGGTGTCGGACGATGGATGGAAGGCGTTGAGAAGAAAACAAGGTTATTTGACAGGGAAAAACATTTGCCTTTGCTACATCAAGCCGTTCCTTGACTTAAGAAAATAAGCTAATGGGATATATTTTTTATTTGTTACTGCGGATTGTTGCAGAATTTTAGCACAACATGTGCACGTGTCACATCCAGTTTTTTTACCCGCGAAAGCATAAACAGATCTTGAAGTATATGTAAATCCGACGTTTTCGCATGCAGAATCGCACTGTTTTGAATGCGTTTAACTTTGGAAAAGTAATGTTTAGCATTGTGTGGGAAATCTAGATAAACCGTGGAGAAGTATGTCAACTCCTCTTTATAGAAAATCAGTTCTCATAAGTTTACTCTAATGACAGCCTTTAAAACATTCCGATTTAAAAAATAATGTTCCCATTATGGGTGTTTAGCGGCAGTTGTATATTCACTAAGATGGACCAGGTTACTTTATGTTTTTTTTTTGTTTGTTTTTTTGTTTCTTTGTTTTTACCTTGTCCACCTCATTAACTATAAGGCTGCAAGGAAACATTATTTCATAGCCAAGGATCTCAGCTGTGATCTTTTAATATGGGGCTAGGCATAGATCACAGCTTAGGAGTCTTCCAGGTTAAAATATCGGTATTTAAGAACAGCCTTAGCACGGAGAGCCTAGTGCTAAACTCTGCACAACAAAAATCTTTGCAAAATGGTCCACTACATGCATTAACTGGGAAAAACCCTAATAAAGTGTGTTCACCAAGACATTCTCTGTTCCTCTGCAAATTTTTTTCCACATTCTGTAGCCTTTACGACCAGTAAATCCAAGATAATTCACAGTTGTGACTTACACCTACATGCCATATCAACATCATGACCTAAGGAATTGGGTTGTTCCTAATATGGAAACACCGGTGTCACTAGCTTAACCTGTCCAGTCATGTGATGTTATTCACAGTTATTGTTACATGACACTAGCTGGCTGTCAGTTTTGACAGACAAAGCCATTTTACTGAGGAGGTGCGAATTTGCAATTGTCTCAAGGTAATGGTGTAGAATAATAGTAGAATTTTACCTATCAGAATTTCCGTGCTTTAAGTGTATTCAGGACAAATGTAACGTGCCTGCATCAGAATAGAATGAGGAGGTAGCTAAGCATTATACCAGAATTGGCCCACATAGCTCTCAGGCTATGTAACGAAATGCACACATGGCAAAACCATTGTTTCTGGACAAAAGGGGTATCAGTCTGTATAGTCACTGATTTCAGTTCAAATGAACATCACACTGATGGCAAATGCGGCTGTTGAAAATAATCTGTGAAATGTTTTGAATGGTGAAACATTCGTTTGTACTGGTCTGCTTGAATTTTCAACAATGACACATTTCTCACAGTGAAATGAACACTGCTTACATATAATGTGCAGCATACTGGTTAGTGCATTGTATGTGTTCAATCTTTCTGGGATGTAGTTGCATTCACTGGATATAAAATACAAATTTGCAAATTGTTCGCCATATACTGATTACATATGTATAACCTTTCTGTGACATTATAACATCACAATAGCTTTTATCGAGGACGGACGGAAGTATCGCCAGACATTACTTCTGTTACTTCTAAGTATCTATCTATTATTGTCCCATTTTATAACAGACTGGTCCGTTCTATGCACCTCATCGAACAAGTGTTTTGCATGCGCACGAAAGGGAATAAAACATGAGATTTATATTCTTTGACCGTCTTCTTTATATGTAATATGGAAACGGTCGAGGGTAATGGGATTCAATTTAGCATGCATATATGTGTGATTTCTAAGATTAAACTGACACATTAGTTTGAAATTTTAATAAATTCAGTTCAGTGCATTTATCATAGAAAACATTCATTTCTAGAATGAAAACATGAATGCTACTATTAAGCTGTGTTATTTATTTGTACGATTGTTTGCCCCATACCAGTACTCATGGATATGGCATGGGAATCTGGTTGAAACTATGATGTCACACCTGTAAATCTACCTTACGCACTGTCTTGTGTGAAACTCGAGTTACCTGACACGCCCTCTGGTGTGAAACTGAAATTACCTGACACACCCTCTTGTGTGAAACTCAAGGTACCTGACACATCCTCTTGTGTGAAGCTCAAGATACCTGACACACCCTCTGTTGTGGAACTCAAGGTTCCTGACACACCCTCTTGTGTGAAACTCAAGGTACCTGACACACCCCCTTGTGTGAAACTCAAGGTACCTTACACATCCTCTTATGTGAAGCTCGAGGTACCTGACACACCCTCTTTTGTGGAACTCAAGGCTCCTGACACACCCTCTCGTGTGAAGCTCAAGGTGTCTGACACACCCTCTTTTGTGGAACTCAAGGTTCCTGACACACCCTCTTTTGTGAAACTCAAGGTACCTGACACACCCTCTTATGTGAAACTCAAGGTACCTGACACACCCTCTTATGTGAAACTCATGGTTCCTGACACCCTCTTATATGGAGCCCAAGGCACCAGAGAGGCTGAGACCCTTCTGTGTGAAAATCAAGGTACCTGACACCCTCTTGTCTGAAAAGTATGGAAATAGATACAACCTCTTTTGTGAAAAACATCTGTATTAAAGCTAATCTCTGACGGCTTTACTGTGACATTCTCTGACTGTGAGGTGCAGTTTAAGGGCATCTCTACTGTAACCTTACACAGTAGTCTCCCCTTACCTGTTGGGCCAGCTTTAACTCTGTCAGAGACTTGTAATCCATCTTTATGCATGCACTGTCAATCTTTACCTGCACTGTAAATCTTAAATGTTCAATCTTTGAATTAGATGAATACCACACTTAGCACACCTGCTCTCACGTTGATTGATCATGTCAGGAGTTTTTTTCACAAGTGCATTGATAGTTAATTCAGACTAATATGTTTCTACCACTCCCTTCGTAATACATAAGGTCATACCAAGCTTGAATCTTGATACAGTTTTGGAAAACCAGGCCAAGAGGCTTTAAATTAACCTGACTTTAGCACCCTTTTCTTTTTTATTACATTTTCTGTTATATTATCAAGTATTCTAAACCATATCTATCCTATATGGCATATACTGTCCTTCACCTAAAGTTTCGCATTTTTCAAATCATTCACACATTTTGCTTGATTCTGATCGATTCATTATCTACATGTAATAGGGCTGGCTAAAAGAAGTTTTATTAAATTTCTTATCAGAAAGACTTATTGTTGGCATCAGAACTGCAAGTGTTATTTTAACGTTTTTACATGTTCTGAAAATGCATTTATACATGTATATACTAAACTTCAGGGGAATTACAGTAAATATGTGCATTGCATATCAAAAGCATGAAACAACATGAAATCACAAAGATGTACGTGCCTGTACATGAGATGCTGTTTGTGTACAGCATTAATTACACATTCAATTAATGTTAAATTATTGTTGGGACATTCCAGTTGTACAGTATACACAAAACCAGTATGATTAATGAAAGCAATATTCAAGGTTAAATATTAAAATACAAAGTTGAATACTCCATGTGTAACATTCACTTTTTTAATTTGATTTTCAAGTTTAACGACGCTGGATACTTAACGTGTAAATTTAAAACAGTAAGATGATTGAGTGGGATTCTCAAGTTTGCACATCAAATCAATAATTTGATTCAGTTGGATATACTCTTGGAGCAACAGTAAGTCAGTGTGTTGAATCAGTTTGATGTACCCTGGATGTAACATCAAGTCATAAGTTGAATCAGTTTGATGTACCATGGATGTAACATCAAGTCATAAGTTGAATCAGTATGATGTACTGTGGATGTAACATGAAGTCATAAGTTGAATCAGTTTGATGTACTGTGGATGTAACATGAAGTCATAAGTTGAATCAATTTGATGTACTGTGGATGTAACATCAAGTCATAAGTTGAATCTTTTGATGCACTGTGGATGTAACATGAAGTCATAAGTTGAATCAGTTTGATGTACTGTGGATGTAACATGAAGTCATAAGTTGAATCAGTTTGATGTACTGTGGATGTAACATGAAGTCGTAAGTTGAATCAGTTTGATGTACTGTGGATGTAACATGAAGTCATAAGTTGAATGAGTTTGATGTACCATGGATGTAACATGAAGTCATAAGTTGAATGAGTTTGATGTACTGTGGATGTAACATGAAGTCATAAGTTGAATCAGTTTGATGTACCATGGATGTAACATCAAGCCATAAGTTGAATCAGTTTAATGTACCATGATGTAACATCAAGCCATAAGTTGAATCAGTTTGATGTACCATGGATGTAACATCCAGTCATAAGTTGAATCAGTTTGATGTACTGTGGATGTAACATGAAGTCATAAGTTGAATGAGTTTGATGTACCATGGATGTAACATGAAGTCATAAGTTGAATGAGTTTGATGTACTGTGGATGTAACATGAAGTCATAAGTTGAATCAGTTTGATGTACTGTGGATGTAACATGAAGTCATAAGTTGAATCAGTTTGATGTACCATGGATGTAACATGAAGTCATAAGTTGAATCAGTTTGATGTACTGTGGATGTAACATGAAGTCATAAGTTGAATCAGTTTGATGTACCATGGATGTAACATCAAGTCCATAAGTTGAATGAGTTTGATGTACTGTGGATGTAACATGAAGTCATAAGTTGAATCAGTTTGATGTACCATGGATGTAACATGAAGTCATAAGTTGAATCAGTTTGATGTACCATGGATGTAACATCAAGTCATAAGTTGAATCGGTTGGATTTACTATGGGACTGTTAAACATTCACTAACTAATTTGAATGAGAAGAATGTACAGTAGGCAGACTGCATTTGTAACATGAAATGAACTTAATTAATTTGAAGAATTGTAATACTGTAAGTGTTACACCAAATCAATAATATGGCTGACTTGGGAGAGATGTAAGATTGGAACAGGTTATACTTTATTTGAGGGTGTTTTCCTGTTTCATCAAACATTGCTTTGTTGGCCTAATTTATTTATTTTATTTGTTGGTATTTTACGCCGTACTCAAGAATATTCCACTTAGACGACGGCAGCCAGCATTATAGTGAAAGGAAACTGGGCACAGCCCGGGTAAAACCCCCTATCATCTGCAGGTTGCTGGCAGACCTTCCCACTTATCACCGGAGAGGAAGCCAGCATGAGCTGGACTTGAACTCACAGCGACCGCATTGGTGAGAGGCTCCTGGGTCATGATGCTCCTCTAGCTAACCAACAGAGCCACTTGGAGGCCTAATGGTTACAGCGTCCGCCTCAAAGTCGTTAGACTGGAATCAAACCAAAAGACTTTAAAAATGGTGCATACTGCTGCATGCCTCACTTGGTGCTCAGCACTGAGATGGTAGAGCAAGGAAACAGGACTGGTTGGCCCGGTGTCAGTATAATGTGACTAGGTGAAGTGTCGTGTGTGGTGTCTTTGGCATGATATTTCAGGGGCAGCATCACTTTGGCAGCATGCTAACTGTCCAAGACCACAAGAAGACACAGTATATATACTCCTCACATATAATGACTCTTCGTCGTCATATGACAGAAAAATTGCTAAGCACGACCTTAAACCCCAAGTACTCATTCATTCATTCTAACAGGTGCAATTGTGATAATTAATACGTTTAATACAACTGAACGTTCAGTTTCTATACAAGTGGTTGTAAGAAGATTTAATACATTAGGCTACCATAATCATTGTATATGAGTGCTTACAGGCATGGGTTAAGATTAATTAAGGTTTAGCTGGATAACAATAAATACACTGTACCCATAGTGCTGTTATATTTATCTCTACGTGTGTGTTATCTTCTGTATTTCAATACGAGATGCTACAGGTTCACGTTCTTGTGCAGGGGACATTTTAGTTTTCTAATTAATGGAATTTTGTCAGGTGTGAATTTAAGCAAACTAACTTTTTGAGCCTGCATTAAGAAGGGAATATTAAAAAGAATAGGAGAAGGAAAAAGGTATTCTGAATCTGAATTAGGTTGTTGATACCCACAATGATAACAAGCAGTTTGACCTTACTCTGTTTGATCAGGAGGATAACATTATGTCAGCTGAGAGAATCAGGACTGGAACCAGTCTCACAGGTGGTGAGTTCAAACCCAGTTCTTAACCAGTTTTTCTGCTTTGTAGTACTTCTGTTTACTACCGCACTTTTGTTTTACCTTGTATGTAATGGTTATGAATCAGTTTTTGTTATTTATTTTCTGGGTGTGTGCTTATTTTAGAATTGGGTGGATTTCATTATATGGAGCTTAAAGGACACAGACAAGCTTGCTTTTTATTTGTCATAATGAGTGTACGATGTGGCCTAACACATAAAATAGCTTCTGAGATTTTTTTCATGGAGTGTAAAAATGGCTTTGAACTACAATTTTACCCAGGCCTCAGTGGTCAGTCTAGAGATTAAGTGGCCTGTATGAACACGTGTATCTACATTGATACGCCATTTCCCAATTGCTGAAGGAAAATATGCATAAAATAAAGGGGTTATTAAAAAAATATATGAAAATATACCACAAGAATGAAAAAAGTTTTTCGCATTTTTGGGCATATTTTGGCATTTGTTATAGATATTTAGCTATACCCTCTTGATGGTTTGTCTGGTACCAGGCTATACGTATGTATGTATACCATCTTGATGGTTGGTCTGGTACTAGACTATATGTACAGGTATATACCCTCTTGATGGTTTGTCTGGTACCAGGCTATATGTACAAATGTACCGTCTTGATGGTTTGTCTGGTACCAGACTAAATGTACATGTATACCATCTTGATGGTTTGTCTGGTACCAGGCTATATGTACAAATGTACTGTCTTGATGGTGTGTCTGGTACCAGACTAAATGTACATGTATACCGTCTTGATTGTTTGTCTGGTACCAGGCTATATGTACAAATGTACTGTCTTGATGGTTTGTCTGGTACTGGACCATATGTACATGTATACCCTCTTGATGGTTTGTCTGGTACTACAATATATGAATGTGTATACCCTCTTGATGGTTTGTCCATCCATCCTTTTCCTAAACCTGAACTCCATCACGAGTGAAATGTTCTTGAATGATGTATAAAGCACCAAATAAATAAATATTTGCTTCTGCTAAGTATACAGCTTTTATAGACTCATAATAAACTGTGTAACCAAAAAAATAAAACTGACGAAGAACAAAATTAAGTACTGATAACTTCTCTTGGTAACATTTAGTTGGTAACATTTAGCTAGTTACATGCATATGTAGTCATTAATTGTTTTTGAAAATTGTTTTGGGTTTGCCAATCGGTAAACCGTCATGTCTGATGGGATCAATCAGTGAATTGTGTAATCAGTCAATCAACATGGGATCAATCAGTGAATTGTGTAATCAGTCAATCCACATGGGATCAATCAGTGAATTGTGTAATCAGTCAATCAACATGGGATCAATCAGTGAATTGTGTAATCAGTCAATCCACATGGGATCAATCAGTGAATTGTGTAATCAGTCAATCAACATGGGATCAATCAGTGAATTGTGCAATCAGTCAGTCAACATGGGATCAATCAGTGAATTGTGTAATCAGTCAATCCACATGGGATCAATCAGTGAATTGTGTAATCAGTCAATCCACATGGGATCAGTCAGTGAATTGTGCAATCAGTCAGTCAACATGGGATGAATCAGTGAATTGTGTAATCAGTCAATCAACATGGGATCAATCAGTGAATTGTGTAATCAGTCAATCAACATGGGATCAATCAGTGAATTGTGTAATCAGTCAATCCACATGGGATCAATCAGTGAATTGTGTAATCAGTCAATCCACATGGGATCAGTCAGTGAATTGTGCAATCAGTCAGTCAACATGGGATGAATCAGTGAATTGTGTAATCAGTCAATCAACATGGGATCAATCAGTGAATTGTGTAATCAGTCAATCCACATGGGATCAATCAGTGAATTGTGTCATCAGTCCGTCAACATGGGATCGATCAGTGAATTGTGTAATCAGTCAATCCACATGGGATCAATCAGTGAATTGTGTAATCAGTCAATCAACATGGGATCAATCAGTGAATTGTGTAATCAGTCAATCAACATGGGATCAATCAGTGAATTGTGTAATCAGTCAATCAACATGGGATCAATCAGTGAATTGTGTAATCAGTCAATCAACATGGGATCAATCAGTGAATTGTGCAATCAGTCAATCAACATGGGATTATTCATCTGCCTTTTGTTCCTATAAAACCAGCAACCCAGGGGTTGTGCATGTTGGTGAAAGTCTTGGTAACTCCCACACGTCAATTGGCTAAGTAAGGGCTTAGATTTATGTGCTGCTTAGCCTCAGTGTGTTGGCCTGTTTTATTTTCTTCTCCAAAGACGGGAATATTGTGTGAGAAAAGCATGCTGTGGTGGTATCCCGGTGAGAGCCGTATAAGCTGTGGAACTGTGAAGGCTCTCTGAGCAGAAGGAAATGAATTGCTGTGCCCATCTGCAGGCTTTGGCAACTGTTTTTCAATTGATCATCAATATTGTCTAGTGGCTAGGGAGAAGACAGGCGAGGCTTGAACACCAGTGGCTGGGCTTTACATCTGATCTCAGCCATGTCTCTTGGTTCCCACACTTACGTAAATTCCAGGGTTATCTTTAGATTTCACGCACTGGATTGAGGCAGGAAGGACAAAGAGAAAATACTCCATTCGTGATCCTTTAATTTGGATGTTGGAAAACACAGTGTCTTGGGAGAATCGTTTGGGATACAGATGTTTTCTCCCCTCTACATTAAAAAGATAATAGTAAATTCCATTTTCTTTGAGCAATGATCTGGAATTGACACCCAAGTTGCAACACTTAATTAATACAGAAGATCATCTACCAACAGAAGAACCGAAGAAAGCTTAGTGGAGTTCAGATAATTCTAGTCCAGTTACGTGTGTTGAATGTACTCAGCCTGGAAAGACATGCCAAGTTTCTTCCAATTTCAAGTTATAAAGTTTAGGCTTTAGGCTATGAGCACTAAGAGAATTCTTGCCCACTTTGAAAGTTTTTGTTGCAACAGGCAAAATCAAGATGTTTTGATCATGTTAGTATGTATCATGCTTTCTGAACACAATTTTATCATGATTCAAAATCTTAAAAAACACCCAAATCTGATTTTCTGGAATGAAACTTTGCGACAGTCATGGTAAACATTGAGGTTGATGTCACATTACGGCCATGAGGACAAAGCAGCTAGCTAATGCAGAACCCTGTTCAATCAAGAGCATTTTTAAAGGCATTTTATTCATGTTCATCTTTGATTATGATCATCTATATTGGGTGGGTTTGGCTAAATCAGCAAAGGCAGATAGAGAAATGACCATAAAATATGCTTAACACCAGTTGAGAATAAAAAATGGTTTGAGAAACATTTGGCACGTAATCAAAATACAAATTTAAATAGGTAATTTTATTGGAAAGGTAGGTGAAGTTTTCTTATTTTGATAAAAAAAGTATCATGAAAATCTACTCTGAACATGTACATCAAACTGAAATCTCAGGGAGCTTTGCTTTTTTTCCCAGTTAATTCCTATCAAACTGTACCTTTCTTCAGGGAAACACAAGAAACTTTCATGATAGCATGATTACAGAATATTGATTCTTGCTTCAAAATGGCTGGATTAATTTCTGATGGCTAAGTTTGTACTCTGTAAGACTGCAGTGCCTCCAAATAAGTATTAGAAACCATAAATCACGCTTTGACCAGGATATTGTACTTGGTTCCTCCGTCTCTCTTGTCCATTGTTATGCAAGTCCAGCCATGTTGATTTTCAAGCCAACATTCTCCTTGAATTTCTGTTACCTCGCCACTTTGTTTCAAAATGGCTATTTCTCATTGATCGCATGCGCTGTCCTGGTCCATCAGCCTGTATAACCAAGGCTGTTGTCTGCATGTCAACTTTATCACATGACCCAACTCTACCATCTACTGAAATCTTTAGCATTTCCATAAAATCTATTGAAGTAATTAGCACAATAAAAGTGTGAACATGTACATGTACCTATTGCTTACTTATTTCGCATGAACAGAATTAAACATGGTTTTTCAGTAAGTAGTGATAAATATGATTTCAAATCCATGGAATTCTCTAGGTTTCCACGGAATTTTTCAGGTTTCCATGGAATTCTTCAAGTTTCCATGAAAACTAAAACAATTGTCTTCATAGGAGTGGTAATTTCTTTAGTATTTCATGAATCAACAAATAAATAAATACACTGATGTGTGTTATGGACATCCAAATGTGATCTGGAGCTCCATGGAAAACATGGGGGCTATCTGGATGTTGTCACACATGAAATGGGACAGACAAGAATTGTCAGCAGTACCATACTTATGTCTTGTTTTAATTGAGCTGAAGGACCTCAGAATAGACTCAACATGAAGGAAACAGTTTCCTTGATATAGTAATTGAATGGACTGGATGATACAAAATATAGATACACAAGTTTGGGGAAATTTGTAAACCCTTTTGATGTACCCCAATAAGCAGTTCAAACAATACAGAAAAGCTTCAGGATCTTAAAAGGAAAGACAACACTACATCAAATGTTTATATGTATCAGTATAAAGAGTCACATTTAAATTTCAGAAAGCATCACTTTTTTATTTTGTGAATAACTGAGATATCGCAGTTCAGAAAAACCAAAAATGCCCGTGTAGGGAAAATTGAACTGGTGTCCATACTCTCAGTTTTTACCAATGAAGGGCGAGATATTTCTACCACTCGATAAGGCACCCAGTTCTCTTTAACCTAGTTTACCATTTTGCCTTGTAGAAATAGTGTTAAATCAGCTGCTTTTCTTCTGATTACCAGACAATTCTGATATTGTTTAAATCAATTTTCAGTGAGAAAGTGGTAGTGGAATACATCAGGCGTTATTTCCCAAGGTCTCCACCAGGGGGCCACAATGTGTCGCCTTCAGGTGTAATAATATATAAGGTAACTGTACTTCACACAACAAGGTAGTGTCTCGCCTTGATCTATTGCTGAAGAGTGTAGGGTATGGATGATGTGAAGAGTGTAGGGTATGGATGTTGTGAAGAGTTTAGGTTGCAGATGACGTGAAGAGTGTAGGGTAGGGATGACGTGAAGAGGTTAGGGTAGGGGAGACATGAAGAGTGTAGGGTAGGGTAGGGATGACATGAAGAGTGTAGGGTAGGGATGACATGAAGAGTGTAGGGTAGGGATGACATGAAGAGTGTAGGGTACAGATGACGTGAAGAGTGTAGGGTAGGGATGACGTGAAGAGGTTAGGGTAGGGATGACGTGAAGAGGTTAGGGTAGGGATGACGTGAAGAGGTTAGGGTAGGGATGACGTGAAGAGTGTGTACGGATGACGTGAAGGCTGTAGGGTGCGGATGATGTTAAGGGTGTAGCGTGCGGATGATGTGAAGAGTGTAGTGTACGGATAACGTGAAGAGTGTAGTGTACGGATAACGTGAAGAGTGTAGGGGGCGGTGACATGAAGAGTGTAGGGCACAGATGACGGGAAGAGTGTGGGGTACGGTGACCTGAAGGGTGTTGGGCACGGATGACGTGAAGAGTGTAGGGCACGGATGGCGTGAAGAGTGTAGGGAAGGAATGATGTGAAGAGTGTAGGGCTGGGATGACGTGAAGAGTGTAGGGCATGGATGACGTGAAGAGTGTAGGGAAGGAATGATGTGAAGAGTGTAGGGCACGGATGACGTGAAGTGTGTAGGGTGCGGATGACGTGAAGAGTTTAGGGTACGGATGAGTATGGAGGTCATGTTTTTATAGTTATTAAGAACATAATAAGAAAAAACCTAGTTCCATCTAGGTCTGCATATAGACTCCTCTTCTGAAATAACTTTGGTTATTTTTTTTGTTGTCGTTTCTTTTAATGACAGTAAGTGATCCATGGTGTTTTCCGGTCTTGCATGAACTTTGATGAGGAACTTCCGTGTATAAGCCAGACCAAATGGCCTGTTAGTGAGTTGATTGTCCAGTTCTTTATAATGACTAACCTGTTTGAACCACTCCAAGTAGGTTATGTGTACAGACCTATGTGTCGTATCGGGTATTCAAAGCGCAGCCGAGGCACATATTTTGATTACAAACAACTTACATATCGGCATGATACACGATTTAGATACTGATTTCATGCATTTACAACACTCAGGATTCGTCTTCCGTCATCATTGAAAACTGTTGATTGCTTCTCTTTGAATGATGTCGTCCTCATATTTTGCTTGATATACTTTCTTAGTTCTTTGGTGGTTTGTGTTGTGCCTTTGCGGTTATTAACCTGAACATCCATCTTTGGTGACGGCTGATGAAGGAATGTCTGTTTTGAGGCATAAAGTTACATCCTCTTCGTGAAACGGGCCGCAGGTTTTTGATTGTCACAGGTGCTAGTACAGCTAGTACATATTTTCTTCTGAATGGGAGGGGGGGGGGGGCCTCCGTGGCTCAGTTGGTTAGCACGCTAGCACAGCGTAATGACCCAGGAGACCTCACCAATGCGGTCGCTGTGAGTTCAAGTCCAGCTCATGCTGGGGGGCAGTTGTCATGATAAAAGTTTCCCATGAGCAATTAAACTTTTCACAAATGACTTCAGCAGCACATGCCATCTGACTGCTTAACAGAGTATTTTATCTTGCACTGAATAAATCATAACGTATTGGGAGTCTTCCTTATTTGGAAACAAAATTTGTTCATATTCATTCGAGAAATTTTCCAGAGGTGATCAGTTTTTGTCAAAATCAAATATTGATTTGGAGATGACTTTGGCACCATCTGTGACCTATTCAAGGTTTCACTGTGTGTCTTTTGATTTGCTCATATTTGTTATTAAGAATTTCCAAACACTGTCAATTTTGGCCCAAATCAAATGCTGATCATGAAGTAACTTTGACACTACCAATAACCTTCCATCCATGGCTTTTCTGCCTACTTTGTTTGGTCGTCTAGTTTGTCTGCTCTCTAGTGTTTACCTTTACGTGAAAGTTTGTAACAGTTTTAAAGTTTTACTCTTTGGGGTGTGTGTACATTGTGTAATTACCCTGTGTAAGAGAAGCCTTGGATATTGATTGGTCGTAGCTGTCAGGTCAGCCTATGTGAGACAGCCCCTCGGCCTCATACTGAGCTGCTTGTATGTGTTTTGTTCTCGCCATTGTAAGGCCATTGTTAGGGGGAGCCGGTGTTAAGCTCTGGTCGTTCTCACAGAGTCCAAGTGTGTTTACCAGGGCTATAGATCACCTTATACTCCAGCGCTAAGGCCATACAATCAGCCTGTTAATGGAGGAGAGGGTCGAGGCCCACTGTGTGGGGTGGCGAGGACAGGGTTCCGATACTCATCGCCCCACCGTCGTCGTTGGTCGCTAGAGTCTGTAACGCAGTCTTAAGGCACCTTTGTTGAGCCTGGTGGGAAGGCCTCAGCTGGGGATGGTCGACACTCCAAACAACATCAAATAGAGGCTGATTACCCAGCGTCCCGCCCTCACACCTGCTCACATCACTCCTTTTCTCAGATCAATCCGTCCTATAGATTTCCACTCCTTCCTCTCTACACACACATATGTGCTGTCACTGCATGTTAAATTTTGCCAATGTATCGACCTAGTCTCGGAGCTCTGGGACAAGATTCCAAGTCATTGGCAGCTGAGTGCCAAGTTTTTTCCCCCACCATCTCATCTGTGAGCTTAGGTGGAATTACTCAAGCACAAACAGCTTTTAGCTATTGAACTGTATCATTTCAATACCCCTTTTTTGGAGGCTGCTGTTCCAAAACTTTTATAAGTTATGGACCTTGTAGATCTATGTATGGTGAATGTTCATGCAAACAGACCTTGTAGATCTATAATTGATGAATGTTCATGCGAACAGACCTTGTAGATCTATGTATGGTGAATGTTCATGCAAACAGACCTTGTAGATCTATGTATGGTGAATGTTCATGCGAACAGACCTTGTAGATCTATGTATGGTGAATGTTCATGCAAACAGACCTTGTAGATCTATTTATGGTGAATGTTCATGCGAACAGACCTTGTAGATCTATGTATGGTGAATGTTCATGCGAACAGACCTTGTAGATATATGTATGGTGAATGTTCATGCAAACAGACCTTGTAGATATATGTATGGTGAATGTTCATGCGAACAGACCTTGTAGATCTATGTATGGTAAATGTTCATGCAAACAGACCTTGTAGATCTATGTATGGTGAATGTTCATGCAAACAGACCTTGTAGATCTATTTATGGTGAATGTTTATGCAAACAGACCTTGTAGATCTATGTATGGTGAATGTTCATGCAAACAGATATTGTAGATCTATTTATGGTGAATGTTCATGCGAACAGACCTTGTAGATCTATTTATGGTGAATGTTTATGCAAACAGACCTTGTAGATCTATGTATGGTGAATGTTCATGCGAACAGACCTTGTAGATCTATTTATGGTGAATGTTCATGCAAACAGACCTTGTAGATCTATGTATGGTGAATGTTCATGCAAACAGATCTTGTAGATCTATGATTGGTGAATGTTCATGCGAACAGACCTTGTAGATCTATGTATGGTAAATGTTCATGCAAACAGACCTTGTAGATCTATGTATAGTGAATGTTCATGCAAACAGACCTTGTAGATCTATAATTGGTGAATGTTCATGCAAACAGACCTTGTAGATCTGTGTATGGTGAATGTTCATGCAAACAGACCTTGTAGATATATGTATAGTGAATGTTCATGCGAACAGACCTTGTAGATCTATGTATGGCGAATGTTCATGCAAACAGACCTTATAGATCTATGTATGGTGAATGTTCATGCAAACAGACCTTGTAGATCTATTTATGGTGAATGTTCATGCAAACAGACCTTGTAGATCTATGTATGGCGAATGTTCATGCAAACAGACCTTATAGATCTATGATTGGTGAATGTTCATGCGAACAGACCTTGTAGATATATGTATGGTGAATGTTCATGCAAACAGATCTTGTAGATCTATGTATGGTGAATGTTCATGCAAACAGACCTTGTAGATATATGTATGGTGAATGTTCATGCAAACAGACCTTGTAGATCTATGTATGGCGAATGTTCATGCAAACAGACCTTATAGATCTATGATTGGTGAATGTTCATGCAAACAGACCTTGTAGATCTATGTATGGTGAATGTTCATGCAAACAGATCTTGTAGATATATGTATGGTGAATGTTCATGCAAACAGACCTTGTAGATCTATGTATGGCGAATGTTCATGCAAACAGACCTTATAGATCTATGATTGGTGAATGTTCATGCAAACAGACCTTGTAGATCTATGTATGGTGAATGTTCATGCAAACAGATCTTGTAGATATATGTATAGTGAATGTTCATGCAAACAGACCTTGTAGATATATGTATAGTGAATGTTCATGCAAACAGACCTTGTAGATCTATGTATGGTGAATGTTCATGCAAACAGACCTTGTAGATCTATGTATGGTGAATGTTCATGCAAACAGACCTTGTAGATCTATGATTGGTGAATATTCATGCAAACAGACCTTGTAGATATATGTATGGTGAATGTTCATGCAAACAGACCTTATAGATCTATGATTGGTGAATGTTCATGCGAACAGACCTTGTAGATCTATGTATGGTGAATGTTCATGCAAACAGATCTTGTAGATCTATGATTGGTGAATGTTCATGTAAACAGACCTTGTAGATCTATGTATGGTGAATGTTCATGCGAACCGACCTTATAGATCTATGATTGGTGAATGTTCATGCGAACAGACCTTGTAGATCTATGTATGGTGAATGTTCATGCAAACAGACCTTGTAGATCTATGTATGGTGAATGTTCATGCAAACAGATCTTGTAGATCTATGATTGGTGAATGTTCATGCGAACAGACCTTGTAGATATATGTATAGTGAATGTTCATGCAAACAGACCTTGTAGATATATGTATGGTGAATGTTCATGCAAACAGACCTTGTAGATATATGTATAGTGAATGTTCATGCAAACAGACCTTGTAGATCTATGTATGGTGAATGTTCATGCGAACAGACCTTGTAGATCTATGTATGGTAAATGTTCATGCAAACAGATCTTGTAGATCTATGTATGGTAAATGTTCATGCGAACCGACCTTATAGATCTATTTATGGTGAATGTTCATGCAAACAGACCTTGTAGATCTATGTATGGTGAATGTTCATGTAAACAGACCTTGTAGATCTATGTATGGTGAATGTTCATGCAAACAGACTTTGTAGATCTATTTATGGTGAATGTTCATGCAAACAGATCTTATAGATCTATGTATGGTGAATGTTCATGCAAACAGACCTTGTAGATCTATTTATGGTGAATGTTCATGTGAACAGACCTTGTAGATCTATGTATGGTGAATGTTTATGCGAACAGACCTTGTAGATCTATGTATGGTAAATGTTCATGCAAACAGACCTTGTAGATATATGTATGGTGAATGTTCATGCAAACAGACCTTGTAGATCTATGTATGGTGAATGTTCATGCAAACAGATCTTGTAGATCTATGATTGGTGAATGTTCATGCAAACAGACCTTGTAGATCTATTTATGGTGAATGTTTATGCGAACAGACCTTGTAGATCTATGTATGGTAAATGTTCATGCAAACAGACCTTATAGATCTATAATTGGTGAATGTTCATGCAAACAGACCTTGTAGATCTATGTATGGTGAATGTTCATGCAAACAGATCTTGTAGATCTATTTATGGTGAATGTTCATGCAAACAGATCTTGTAGATCTATGTATTGTGAATGTTCATGCAAACAGATCTTGTAGATCTATTTATGGTGAATGTTTATGCAAACAGACCTTGTAGATGTATGTATGGTGAATGTTCATGCAAACAGACCTTGTAGATCTATTTATGGTGAATGTTCATGCAAACAGATCTTGTAGATCTATGATTGGTGAATATTCATGCGAACAGACCTTGTAGATCTATGTATGGTGAATGTTCATGCAAACAGACCTTGTAGATCTATGTATGGTAAATGTTCATGCAAACAGACCTTGTAGATCTATGTATGGTGAATGTTCATGCGAACAGACCTTATAGATCTATGATTGGTGAATGTTCATGCGAACAGACCTTGTAGATCTATGTATGGTGAATGTTCATGCAAACAGATCTTGTAGATCTATGTATGGTGAATGTTCATGCAAACAGACCTTGTAGATCTATTTATGGTGAATGTTCATGCAAACAGACCTTGTAGATATATGTATGGTGAATGTTCATGCAAACAGACCTTGTAGATCTATGTATGGTGAATGTTCATGCAAACAGACCTTGTAGATCTATTTATGGTGAATGTTCATGCAAACAGATCTTGTAGATCTATGATTGGTGAATGTTCATGTAAACAGACCTTGTAGATCTATGTATGGTGAATGTTCATGCAAACAGATCTTGTAGATATATGTATGGTGAATATTCATGCAAACAGATCTTGTAGATCTATGTATGGTGAATGTTCATGTAAACAGACCTTGTAGATCTATGTATGGTGAATGTTCATGCAAACAGACTTTGTAGATCTATGTATGGTGAATGTTCATGCAAACAGATCTTATAGATCTATGTATGGTGAATGTTCATGCAAACAGACCTTGTAGATCTATTTATGGTGAATGTTCATGTGAACAGACCTTGTAGATCTATTTATGGTGAATGTTTATGCGAACAGACCTTGTAGATCTATGTATGGTAAATGTTCATGCAAACAGACCTTGTAGATCTATTTATGGTGAATGTTCATGCAAACAGACCTTGTAGATCTATGTATGGTGAATGTTCATGCAAACAGATCTTGTAGATCTATTTATGGTGAATGTTCATGCAAACAGATCTTATAGATCTATGTATGGTGAATGTTCATGCAAACAGACCTTGTAGATCTATTTATGGTGAATGTTTATGCAAACAGACCTTGTAGATCTGTGTATGGTGAATGTTCATGCGAACAGACCTTGTAGATCTATTTATGGTGAATGTTCATGCAAACAGACCTTATAGATCTATGTATGGTGAATGTTCATGCAAACAGACCTTGTAGATATATGTATGGTGAATGTTCATGCAAACAGACCTTGTAGATCTATGTATGGTGAATGTTCATGCAAACAGATCTTGTAGATCTATTTATGGTGAATGTTCATGCAAACAGATCTTGTAGATCTATGTATGGTGAATGTTCATGCGAACAGACCTTGTAGATATATATATGGCGAATGTTCATGCAAACAGACCTTTTAGATCTATTTATGGTGAATGTTCATGCAAACAGACCTTGTAGATCTATGTATGGTGAATGTTCATGCAAACAGATCTTGTAGATCTATTTATGGTGAATGTTCATGCAAACAGATCTTATAGATCTATGTATGGTGAATGTTCATGCAAACAGACCTTGTAGATCTATTTATGGTGAATGTTTATGCAAAACAGACCTTGTAGATCTGTGTATGGTGAATGTTCATGCGAACAGACCTTGTAGATCTATTTATGGTGAATGTTCATGCAAACAGACCTTATAGATCTATGTATGGTGAATGTTCATGCAAACAGACCTTGTAGATATATGTATGGTGAATGTTCATGCAAACAGACCTTGTAGATATATGTATGGTGAATGTTCATGCAAACAGACCTTGTAGATATATGTATGGTGAATGTTCATGCAAACAGACCTTGTAGATATATGTATAGTGAATGTTCATGCGAACAGACCTTGTAGATATATATATGGCGAATGTTCATGCAAACAGACCCTTTAGATCTATAATTGGTGAATGTTCATGCAGGCAGACTTTGTAGATCTATATATGGTGAATGTTCATGTAAATAGACTTGTAGGTATATTTATGGTGAATGTTTATGCGAACAGACCTTGTAGATATATGTATGGTGAATGTTCATGCAAACAGATCTTGTAGATCTATGTATGGTGAATGTTCATGCGAACAGACCTTATAGATCTATGTATGGTGAATGTTCATGTGAACCGACCTTATAGGTATATGTATGGTGAATGTTCATGCAAACAGACCTTGTAGATATATGTATGGTGAATGTTCATGCAAACAGATCTTGTAGATATATGTATGGTGAATGTTCATGCGAACCGACCTTATAGATCTATGTATGGTGAATGTTCATGCAAACAGATCTTGTAGATATATGTATAGTGAATGTTCATGCAAACAGACCTTGTAGATATATGTATAGTGAATGTTCATGCAAACAGACCTTGTAGATCTATGTATGGTGAATGTTCATGCAAACAGACCTTGTAGATCTATGTATGGTGAATGTTCATGCAAACAGACCTTGTAGATCTATGTATGGTGAATATTCATGCAAACAGACCTTGTAGATCTATGTATGGTGAATGTTCATGCAAACAGATCTTGTAGATCTATGTATGGTGAATGTTCATGCAAACAGACCTTGTAGATCTATGTATGGTAAATGTTCATGCAAACAGACCTTGTAGATCTATGTATGGTAAATGTTCATGCAAACAGATCTTGTAGATATATGTATGGTGAATGTTCATGTGAAAAGACCTTATAGGTATATGTATGCAAAAAGACCTTGTAGATATATGTATCGAGGAATGTTCATGCAAACAAATCTTGTAGATATATTGGGGCCTCCGTGGCTCAGTCGGTTAGCGCGCTAGCACAGCGTAATGACCTAGGAGCCTCTCACCAATGCGGTCGCTGTGAGTTCAAGTCCAGCTTATGCTGGCATCCTCTCCGACCGTAAGTAAGAAGGTCAGCAGCAACCTGCGGATGGTCGTGGGTTTCCCCTGGGCTGTGCCCGGTTTCCACCCACCATAATGCTGGCCGCCGTCTTATAACTGAAATATTCTTGAGTACGGCGTAAAACACCAATCAAATAAATAAATAACTTGTAGATATATGTATGGTGAATGTTCCACCCACCATAATACTGGCCGCCGTGGTATAAGTGAAATATTCTTGAGTACGGTGTAAAGTACCAATCAAACGAATAAATAAATAAATCAAAACATCTAAGGGGCCTCCGCATTAGGCCCTGGTTAGCACATTAGCGCAGCGTAATGACCCAGAAGCCTCTCAACAATGCGGTGGCTGTGAGTTCAAGTCCAGCTCATGCTGGCCTCCTATCCGGCAGTACGTGGGAAGGTCTGTCAGCAACCTGCACATGGTCGTGGGTTTTCCCCGGGCTCTGCCCGATTTCCTCATAATGCTGGCCACCGTCGTATAAGTGAAATATTCTTGAGTACGGTCAAATAAATAAATAAATAAATCAAAACACCTATACAAGATCAATAGAACTCTGAGTCTCGGGCAAAAAAGGTGACTAATAAAGCCACGGGCAAAGTTTTTTAGAACAGATGCAGTAGTTACCAACATGGTGTGATGTAAGCGGTCTGATATCATCTTTCTGTTAAAGAAGAATAGAACTGTCCAGACTCAGGCAAAGGGATTGCTGCCGGTGACATAGTCATGGTAGTCAGATATACATTTAGTACTGTACATATGCCCCGAAGTTGCCCAGGGTTGTAGAACTTGTACAATATGCCGTGGACACAATGTACCCTGTACTGTTGTATCTAGTTTTGTATCTGCATGTGCTTGATTCACTACTGAACAGCATTGGTGCACAAAATTTTTACAGTATCATTGTCTATACTTGGAATTTAAACATCAGCATGTGTTTATAACAAAAGTGAATACTGTATAAATGTGAAATGTGTCATACAGTTACATTGGTCATGGGGGTTAGCATGCCAGCACAGTGCAATGAGCCTCTCACCAATGTGGGTGCTGTGAGTTCTTGCCCAGCTCACGCTAGCTTCCTCTCCACAGGGTACTGAAAGACCTTCAGAGGTCCGGCCATGGGTTTAACCCAGGTTCTTCCTGGTTTCCTCCCACCATAATGCTGGCCGTTGTCGTATAAGTGAAGTATTCTTGAGTGTAGCGTAAAAATACCAATCACATAAATAAATGATACAGTCAGGTGTATGCTGCCTATAACATATCTTCTGATGAGTGACAGTTCAAGCAGTGTACATGCCAAGTCATCTTTTAGTCTTGTCCATAAACAAATTTTATCTATAAACCTTTGAAAAAAAAAAAAGATGCCCATTTCCTGCAGAACAAGAAGTGGTTCAGACCAATAAACCATATCTCAGAGGGTATGGTAGCAATGTATTTAAACAACAGATTTACCTGCTTTATAAGAACTGAAGAGGTCTGAAATATAGTGTGGACAGTGCAGCCTGAAGACTATCTTCCCTTTTCACAGAAGCGTAGAAGTTCATAACTGGATTTGAGGTGAAGGCATCAAATGTGTGTAAATGCAAAAAGAGTGGAATACATTGTAATTAGTCATGTTGGGTGGCAGAGTGGCTACAGTACATTACAAGTTTGTGGGTTCAGTCCCAGTGTGAGAGATGGGATTTTCCAGATTGCCCTTCCATTATTCTTGAGGCCTTGGTGACAATCAGCGGGTGATGACGATTTATTGTGTTGTCTTACATGAAAGTTATTAAAGACCACTTGCCTTCCACAAATATGCTCTATGTCCTAGATGTCCAGTTGTTGCAGTTTTGTGCCTGGCCCTCAAGTGTCCTCATCACTAGCTAAATGATGATTCAGTCAATCAAATAAATAAAGAAATAAGTAAAGATGTCAGACAAGTTGGGTGGAATTGAAGGATATTTTAGTGAGCATCCAGTTGAATCAGTCATGTTGATTTTTGTCATCATGTGCTTTTATTTTTTGTTGTTTTCCAGAAAGACTTGTGATGGTGATATATTGTGACCTGGGTGGGCACAAATGATGATGTACATTCATATATGCATCCATACACATGCAGAGTGACTAATTGATCTACATATGAACATAGGGTACAGATATAAACCTTCTGAGTTGCGATGGTTACTAATGGTTTAATAAGGTAAGTTAATTAAATTTCATATGCATTCATGTTACAGTAGGGATTTTCAGCTTTGGGAAAAAAAATGTTGTTAGCATTGCTTTTCAAGATTCTTACCAGTACAGATGTAAACTTGGGCTGAAAACTTTGCCATCATGTAACTTGTGACACCTGTCTTGATAGGAACTCTTCATGGTGTACAGTATGATGTAGTCATGATAGTCAAACAGTGCATGTGTGCCCATCCAGGTCACAGTACATGTACACTGAAACTTCACATATGAAATGTTGCTATGAGACACACTCTTACCTATATAAAGTCATCTATTTACCACTAGTTTTATGATTGTGGACAACTTTTCATCTGTACAACAAGTGTACATTTAAGGCACAATGTATATAACACTTGACAGAACACAGCTGGGCAGATATGACCCTCAAGGTTGTTGTGATGGCTGTAACGAGGATAAAGTCACGTTCCAGTTACAAGAAATCTCGCTGAGCCAGGCAATTAGCACCTGTGCTTGTTTGTTTCTGTCCACTGCACGTGACACCTGTTTGCCAGGTGTGAACATCACCTGGGCAGACAAACAGGTACACGTATCAAGTCAGGAGACCACAACATCCCATGTTGAGGAATGACGTTCTTTTCCAGCACTGGCCCAAACACCTGTGCATGTTTACATACAAACTCCCACCTGCTCATTGTTGAGCTTCGCTATCTTACCCGGACATCGTTGACTTACATGCTTAGTTAAGAATGTATGACAAGTGGATGAAAGTATTAAGGTACACATGGTCCATTAGGTGGATCATTCCGTTGGATGTTTCGTCATGCATTTTGTCCAAGGGCATGCATGGTAATGGTAAGCTTTATAAGCTCCCTTCTGTAAACGCCTTGTCTCTTGTTCTTTTGTCCAATTGTCTGTATTGAAATGAAATGTCTTCTTGACTTGGTCCTGGGTGTAACAATACATGAAGTTTCGTGTACACCTCACTGTGTCCTGATATATCCAAATAAAGCCAACTCTTTCACTCTTTTTTATGGCAGCTTGACTTGTTTTATGTGACTAATCAAATGAAAACAGGGCAAGCTCTAATTCTGTGCATTTCATTTGTAGAATTCACCTTTATAATTCACATATAACATCTTTGTGAAATTCAGGAATTCTTAACAAAAAATGTGCATGTGTCAAAAAACCTTTACTAAGATGTGAAATCCAAATTTACTAGATGCCAACCTTCGAATTGTTACCAAATTTTAGTACTTATATTATGATGGCAACCCGCCAATCATTTTCAAATTTCGAACAGCTTGATCACAGCATACATGTAACCTCTTGGATGCTGTGAACATTTAGGTTTAAGAGTCAGGCTGAAGGTTTGAGATGTCTAGTCTCTTACTCATTTTTCCAATACTCACTATCTCATACATGTGCAGACATGTAAACTTGAACTTTTTGGTGTCATCTAACATGAAATGTACTTGCTTTACAACAAGAGAGTCACATGTACCACAAAAATGGCTTTTGATGAACATGTGATAGCTGATATGAACAACTGACTGATATTATTGGTACCAGAGTGGACGATGGATCACTTGTGTTTACGTCCTGCTCACCTCGGCCGTACTGCACTCACCTCGGCTGTACTGCACTCACCTGTGTGCAATCAGCTTACCCGAGACCAGGCTCAGCCCTACGTGTGCAGGGGTTAGTCCAGGCTGTCTCAGCTCAGCTGTGCCAACAGGGTGAGACAGAAATCTCCAATAAATCCACATTTCCTCACCATTCTTCTGTGTCATTAGTGTAGATAATGACATGTGAGAGTTTGCAAATACTTTGATCATTTTAGAATTTGTCAAATCATGATGGAGAATTATATATTTCTACACGCACACGGAGAATAACATTGCACCAGTTTGTTCTTGGCCTGTGCTCTTCGTTCATGTACATGTACACTTTTGTTGTACTCTGAGGACATTTCTTTGCTAAATTTATGAGCAGGTCTGATGATACTTTTGAGTTAAATGAGTGAAAACAAAGACTGGCTGGTTGATAGATACTGTGTTAATTGTCCAGAACAGGAATGTACAAAGCTTTGGTGGTTATATACATTTTATTTATTTATTTGATTGGTGTTTTACGCCGTACTCAAGAACATTTCACTTATACAAGGGCGGCCAGCATTATTGTGGGAAGAAACCAGGCAGAACCCAGGAAAAACCCACGACCATCTGGCAGACTTTCCCACATATGGCCGGAGAATAAGCCAGCATGAGCTGGACTTGAACTCACATATACATTAAAAAAATTCTTGACTGTTTCGTGACATATTTCCCTCCACTGGATGTCCCTGATATGTCACAAGCATTTAAGTTAAATCTGATGAGAGTTTAGTAGGCTAATTACATCTGCTTTCATTATCATTGCAATTGTGGGTACAACAAAGCATGTAAGGATGTTGGTATAAAATTTTTCAAAGCCGATTTTTTACTGTGATAAGGCAAGCCTTGTGCGAGTTAATCATGACCAGCTTTGTGCAGGCATGATATCCATGTACATGTATGGTGGACATGTGATGTGGACATGTGTGGTGGATATGTGATGTGGACATGTGTGGTGGACATCTGATGTGGACATGTATGGTGGACATGTGATGTGGACATGTATGGTGGACATGTGATGTATGGTGGACATGTGATGTATGGTGGACATGTGATGTGGACATGTATGGTAGACATGTGATGTGGACATGCATGGTGGACATGTGATGTATGGTGGACATGTGATGTATGGTGGACATGTGATATGGACACGTATGGTGGACATGTGATGTGGACATGTATGGTGGACATGTGATGTATGGTGGACGTGTGATGTATGGTGGACATGTGATGTAATGGGGGAGATGTGATGTGGACATGTATGGTGGACATGTGATGTGGACATGCATGGTGGACATGTGATGTGGACATGTATGGTAGACATGTGATGTGATGTGGACATGTATGGTGGACATGTGATGTGGACATGCATGGTGGACATGTGATCTTCAGATGTATAGTGGACATGTGGGGGTGGACATGTGATGTGGACATGTTGGTTGGACATGTGATGTGGAAACGTATGGTGGACATGTGATGTGGACATTTATGGTGGACATAGATAGTGGACATACGGGGTGGACATGTGGTGTGGACATGTATGGTGGACATGTGATGTGTACATGTATGGTGGACATGTGATATGTACGGTGGACATGTGATATGTACATGTATGGTGTACATTTGATGTGTACATGTATGGTGTACATGTGATGTCTACATGTATGGCAGACATGTGGTGTGGACATGTGATTCTGACATATATAGTGGACATGTGATGTGGACATGTGGGCTGGACATGTGATGTGGACATCAGGGTTGGACATGTGATGTGGACACGTATGGTGGACATGTGATGTGGACATGTATGGTGGACATGTATAGTGAACATATGGGTGGACATGTGATGTGGACATGTGATGTTTACATGTATGGTGGACATGTGATCTTCACATGTATAGTGGACATGTGGGGTGGACGTGTGATGTGGACATGTGATGTGGACATGTGGGCTGGACATGTGATGTGGACACGTATGGTGGACATGTGATGTGGACATGTATGGTGGACATGTATAGTGAACATATGGGGTTGAACATGTGATGTGGACATGTGATGTTTACATGTATGGTGGACATGTGATCTTCACATGTATAGTGGACATGTGGGGTGGACGTGTGATGTGGACATGTGATGTGGACATGTGGGCTGGACATGTGATGTGGACACGTATGGTGGACATGTGATGTGGACATGTATGGTGGACATGTATAGTGGACATATGAGGTGGAGATGTGATGTGGACATGTATGTTGGACATGTATGTTGGACATGTATATTGGACATGTATATTGGACATGTGATGTGTACATGTATGGTGGACATGTGATGTTGACATGTATGGTGGACATGTCACATGTGCATGTATGGTGTACATGTGCTGTACATGTTTGGTGGACAGATGCTGTACATCTACTGTAGATGCTAAGCATGTTTACTAATCTGTCATTGTGCTGTGTGTCGTGTTATGCTTCTTTATTGCAGATCTTACAATTATGACCAGAACTAAAAACAGGTGAGTAAACATAGTTAGGTAGGGTTTCAACCTCCAGGTATGTAGTGAATACAGTAATTGATTGCTGCTGTTGATTAATCATGTATTAATGTAGCTCATTACTATGCGTACAGACAGGTGTTGTAGAACATCTCGTCAGTACGTTGCAATCCATCATTCTTCTGAACTGACAGTTACATTGTTAATAATTTAGAGGAGAGAATTCATTTCTAATTGCCCGCCATGCAGTGGGAAATCTAGCTGAACACTAAATAATCTACTGGAGATAAGAACTTTCAATCTAAAAGGTCATTTGACAATTGAGTGTTGATACTGAAGTTTCCCCCAATAAAATTATGGATTGAACAAAAAAGGTTATTTATTAAAGAAATCAATCTCACTTGTAGATGTAATTTAAAAGAAGATAACTTTATTGCCCCAGGTTTCTGGTGTTTATAATGTCAGTTTTGTCTTAATCTTTATTAATGTCTTAAAATTAAAATGTTTAACTTCTTGGTCCATTATTACTGTTGTGTATATGTAAGAAGAACTTCAGTGCTTACATTTAACACTGTTAATCAACACAAAGACACTGCCCCTAATTTTGCTCACATTTATGTTACTTGAGGTAAGCTTGACTTGTTTGAGAGTTTGAACTTTATCCTTATAACTTAGGCTTAGTTGTAGTTTTTGATAATTTGCTGCCATCACTGATCTTAGTGCCAGTTAGATTCCAAGAAAGTTGACAAGCTTGTTTACAGTGATATTTTGACTGTACAGGCTATAAATGTTTGTTGGTGATAGGGTGGGGTGGGAACGGGGAACAGGGGCGGGGGACAGGGGTTCCATGGACAAAGGGTCATCATGCTAAAAGTTCTGTCAGTAACCTGTAGCTGGCAAGGGGTATTCTCCTGTCATAATACTTGCTGCAGTTGTGCAAGTAAAATATTCCTGAGTACGGAGTAAAACACCAATCAGTTAAATAAATTAATAAATCTAATGTTTGTGGGAGACCACTTGTGCATATCTGAACGTCACCTGTGCGGAAATTTCATCATTGACCTGCCAGACCGGGGAACTTCAGTTTCCTGTACCCATATAAATTACTGCCATCATATATGTGAATATTTCTTAAATATGGTGTACGGCATAAAACCCAAATCAAGTAAATAAATTAATATGATGTTGTAGCAACAATCAAATAAATGAGCAAATTATTTCAAGCACAAAGACGTTTTGTACTATGTTTACAATGGACAGGAAGCAGAGAAGTAATGTCTAATAAAACCCTGCAGCCTGTTGAATCATTGAACAGGCTTGAACAGAGATAGTGTGATGAGAGCCCACTGCCACACACTGGGTAATTCACAGCTCTTGTACCATCCATTCACCTCTTCCTGAAGGAGAAAGTCTCTGAGGTTGTTTAAATACAGAACAGCTAGGTTCACGACCCTACATGTTTGTTGTAGCTCTTGTTATTAAAGATCTGTTTAGGTAGAGAGAAGAGAGCGTACATAGCTGTCTTCTCTATAACTGTTGATTGTCAGTCAGAAGTGTTGCCTGTCTCCAGTGTAAGGGCCTGTTTGACTGTCTAAATACCTGTCTGATCAGGTGAGAAGGGTGGTAAACACTAGCACACCTGTGAGGAGCACACAGGTGTTCTACAGGTGAATCTGTCTGCCCACCTGTGCTCCGTAGACAGTTCCCCTCAATCACTTGGGTGGTCGTTACCAGCTGTTACCGAACAATAGCCAGGGAACAAGGCCAAATCAAAGGGTGTAACTAAACAGTCAAACTTCTTTACATAGCAAACATGCTTTCAGAGCTGTCTTTATGACAGAGGTGCGTGCTACTGCTGGTTACCAGAGATTGACACCTAAGTGGCTAGTAAATCTACCCTGGCTGAAAGGAAAAGTACATGCTTGGCTTTTGTGCATTGCTCTTGGTGGACAAAGCTACATACAAATTGTTTCCCCTCACCAAGTTTTTATATCTGTCTCATACAGGTTGAAGTGTTTGCAAACAGGCACAAAGCTTTTCAGATACCTGTACTTACTGATCTGACATCGGCGGGTTGAAGATTTGAATGCAAGGAAGATGGCCTAAAATTTGTCTTCTGAGGGAAACTGTTTCGCTTTTGTACGCTTATACTTAGTCAGTTGAATGAACGGTGTGGTCTAGATTTGTTTTCTAGAATTTATTTCCATACTTGTACAGTATACATGTAAGCTGTGTTTTGTGAAGAAGATATTGTAGTTTAACAGTTAGGAAGATGGTATTTCAAACTGTATTGTATCTCTACGAAGTTGTAGCTCAGTTTTAGCAAACATCTTTGTCTATATGTGCAGTTTTGTTGGCTGTGATATCTTGTCGTGTTGGGTGAACTACAGCAACTTTTCATGCTAAAGTAGCAGGCTTGTTCGTAGTTACCTCCCTTTAACTAGAACTTTCTATTCCATATAAAACCTCTACAGATCTACACCCTTAGTAAGTGAGGCAGGTCAATGTCATCTCTTGTACCTGTCATATCTCTTGTATCTGTGTTCTTGTTCACATTCCATCCTTATTGCAACAGGACACTGAAACTGATCCATGATCAAAGGTGTAAGTGGCTCTGTTTGAATCCCTGTGTGCCCTTCCCAGTCCTCTCGTCTTCTCTTCACAGAGAAAACAAATTATCCCTTCCTGATTACCGCTCGCATCATTACAACCAGGAAGATGTCCCATATGTCTCTCTACACACCTGTGAATGTTTCCATGAAAAAAATGTTCAGATTCTGTGTCATGATGATATTTTCTCTCTGGGCATTGGTTATATGGTTATGCTGTTATTCTGACAGATATTGATTTGTCTTACACTTCACACCCAGCGCCATACATCTGTCACTCATAATGGAAGGAATTTTGGTAAATAAGACTTCCAACCCCTAAAATGGCGGTGTCTCCATGTGAGGACTGCAGGCTACATTATGCTGAAGACATCATGCTTATAAAGCTGCGCGAACGTAAACCTATAGCTGTCTGTCAGACGTGATCAGGGCGTAGTAACCAAATACTGCACATTGTACCAGAATTGTCCAAATTACATGCATCAGGTTGCTAAATGTCTAAGCATAAATGTATTTGTGTGTTTTTGTGGCAAGTCCACCACCTCCCTTCCCAGCAAAGACGTGACTGAGATCTGTGTATGCCTGGATGCTGCACAGTGGTCATGATAGTTGCATAAGACAGTGTGGACTGTACATGTGGACTACTTTGTACTGTCTCTTGTATAGGTTACAAATCTTTTGTAACTTTAGTCATGTTCATGAAAACTGACAGAGCATATGGATCTTGTCTGTAGGAACATGGCGGTGGAGTTTACAAATGGAAGGCACTCCCACATGTACATCCCAGGCTGCCTGTATATACTTGTGTGTCATAACTGACTCTGTCTAAAACTGCACATCTGATCTCAGTCAAGAACTGTTCTGCTGCCATGTATGATTTTTTTTATCATTGGCTGATTTTGTTTGTTAGAGTTATGGAAAAAGCAGGCCTGTGCCAGCTACCTGTTAATTGGTTTAAGGGGAGGTAATGAGGTTGGGATTGTGTCGTGCACCCTGCCCTGATTTGATCAGACGGAGCGCAGCTGAGAGTAAGTGTGATCAGGATTTGACCCCTTCACCTCATCAATCTTCATCACAACATCACTAGCCGTTTAAGACAAAGATTTTTTAGCATCCTTGTCAAAATCAGACGATATTCGTTTTTGAAGAATGTGGTTTTGATTGCCAGAGATTCATGACCATAGCAAAATGGCTTTTCTGTCCGCATGGTTTTTTCTCCCCTAGTTTACTGTGGAGCAGGAAAAGTTTGTGTGTTAACTGGATTAAAGCTGTTGATGCTGAAATGATTCATGTATCATGCATTGATACATGCGCAGCAAGCTGAAAATATACTTCAGATTTGAAGTGGGTCATTTCTGGCTCATTCGCCCAAAGCCAAAGGTGAAAAAAATGTAGACCTGTCTAATTAGATCTGGTAAAATATGGCACCAGGGTGGTGATAAGTACATTCTTAAAGTGAAAGTTTGAAAAATTTCACTTGCTATTTAGTCATTTATTTGATTGGTGTTCACCCCGTACTCACGAATATTTCACTACATGAAGGCACCCAGTATTATGGTAGGGAGAAACTGGGCAGAGCCAGGGAGGCCTGGTGTCAGTATACAGTGACTGGAAGGGTGTCATGTGTTTCTGCTCTCTGTGGCATGTTGTTCTGGTCAGGCCTGATGTCATGCAGTCTACTGTGACCAGAAAGGTGTCATGTATTTCTGATGTCTTTGGCATGTTGTTCCAGTGAGGCCTGGTGTCAGTTTACTGTGACTGGAAGGGTGTCATGTTCATGTATTTCTGTTGTCTTTGGCATTGTATTTCAGTGAGGTCTGGGGTCAGTTTACTGTGACTGGAAGGGTGTTATGTTCATGTATTTCTGTTGTCTTTGGCATTGTATTTCAGTGAGGTCTGGTGTCAGTTTACTGTGACTGGAAGGGTGTTATGTTCATTTATTTCTGTTGCCTGTGGCACTGTATTCCAGGGAGGCCTGGTGTCAGTATACTCTGCCTGGAAGGTTGTCATGTATTTGTGGTGCCTTTGGCATGTTGTTCCAGTGAGGCCTGGTGTCAGTTTACTGTGACTAGAAGGGTGTCATGTGCATGTATTTCTGTTGTCTTTGGCATGTTTTTGCGGTGAGGCCTGGTGGCAGTTTACTGTGACTGGAAGGGTGTCATGTACATGTATTTCTGATGTCTTTGGCATTATATACCAGTGAGGCCTGGTGTCAGCCTATTGTGGCTAGAAGAGTGTCATGCCTACTGTGACTAGAAGTGTGTCATGTACATGTATTTCTGGTGTCTTTGGCATGGTATTCCAGTAAAGTCTTGTGTCAGTCCACTGTGACTAGAAGGGTGTCATGTATTTCTGGTGGACAGACATGTTCCATTGAGGCAGCACTACAGATATGTCGACATACGACTGGCCTGCTACGAGAATATATCGATGTATACATGTATGGCCAGAAGTTTGTTGCAGGTAAACAAACAATCCATCAAGAAAAATGTCAAGGGAAAACTGCCAGAAGTATACACATAAACAACTGCTCTGCAAATCCAGGATATTTTGGTCAGTGGGAGATGGATCTACATGTAGCTCAATGATGTACATTGTATATGTAAACGTGTATTAGGGGTGTGATTTCTGAACACTGGCATTATCCTCAATTGTGATACAGCTTTGATCTGGGTTGGAATTCTAGATTCACCCACTCTTGTTGCTGTTGGGACATTGATGAGAATGTTGTAGATGCAAGTCACATGTCAGTCATCAAAGTTCATCAGTAACATGCCAAAGGTGGGTGGTTTACCCCAGGCACTCAAGTTTCCTCTTGAAAATCTTTTCCCATAGGAGTGACCTTCAAACTGACCACTGTTGTGTAGTTAAAAAAGAGAAAGGAATTATTTGTACATGGATTGATGTACATGCATATTGGCGTATTTGGAAAAACACCTTAAAGGCACCTGTAAAATCTTAGTGAAGAGCATTTCAAGCATCATGGTGAGACCTTGAACATTGAGGATGCCATGTTTTGTCCTGCATGGCTTAAGTTTGGCGGAATGTTTTGCGATTGGAAGCTCCTAGCACAGAAGCTTTGGCTTTGGTGTGATGGAATGTAGCAGGGTGAGAAAAGCTTACCCTGGAACAGATTGCCTCCGTGTGGAAAAATTGAATTACTGCGCAGGCCGTAAACTAATGGTCTTATTACAACAAGTCCTAGGAGACCAGGCACAACGTCATATAGTAAATGGAATTGCTGGCCAGAGCAGCTGAGCCTCACACACTGTGTGCCAAACCTGAGCTGCAAATTTTCTGTCAAATTACATTTTCTACTTTGGCAGTACTCACTGTTATCGACTTATATGTTCTTGTGCAACAAACTTGTCTGATCCGCACAAAAAGTGCAAATGTCGTGAACAAAAAAAAATAAAAAGAAAAAAAAGCTAAGAAAAAATTGGCTTGAAGAATTTTTTTAAGAAGTGAAGAGAAAATTGTGGTGAAATTATTTTTTTGTGTACGGTAATTTTTTCCAAGAGTATCATACCAATGAAAAATTACACCAGGTATTTATTTTCCATTAGTCTTGAAAATTTTTATGAGCAAAATATTAATAATCCAACGTGATCACAGCTGAGGTGGGGATAATGGTTTCTCAGTGATGTTACATGGGTCTAAATTCTCAGCAGACATTCTTGTAGCAGCACCCTTTGTAAATGTTGATGGTGGTTATATTATTAGTAAGGTTTTGGAAAAATGCAGAAATTGGAATCGTGGTAATTCCTAGTGCAGGTTTCTGTCATCACTTATTACCAGGTGAAAACGGAGGACCTCGGCACAGTGCATGGTTGAGAATGTTTCCATTGCAATACCTGCAGTTTTGAATTGGGATTCCTTGAGATTTCCTCCCCTCTACAAGTACTTTGGGAGGCAATGTTGGAAATAAGTGTTTTAGATTTTATGTGTGGTTGTACATGAAGGTCGCTGGAGTGTAAAATGTCCATTTTGGTCGATGTCTGGCTGTCCATTTTGGTTGATCCCTGACTGTCCATTTTGGTTGATGCCTGGCACACAAACCTGTGTTTGTACATGTATGCATAGATCCGTCTTACTTCCATCAGTGCAGCATTCATACTGAGTTTGCTCTGCAGTACAAAATCTGTTTGTCAGAGAGACGTGAGAAATTTTATCACATACTTGCCAAAGGCCGGATTGTTTTACTTCGGGGTCCCCTGGACCATAAATCAAAGATGAAATATTCTTGAGTACTGTACTGAACCCCAATCAGTACCCCAATCTGAATATATAATGTGAGGACCTGCTTAAACATAAGGCGGCATATCCATACCTTGACTGTATCATACTAATAAATGATGACAGTATCTCTGGTTTGACTAGTATCACTTGCAGTACACAGTACAGACTGGACGGCCAAAAAGAGAAGGTTACAGTTTTGAAGTGAGAAGAAAAAGTGAAGGATGTGTTTGAGTGTGAGAGTTAGGTGAGATGAGGAAAAAAGTGTGATCAGGTGTCAGCAGACATTGACAGTGTTTGTTCCAGCCTTGGCATTTTGGTGTTCGGTTCATTTTTTGTAGCTGAGATTTGTGTTTCATAATAGCTTTTTTTTTTGGAGAATTTGAGTTGAGGTATTGACATTGATTTAGTGATTGACTGAACGTTCACATGCAGGTTTATGTTGATTTGGTGAAGTGTAGATGTTTTGTTTACCTTAGTTATAACACAGCTTAATTAGACTCCCCTGATACCCAGAAGGGCAATTTGCTGGGATTCTTAATACAGCCATTTATTTACCCTAATTCTTCTAAAATTTGGGACAGATATTAGTAGTCTAGAAAGTAGAATATTACATTTCTTTACAGCCTTTTGGAAAAGTAAAGATCTTAGTGTGTTATGTATTAAATGGTCTAACCGTGTGAGAAAATAAGAGCTACATATTCCTGCTAGAATTACACATATTGGCTAAAATGAGCAGACCAGGTGTCACAAAATATAGAAGATATATATATATATATATATAGTCGTGCAGGGATATGTTTTAAATATATGTGACATTGAGATTGGTGGCAACAATAAAATGAAGGAAATAATTTATTTAAAAATTTTTGTTGGAAGACTGATACCTGCACAATTTTGTCTTACTGTGCGCTCTGGCCATACATGGGAAGGTCTGTCATTAACGTGCGGATGGTCGTGGGTTTCCCCAGGGCTCTGCCCGGTTTCCTCCCACCATATAATACTGACCTCTGTTGCGTATCATCGTCATATGACTGGAAAATTGTTGATTACGACGTTAAACCCCAAGCACTCACTCACTCACTCTGTTGTATAATGGAAATATTCTTGAGTACAGCGTAAAACACCAGTCAAATAAGTAAATCATTAAGTCCTATATACTGTATTTGAGGGGTGAGTTTTTGTCAGCTTTTTGGCTGATCTGGATGAAGTATGTCTACATGGTATTGGAGTGCTGACAAGCATACATATGTATCTCGCTAGGAAGTCACAGGGAAAATTTGTTGTTACTTTGAGGGTTTGTGTCAGAGGTAAGGGGCAGATGAATTACGAAGCAGCCATTGTTTATAGGCTTGGGTAGTGAGGGCAGTGGAAGGAGGAATCTCAGACAGTGTTCCCTAAAGGGTCTACCTCCTGTGTATACCCTCTCTTCTAAGGATGGAGGACAGAATGTAAAATACATGACATCTAAGGGAGCCAGACAAGTTTTCCTGGTGACTTCTAATTAGATTTTTGAAGAAAGAAGCAGTTAATCCCCATTGCCATAGGGTGGCCAAAGTGATGTAGATTTCTATGATTGATCTGGGCGTTGAAGTAATGAAGTGGTAGCTGGGCAGGTGGCGATGGCCTAATGTCCAATCTCCTCCCTGTCTGGGGACACCCTGTGATTGGGCCAGCCCAAACTGGACAAATATTCTCAGCTGGGGCGTCCCTAATTCCATCAGTGGAAATGCCATTAGGAGAAGACCAGATCAATCTGCTCATAGCTGTTTTTGCTTGGTTGATTCCATTTGTTTTACTCTTGTGTAAAGGAATTTTGGGCGTAAAGAAGCGGGTTTTTGCTTGTCGCAATCAGATGTAGAATCTATGATTAGATTGAAAGGCTACAGGTCAAGCCTGCCGTGACAGCTTTCGGCCAAACTGGGCTAATCCTTTGGATATTGCCATCTCAGCTTCCATTTCAGTGGCTGTCAGACAGAGCCAGCTGAGGCTTGGGTCAGAACCCGATAAGCGAGAGAAAGGGGTGTAGCGGGAACGCTCGCCATGAATATATTGTAATTGTTCTCCAAGCAGACTTGTGAGTTTGATTGCCTGCAACTAAAACTGTACAGTCTTCTGAGGCGAGCTTGAATACAATTACCAAATTCGTCCATGCTTGATTGCCGATGGAATTCTGACCCATCTAGCAAATTGTGTTATTGGAACGCTTGCCAAAACCCCATCGGATTGACCTCGGTTATGATTGCTTAGCCAGTCATTTTATAGTGGTGTGTTTGCCAATGACATTTGCCGTTGCCTTCCCCCTAATCAAACAAATGTATTTCCTGTCACATCATATTTGTTAAGTCTAAGTGGAACTTTAGCCAAGTTGATTGCATTATCTTGTGATTTTTCACTCCCTTTTTCAGCTGGAACATGCAAGTTTCAGATGTTTATGCATCAGGCTGCATTTTACATGACTGCACTGTGTATGACTATAAGAATAAATTGTTTTAATCTGTATTAAAACTAAAAAAGGTACAGATCTGTGTATGGTGAAATTGAAGTACCGAGTATAGATAAATAAAAATAAATAAATGTCTGTTTTAAATGAAAGCATGGAGATTAAATATTTATTTATTACTATTGTCCATCTGCTTATTTCGCTGTTTGATTCAGTACATACTTCTGGGTTTCCCGGCCATTACTGAAATCCAGCATTATGGCATAGTATCTATGAAACCCAGTGAAGACTCCAAGTATTTAGTAGCATTTTGTTTTGTCCAAGAAAAAGAAACATAATTTTAGCTGTAGGTTTCAATAGTGTTTCCACTGATGCTGACTTATTTGTTGGTTTTCTGTTACCAGTGAATTAAGTTATAATGTGTCCCGGGCACTTGGTGAAATATTTTTGAGGTTTACAAAAAACCATCAAAACACTGAACTACTTAAACAAACCAACGTGTGTAATCACTTTTCCTCTTTATTTTGTCACATTTTCATAACTTTGATTAACTGATTGTTGTTTAACACTGTATTCAAATACTTTTCACTTATGAGGGCAGTTTAGTAGTTGTATCAAACCAGATAGCTTGGGGTAAACTGCTGACCTTTGGCATGTTACTGAGTAACATTATCATGTGAGACATACATGCACATGTCAGATATTCGCTTCATTTATTGGTGGATAATGCTGGTATCCTCTCTGGCCATGTGAGGGAAGGTCTGGCAACAACCTGCAGATTGTTGTAGGTTTCATCCCAGGCTCTGTCTGCTTTCCTCCCACCATAATGCTGGCTGCTGTCGTATAAGTGAAAAATTCTTGAGTAAGGCGTAAAAAACACCAATCAAATAAATAAATCAAGGTAAATCATATATTGGCAGAAGACAAGTGATCAAACAAACGTTTGACTGTGCAGATGACCACATGAGTGTTGTTGATGGCATATTGTCACCTAGGCCCCATTAACATTAGGAGCAGGGAAACCTTAATCAACATAACTGTCCCGAGCATTACTAATTACAAGTAGTTGTTGTAAACAACCTACGCAGGCAACCCTTAGATTTCTGGAAAGCTTTGACATCACACATAGAAACATCTGTCTACATGCAGCATGTGTCACTTGTGCATACAGTCCGGGTCAACATACCCTTCTATTGAATAATCTGATCAAAATTGTTGACAAGCCACAGCTTTCACCTGGAACCAGATGCTTTTAGGTCGATCTTTAAATCTTTGTTTCATGCAGATTTATAAGGCTGGGGTGTATATCGCAATGTAAATATAGGTAGGCTGCACATACATACATACGTACATACATACATACATGTATACTGCACATGCTGACAATCTTATACACGTGCATGGTCATACGATTGAAAAATTATTAGGTATGATGTAAAACCCCAAGCATACATATACGTGTGTAAATTCAGGAAAGCAATGGCAAATCATCAGTCAGTGGTGATGATGTTTGCCTGACAGTTTTTAGGGCATGAGTCGGTTCAGACGAGGAATCCCTGAGTTGCCCTCACCTCTTTTTTCTAAGCAGGTGACAGGGTTTGCTCATTTTGGGCATTTTGTGTTGTCTTATATGAAGTTTGTTGGCTGTCAAGTGTCTTCCACCATTATGGCAAAAAATGGTCAACTATAGCGCCGTGGGTAAAAAGTTTATTGGTCTTGTGTTTAAAACATTTTGATAATTACACACATTCAAGATTGTGTGGATTTTTCTGACCCACGTAAAATGTACATTTATGTAAAATCTCATGTATGCATGATTATGAGGGTGCATCCTATATGTAGAGCCCTGGATAGCTTACAGTCTTATATACAGGTAGGCCAAAGCCTTGGGTCTCGATCATCAGAACTCATTGGGTATTGATTGATGAGGCTGAAAGTTTCCTTATGCATAATAATCGAGGACAGATTTTCATATTTTGTTTTTTGGGGATTGCCGACATATTTCTTGTGTCCATGATGACATCTCCATGTAGGCAGATGGACGTGTTATGTATGGCGTTGATGAACTGTACCATTGGGAATATTGGCTCTTATTAAGAATTTATTCACAGCTAGTTTGTTGTGTCAGATGTGTAGGCAAAACAAATATGGACATGTAAATATGTACTGCAACAGATGTTCTTGAATGGAGGTCAGTAGCCAGGTTCAATCAGAGGTTATGACCTTTAGATGCAGCTGTTTTGGCTGCAGAAATTACTTTGCAGTATACATATATATATTTGGCATTTAGCAAAAAATTGTACATTGGCGGAGGGGATGGGGGAAACCTTCACTATAAATGCTGTGGATGAAGAAGCTGTATGGAGATGCTCTTCACAGCTCCTATATAATATAGATATTTACATGTACTCACAAATTAGGTTCCTAAGCTGTCCAGAGCTTAATTGGCCTGTAAATCTACCTGTGGATTGGTTGGTTACAAATCATAATGTTATTTTAGTTGTTGTTTTCTTATATGTAACATATGTTCAGGTAAAGTCCACACATCCATTTTCACTCTGTACAAAACAAAATACTGTATAATTATCATTATTATCATCATCATTATTATTCTGTGATGATTTTAGTCGCCCAAGTGCTTTTAGGAGCCCTGAAATATATTTGTAAATTTAAATGCATCTGCAGTTATGCAAATTGTTTTATCACGTCGGTAACGGTTACACACAGTTGTTACAGGTGAAGGTAATGATATTCGCAGAAGCTACGTATGTATCTGGGTGTTTAGATGTGACACATGTCAGGCTGGTGAATGTATGAGTGAACAGAGAAGTTAAGCACACCACCTGTGCTGAATGAATGTTGATGACTGTTGTTGTTTTACACGACACATGTACACTGCACTGACTTCCCTGTAGTCTGCATGTTGGGGTTTAATTGTGGGGAACCATACTGGATTTCTGATGTCTGTTTACAAGTTCACAATGATACGGTATTAGCTTTAATATAATAATAATTCAGCCATTCTATAAAAAACCCTCCTTGTTATTAGACATACATGTGCAGCTAAATTACAAACAGTTTTTCAAGTTTTTAATTTTTTTTACTTATGTATTGGTGTGTATATTACACATTTCAATGCATCAATATCTACTTGTGTGTAAATTTCTAACAAACATTTCTAAATATGTGGAGGTACTCTCATGTTTGTCGGTGAATTATTTGTGTGAAAAAGTTGGTGGGGAACAGCCCAGTGAAGCTAAGAGAGGGAATGACAAGAGGCACAAGATCAGCAGAACATGGCTTTAGTAGAAAATCTCTAAAGGTCTCTAGACCTAGATCAGTGAGAAGCATTTTGATGGGACTAAATACATGAGATTTAAATGTACCAGTATAAATTAATGTACCCAAACGTCAAATGTAAATGTATAAGATAATGTTAGCTGCTTGTCAACATGCACAGTGCTGGTAGCACTTCCTGCCTGTACATGTGTGTATAAAGGTTCCTCTACAGTGGTATACAGTGGTTTTGTACATCATTTCATGGCAGAACTATCATTGGCCAAGTGATGTAACTTGTTATGCTGGAGACCATTTCGTGTCAACCAGGGAAGTCACATGTTTTGGCCACAGCATGTGGTCAGGTATTTGAAACAGTAGAGTGTTTTCAGCTTGAGTGCCTTGCTTTGTACAATCATGTACAATTTATCTAAAATAAGAAACTTTGGCATGTAAAAAGGGTGAGAAAAAAAACCCCATTCCTATTCCAATCTGCGGACCTTTCCCACAGTAAGCACCTTTACGTATAATGATCTTAATGCATGACACAGAAGGCTTCTGTGTACATGTACAGGTGTATTTAAATCCTTTGTGACCTTTTTTTCAGATTTTAATATCATACCGATTACCTGAGGACAATCTACATTTGCTGTATGTTGTATCTAGTTAATAAGATTGCTTCTGATATTTACACCTGTGACTTTATACTGTTATGACTGTTAAGTTGAATTAAAGATGTATTTCCATGCAAATTCACCATTTCCTTCTGTGTAGTAAACAGGATTTGATCACAGTAATCCACATTAATCTCTCTCACTGTTCAGGTCTAGATGACAGAAAATACATCATAGCAACTACATTTTCCAAAGTGCCAGCAGTTTTGGCAGGCGGGATTTTTCTTGTTTTTTTCTGTCCATGGTTTCTGAAAGTTTTCTGTCTTTTGTTCTGACTAACTCCCTTTCTGACACCCTTAACCCTGATCCTCATGCACACGTACATGTAAGATATTGAAATGTCCTGGCAAAATTCCTAAGTTGACTTTCTTCACATTTTCAATTTCGTTCTACAAGACCCAACATTTAGCAGCGTCCTGACGTCAGCAAAATCGCATGTCACATGACATTACACACTCTGTGACCTCACCTTAGACATGCATATGATTTGCATACATTAAGTATGTTGTACATTGGATCTGCATAAAATATGAAGAAGATATTTAAGCCTGTTGACGGATGTGCAGTCACAAACTGTGATGTATTAGCATTTCTGATGTACCCAGTAATCTTGAAGAACATGTATTTGTCCACTGTCCCCAGCAGAAACAACAACAGCAATAACGTGGCGCTTCTTGCTGCAGTCGAGAAAGTCATGAGTACCTATCTGTTTCTTTAGTAAGGTGTTATTATTATGACTATACGCTTTGCATTATTTATTTCTTTATTTGTTTTGTGTCTCACGCCATACTCAAGAATATTTCACTTATATGATGGTGACCAGCATTATGGTGAGAAGAAACTGAAAGAAACCCACGACCATCTGCAGGATGGTGGCAGAGGAAGCCATCATGAGCTAGGCTTACAGCGACCTCATTGGTGAGAGGCTCATGGATGATTGTGCCGCGCTGGCACGCTAACCACCTCGACCACAGAGAACCCTCAATTTGCATTATAACTTTGCCTCAGACGACATGGGGATTCTATAATGGTAGCCCTGCCATGTTCATTACTGCTCTACTTTTTAATTTGAATGCTAGAGCATCAATTTTAGTCAAAAAAATTCTGTGCTGAAAAACATTTTTACGGTTTCATAGGACAGTGGTTTCGTGTCGTATCATTTTTGATGGCAAACATTAAAATTTTTGTGCATAAACTCTACAATTTTTTTGCTGTTATGTAATAAAATGTCAGAGTATGGTGTGATTCGGCAGAGTTACTGCAGAGCTGTCATGGGCCGAGCAAACATAGTTCCTATGGCAACATGAGAACTGAACATTATGTACAATGTTTGCTGATGTAATTTAGTAATTGGAATATTTGCCTTTCGACAGTTCCTTAGCATGGCCTTCCTAGCTCTGACAACAAATTCAAAGTGATTCCAGTAAATTAGTCTGCTGGATATGGGGTGGGGAGGGAGTGTGTGTGTATGGTGGTTGGGGGAGGGGAGGCAGGAGGGGGGGTCCTTGGTGTTCGTTTTGATGGGGGCTGGGGTGGCTGTCTTGTCAGCTTCATGTTGTGTAAAATTCCCTCAGCCACGTTTCTCTTATCCCAACACTCTTTTCCATCCCATCAATTGATCTCCGATATGTTCTGATATGTGCTTAACACACCATATTTACATTAGCTGATTAGCTTTGCGTGCTGATTGCTAGCATCAAATTGAACTTGGTATTTGCATGTTTTATTTGCAAAGAAAATGCACTGGGTGTCTGGGCAGGTTTGGTCAGACAATATTACAGATCTAATGGCCGTGTTAGTAGTGATCTCTTAACCTAGTGGCATCAGAGAGTTACATGGTTTATAGATCTGTAATGTTTGTCGGGAGGGAGACAAGAACTGGAGCTCCTGATAAAACTGGCCACTTTCGTTTCGTTTAGATACACATTAGTTTCGTTTAGATACATTGAAATCATGGGGAAAATATGTGATGTTGCTGCTGACAAGGAAGAATAAAACATGCTATTTTGACGCAAGCGATTTGCATTACGATTTGCTTCGTACATGTAGGAAACTCTGGCTCATTCCACATCACAAATATTAACCCAAATATTTAACATCCCCATCTTGTAAATGTTTCATTGTTTAAGAATTCCCTGTAAAGGGTGATATGTTACACGTGCTCTACGATTTCATATTTGAATAGCACGATCTGACATTTGATTGGTCATGTCCAGACCCCTAGACAGCTTATTCTGTGAATTCAACTCTCTGCTTTCTTCTGTAGCATGTATCAAAAACACTTGTAAATGAATTTATGGGCTAGGGATTAAAAACAAGTCTTATTTGTGGTTTTGATATCTTAAGAGGTTCCAAGACCTCTCGTAAAATGTTTAGAATATCACTAGAAGGCCAAGAAAATGGACTATCACTGCTGTCACATAGAACCAGAAGCTACGGTTTGATGAAACCAGAGATGTTATAATTTCCAATCCCTGGGTGTTATTTCGTTTGTCTGACTCAGCTGTGGGCAAACAGCCAATTACAATGCATGGCTTGACAAGGTTTCAATTTTTTTTGGTGTCATGGAAGCTATTGTTTCTGACATAGCTTTTCAGTGAGGCAGCATGATCACTATGACAACATATGTGATACCTGACCTTGTTGGTTTATCTGTCAACACATTGGTCATATTACAGAAGTAATGATGATGGAGATGTTTAAGAAGAAAAAATGAAATAAAATTTCAATGTACATGTGTGGGAATTTTTAATTCACATATACTTTTTTAATCGTATATAAAGTCTGTGATAAGTGAGTCTACTGTAAAGCGTCAACCTTTTCAACCACTTATGCTCTTTTATGCATACAATGATAGTGAAAAATGATTTGTTTATGTCATGAAAATTATTTCACTACACCCCATGGTTCTCTGAGCGTGTTTCAAAGTATTGGTTGCAGAGGCAGTTGAAAAGATTGAAGAATCAGGGTAGCAAAACAAAAACGGAGCAGGTAGCCAGCTACTTTGCCCATTAGTGCTTTAATTTTACTTCATTTAATTCACTGTCAGGTAGCTGGCTACTTTTCCATGGTAGCCTTCTTCTCAAATAGTCAGTGCAAGCTCTGCTAATGTGTAATACCTTTGGATCACACAAACGGTACACAAGTGGCTGTGTTAATTTCACATGAGCTACATTGTAGCTGTCAATATGTCACTCTCAATGTTACACTGGTACATGTAGGTTACAGTGCATTTGTAAAATAAGATGATAGAGAAACATATTTAAAAAAAAACAAAAGGATGTAAAATTTTTTACCATTAAAATTGATGATTAACTTGGAAATTAATTAACAGCAGAACAAGGACCATGTCCCCCAACACGCAGGACTTTTACAGGGGCCAACTGTTTGGCACAGGACAAAACTGCCAGGTAAATAGCATTGTAACTTTTTTAATGTGAATAGCTGGAGAGTTTGTCATTACATGTATGTCCTGCACGAACTTAAAAATCATTTCTAGTAACCTGACCTGACCAATGTATGCCTGTATACGGAAAGGTTGATTGTTTGTCATCTGCATGAATTGTGATGTTAAAGTAAAAGTGTCTGAAATTGACATACTAGCTATGCGTCACATTTTATTTACTGAAACAAAGGGTGCGAGTGAGTTGGATTATCAGCCTTAGAGCAGGTGGTAGGCAGCCTCGGCTAACAGGTAAGATTGGCGGTACAGGCTGTGGTCCGAGCTTGATAGGCAGGAAGCCTCTCATGGCCACAATAGAACACCTGTGTCATGTGGAATTCTACCCTCTTCTCCCATTTCCCTTACAGCAGCATGTAAAAGGTTGATAATACTGGTGCAGGATGTGTGCCATGGACATGCGTGCGTCTACATGTAGTTTTATATCCTGACATGTATGTTCTATGTGGGAATGGACGTCTGGATATATACGCTTGTGGCAACAGTATGATTTTCAACATCGCCGTATTGGTGTTTAACTAAACAGTACAGGGCAGGGATTAACTTAAAAGACAACACCAGACAAGATGTACATATGCGCCAATAAAGTGATATTCCACAGGAAGTTTAAAAACCATACCTTCTTTTTTTGTGATGTTGCACAGCTGAGCTATCGCAGTTCAGAGTACCCCAAATCAAGGACATTGAGACAGTCCAAAGCATCAACATGTTATCGATTTTAAGCAATCAGGTGCATGTTACTTCTATAACACAAAGTCTCTGTCAGTTGTTTGCGCAAACATCACTGCACCCTGTTTTGTCTTTTAACCATATGTATTGCTGGGGTATGAGTGACATTACATCTTGTTTCTGATTGAACTAATAAATTGCAACCCTTGGCCTTGATAGACTGCTGTGGTATTTGTGAAATATTCTTTGGGAAAGCAGCTCAACCCTGAATAAATAAACAAATAACACATTGTACATGATGTCTTGTATGATGTCATGTCTTGTTGCTGATGTTTGAATGTGGAAGTTGACTGGATTTGTATTAAGACAACATCCTACAGAGCTTGGACTGGAATGTCATAAAGCTAAATGTTACTTTTTCGACGTCAGAGCATCTGGGTGTGAAATATCAAAATGTAAGAACAAACGCGATCTCTACATATACGTGTAGCTGGGTATCACTTTTATCGGTGAAGGAAATTCTGACAATTTACCATAAATATGAACAATAAATAAATAAATCTTCATCTAGTCATCTCAGGAGCAGTAGATCCAGGGTCAATCCTGGGTCTTGTCACACCTAAGACCATACAACAGGAAGTTCTAGCTTCCTCGCTCGGCATTCAGCAGATAGGGGATAGTGCAACGACTGGTTGACCTGTGTCAGTGTATTGACTCGGGTGGGGCGGCTTACTTGTCTTCGATAAGTTGTCTCAGTGAAGCAGTGCTAAAGAGTGGTGAAAATCCGTCCTGCAACAAGGAGGCACATTTCAGGTACATGCACTCTAAGGAATCCTTCGGAATAAATTGTTAAGTAAGATGCTAAGATGTTAAGTCCTAAGCACTCACTCACTCAACTAGCCACCTACATGTATAAGAATTATGTTTTGGGAATAAGGTTGTCAGGTTTTACACTCTGATCAAAATTCAAGTATTAAATCTTACCTTAATTCAGACAGAAAATTGCCAGGTAGAAACTACATAATACAGGTAGCCATCATTAATCATATGTACTTGGATACGTACAGTGAATACTGTCCTTCATGGGATAGAGGATCAAGTTTATAATGACTTGATTATCTTTTTGTTTGGGTTACAACTTTGCTTAAGCTCTTTCACCATCTCATTCACGTTGGACATGACAGGTGAGCAAGTGTTTCCTTGTAGCAGGCCATGGAGAATGTTGTGGCCTGCTATAAGATACTTTTCTTTCAGTTGCCAAGGCATTCTGTTGACATTCAACAACAGCGGTGGACAGCCGGAATTTGTGGATTCTCAGCTGTCATTGGTTGTAGTTCATGTGTTGGTGTCGGTAAAGAATAGACAGCAATCAGGTGTCCATTTGCACGGTGTATATAGTGCTCAGGTAAGACCACTTGTCTTCGGCTTGTAAGATATGTCTCGTTTTTCGGCAGGTAAGATATGTCTCGTTTTTCGGCTTGGGCTCATACTCGGTTGATCTTAAAAAAAGTTCAAGTCTGCATGATGTATGAGGGGACATATGTGTTTAGAATAAATCAGGTGCTCTTGTATATTTTCTCAGCTTGTGGCTTTTTTGGCCAATAGCGTTTAGAATGTTGTGCTATCCTGTGCATTGTTAAGCCTGGGGGATACACTAGATGAATACGTTAGCTCACAGGGATGAGCTTTTCCGTCAGTGAAATATGTTGGCCATATTTGCAGTGTGTATTTTTCTATATATCTGTTTTGGTCAGACAGTTATGCCATGTGGCGATGTAAATTTTTTCAGGATGTTTCAGAAGTTTGTCTTGTTGAGACTAACATGCTTCAGACCAATGAGGTTGTGTGTTCAAATCCACAACTTGCCTGCTTTTGTGAAGATGCATGTTTTTTTGTGGGCAGGTAGCTAGGTAAAGACTCTTTTACCCATAAATTTGACTGCTCTTGTCAACATGTGCAAACTTTTTTAAACACTCAGGCCACAAGTTAAAACATAGGAGCCCCAAATTAAAAGACAGGATGTCCAAAATTTGGTTGACCGACTGACACAACAATGCAAAACTCAGGGCTAATTAGTTGCAGCCAATATTCTTGAATACAGAATTTATCACCAGTCAAGTGTTAAGTTCTATTGAGGCACTGGTGACCATGGTGATATGACTGTAGTCTTTTAAATGTTTGGCCTGAACATTGGTTTGTTTTATCAGTAATATCAGTGTTGTCAAAACAACACAGGGAGATCATGTGTTCATGGTGGCCATTTAAATAAAAAGGTATATAGATCTCATCAGCACGCCTTGATTTGCTGGTTTTTCTGTGTTGTAACATAATACTGTCTACCACTGTACATACATGTACTGCTATGTGATAAGTATATATTGAGATATATAGCTGCTATGTATTCATGACAAGAATGGCAAATAATGAGCTAATTTTCTTTTAATTTTTTAAGAAAATTTAATAAAAGAGAAGCAATGAGTACATGTGCTTCTCTTCCTCTACTTGTCTGCTCAATGATGTTTGGACGGAATGGCCCAAAAAAAAAAAATTAAGTAAGTAAATCAATGAAAAATACACTCAATTAGTTAGCTGAAGAGTACAGTAGAACTCTATACATGTAGACTTTGATGATTGTGTAATGCACATAGCTTATACATATGAAGTATGTTTTACCCGTGTAAATAAGGAGGTGAGCTGACTGCTGATGACTCTCTCCTGCTCACAAACCCTCTTTCTCCACATCTCCGTTGTGATAGTGACACCAATCTGTGGGGACAGTGTCAGCTGATCAACACTTAGCTTTGTTATCAAGTATTTACTCTGTCAATATTTTTATGTTAGTTTTATAAAATTGCCCATAATTAGTGTACAGTTCCTGTCACTGATTATGGCCAGGCTGTAACATTGGAGGGACCAGTATTGGGGGGGGGGGGGGGCGGAGAGGGGGGAGAAAAATTAAGGCTTAAACATAATAGCATTTAGGCAATGAAGTGCCTAATAAAACCCCTAAGTTTAAAGTTTAGATCTTGAAGTTTAGATCTATGTAACTTTCATCATCAAAGGTAATATTATATAGCTTTTATTTACCTTTTTAAAATGCACATTTTTGGAGCAGATTTTTAGGACAAGATGGAATGCTGTAGTCTGTCAGCCTCTCTTGCTCTTATCACAGGACCTGTCCACCCCCTTACCCCTCCCTCATGTGCGCCAACCCACCCACAGATGGTCCTCTCATCAGACCTCTGGATCCCTGAACCTCTAATTTCTCTTGTCATTTCTCCACCCTCCAGTCCCCCAGAGATAATTTTTGCTTTATTCCTGACTCTGATGCATCAATTTAGTCTCCAGCTCCAGCCTGATTAAATTTGAGATATTTGATTTTAAACTTTTTTCACACACCACCTGCTTATGATAAACCTCTAGCTGTCCACCTAATGGTGATATTGTATTGTAAAGAGCTACCCCATGTTCCCAGGATGGTCTGTGTGTTTATGTGATATTCTCATCCATGGTGTAGATGAAAATAGTAAATGTCCTGTTTGATACTTAGAGGAAAAACCATTTATTCAGTTTACTATTATTATTTACATGTGTGTAGGACAGTGACTGCTGATAGTGAGTAGAGTAGCAATACCAAAATATATCCAGGTTGTCATGTTGCATATTTGTACTTAGCTCTATACAAATGGTGCAGTTATGGTAGATTGTGCTGTAAATAGTCGAGTTGACTGCATCTACATTTACATGTAGGGTTCTTGGATGGGACAAAAATCTTCGAAATGGGTTGTTTCCTGTGCCATGATGATAGTAGCTTCTAAACTGCTCTCATGAATATAGTGGTTGGATCCTGTACCTATATAGCCTTGTGTGTGTGGATAGATGTATACTAATGAACGTAAATCATGTGGTGGAGATTTGAAAGCTGGCAGTTGTTGTGAGCTTATGCACGGGATTACACAGGGGTTTTGAAGACCAGGGCTGACACTTCTCTCTATTTCCCTAGGGACTTGCTTAATTTGCCGTAAAAGTGTGAGCCATTGAATTAGCAGCAGTGGTGGCTACTGATTGTTGGAATTGGCCCATTCTTTCACATCTGTCTGGAGCTCACTGCTGATTACTTTAGAAGTCCGCAGAACACCTGCCTCTCTCCAAAGAAGAAAATTTTCTTAAGTGTTTCTTCTGGGGGGCAGAGGAATGATAACTTGAACATCTGCTCCTGCATCCTCACTGGTACACGATTAACCCAGGCTGTATACATGTATTCCAAGACATCCATGGCTCTTGAGTATGTGTTAAAAATTTTATTTTTTTTCTCATAAAATACGAAACAAGAAAATCAGGGGATCAGTGTGTTATAAGAGGAAGCAGTTTGAGGTATTATTGAGGCATTGTGAGGATGTGGGAAAGTGTTGGTGTCTGTATTTGTATTGGTTCCTGGTTTGAATTTGTACCAAGTCTGGAATGAGTTTAGACTTTGTTGGTGTTGAGATGTACAGTATGGTTGTACTTTGTTGTAGTTTGACCTTGAGTGAGGCTCAAGTTTGACCTTGAGTGATCAAGGTCAAAGGTGGATGTTGAAGGCTTGCTTACATTTTTGTTTTGTTTATCTAACTGTTAACTTGTTTAGCAAGTGCTACAATTTTCTGACCACTCTATTTGGGCAGATAACCTAGGTTGAAATAAACCTAGTTTATAGAGGCCCTGCTGGACGTTTTGAGCGAAAAATCTGTATTTGCTTATCAAATCAAATGTTCTGTATTTAACAAGAATAGCTCAGAGTATTGCCAATCAGTAAATATCAAATTTGTACCTATAATGTTCATAATGATAAATAATTCTAAAGTTTAAGAGAAGTTGTAATGACTTTCTAAATTTTAGGAATCTTATTACTGATTTGGAATGGTACATGTGTCACTAGCGTGAAGAAGGTTGATATTTTGTGAAAGGTAATTATTTGAGCTGTTCAACTTTAAGATACCTGTAACATAAAATATTTTATTGCATTTGCGCTGATCTCGGATATGACGACTTTAAGCATTTCGAACTAATAATGTTTGCTGCTTCAGAATCTTCTATTAACTCAAAAGGATTTTGATTTATACCTGTATACGCTAAATAGCAACAGTGCTTCAGCGAAAAAAAAACAATCAGGATGTTGACTATTATTACTGTTCTATACAGCTAATTTTGTGGACAGAATGAAGCTTGGATTTGAGACAACCAATTACTGCCATGTGTGGTGAAGAGCTATATTTAGATCTTTATTGGAATGATGGATGTTCTCCACAGCCAATTGTATGCACCACTTAAAGAATGCATGATTGGGTGATTGCTAAGAAAAGCTGGCGGGCGTTTCATGTCCAGCTGAGCCTAATAGCAGGAAACTTATTCCTGACTCGTTTCATTTTGGGGAGGAACGTCAGAGCTTGTGGAACTGTTGGAAGTAATGATTTCTGCCTGGATTAAAATTGTTTCTTGTTACTGTTATTATTATGATGATCAGGCTTCCACATTGAAACAAAAGGTTTGCAGAAAGTAGGTTTGCATTAAGCTGCATTTTGCATTCTGTCTGACTGCCATTTTGTTTAATAATGTAGTATTCAACTGATTTCCACCCACCATAATACTGGCTGCTATCATGTAATCGAAATATTCTTGAGTACAGCATAGAAAACAATTCAGATAAATAAATAATATTCTCATGTACAAGGAGCAGAATGGAGCATCTTATGATGTCTGATGATTATTACATTGCATTCAAGCCAGGGATTGACGTAATAATTTGTTCTCTTGTAATACAGTAGAAGTATATATAAGCCAGGGATTTAATGTAATAATTTGTTCTCTTGTAATACAGTAGTAGTATATATAAGCCAGGGATTGACATGTAATAATTTGTTCTCTTGTAATACAGTAGTAGTATATATATAAGCCAGGGATTGACATGTAATAATTTGTTCTTTTGTAACACAGGAGTAATATATATAAGCCAGGGATTGACATGTAATAATTTGTTCTCTTGTAATACAGTAGTAGTATATATAAGCCAGGGATTGACATGTAATAATTTGTTCTCTTGTAATACAGTAGTAATATATATAAGCCAGGGATTGACATGTAATAATTTGTTCTCTTGTAATACAGTAGTAGTATATATAAGCCAGGGATTGAATGTAATAATTTGTTCTCTTGTAATACAGTAGTAGTATATATATAAGCCAGGGATTGACATGTATTAATTTGTTCTTTTGTAACACAGGAGTAATATATATAAGCCAGGGATTGACATGTAATAATTTGTTCTCTTGTAATACAGTAGTAGTATATATAAGCCAGGGATTGACATGTAATAATTTGTTCTCTTGTAATACAGTAGTAATATATATAAGCCAGGGATTGACATGTATTAATTTGTTCTCTTGTAATAGAGGAGTAGTATATATACTGTATAAGCCAGGGATTGACGTGTAATAATTTGTTCTCTTGTAATACACGAGAAGTATATATAAGGTATTGACTCACCAGCAAATGATCATTTCATAGCAGCGCTGAACAACCTGTGTCATACACAGCTTTGGTCAGAATTGCTTTGGGCTGAGTAATTAATATTAGAATGTTTAACTGCATTTGGTGAAACCGTCCGCTAATGATCATGGGAATAGGTTCTCACATGTGACATCATCATCCAGGTATGCAACAGGTGCAATTCAGGCTCCACCTTAGAATGTAATGAGGGTAATTAAAGTTTACTCATCTTTATAGTCCATGTAGAACATTACCCCTGAAGAACGTACATGTCTGTAGGTGCCTGTATTAATTCACCGAGTCGAGTTTTAGCCCAGCTGATGGTTAGAGTTACCTGCTAGGTAATTGTCCACTCAGGTGTCGACAGTGAAAAGCCATACACTTGATTTCCATTTAGATTCCTTTGTCTTTGTTCTAATGCTCCACTTAAACTGAGGAATTTATGATTTTGTCCAGGAAAGGAACACCAACGCTAGTGACAGCTGGCTGGAAATTTTAATATCTGATTTATCTTTGGATAACTGTATGTGCCAAAGAGGATTAAGAAGTGCTGTAATGGAAGGCTTAATTGTGTAATTTTTAGACTATCAAAGACATAACAACAGAAGTAGGTAGGGCCTACATGTATCTTTTCTTGTATTTAGAGATACCTGGAATTGCTAGACATAAATCAATTTGTTTTTGACTTTTATGTTGAACTTTATTGTTGATTTCCACCTGTCTTGCATTTATTTGTTAGTAGTGAATCAATTTGATGTGTTCAATTTCTGTGGCAAATTTTGCCCTTATATATGACACTGAATGCCAAAATGCATAGCCGTGTAATTTCCGGACTTCCATTTCTCACAGTGGTTCAGCATTGCTCTATGCAAACCGGATTTATTGTTGTTTGATTAAAGCCATATATACTCAAGAATTCTAAAATTGGCCGACCCAACTAATGTAGTTTCGTGTCCAAAATCAAATGAAAACATGGTTTAAATTGTTGTGAAATTTGTTCTTTCCTGTGCCTACCAAAATGTTGAGGAGTTTTGGTGAGTTGTTTTACCTGTAAGTCATCGCCATCAGGTGACAGTGACCCGTATGTCAATGTGTGGATTACGTAAAACCCTTACTACTGAAAAAAATTAATACAAATATTTTTTGCACAGACATTCTAATGAAAGATGGCCAAAACTTTTATAAAATAAACAGCAGATTTTACATCTGAATTTTTGACTTGAGTTTACTTCATGGTAGGAGTTGGGAGTCCATGCAGTCAGACCCTGAGAACAAGGAAAGCTGTGGTACTCTCTGTACAGACTGTAAGCAGTGAACAGGAACTGAGGAGTCCTCCTTTTATTGGATAACGTGTGATGCTGACCATATGCTACAGAATCTGAGGCTGGAGACCAGAAAGAAAAATCATGTCCCTAATTGCCTTTTCACAATTCACAGATTTCACTGGGAACAGAAGTATTGGGCATTGCATCATAACTGAATAAATAGATTAGCATCCTCAATATTCTAGTTTCTTTGTTCTTGAATTTTGGCAGAATGGGACATAATCCTGCTCTATCATCTGAACATTGTCTGCTATGTCTCAACTATTCGTTCCATGACTCAACTCGCTGAAAGCTGGACGGCAAAATATAATCGTAATCAAAATCAGATCAAGTCTGTATTCAGGAAAAAGTACTTTGAAGCTGAGAATTTCAACTGTTTGTTCTGACAATCAATGATTTTCAAAACTGGTCTGGTGCTTTGTTTTCTTAATTTCGATTGCCATCTTCTTGAGGCCAGTTTTGACTTCAGTCACATTTCAAATCATATTTAAACAAGAACACCTAGCAGGTTAATTAAAATGATAAAATTTCTTGATCATAAGAAATAATTATAAATACATGTTTGTTGAGGCAAACCGATTGATACTCATAAAAAATAAAAGGGTTTTAGTAGGCCTAACATGGAATTTTTTTCTCTCAATGTTAATTTCTTTAAAATCTAGATTCATTCATCAAGCAGAGTGAAAAAAAAAAAAGTCCCCACCGACTGACCCCATTTTTGCGTGATCAGGCTGTGTTAGCAGCAGAATGTTATAATTACAGTGTATGACCTTTCCTTAAGGTTTGGAAATTTTACTCAAAATTGTATCGTGGAACGTAATTTAAATAATGTTTTGTATCAACTGAAATGCTTTAATTCGTCAATGAACAATTCAAAATATCAGCAAATGAGAAAGTTTTGTTTAGCAACATGATTATTAAAGGGGTAGTTTCTGAATAAACCAGTTTTTCTAGTTACTTTAAAATTGAAATCCAAAATTTACCCATCTCATATTTATTATGATTTTTATTTACCTATTTCACTTTTTATACAAAATTCTGATGACACTTATGATTCATAAATAATTGATTAAATTATTATTTATTGATTAAATAAATTGATTAAAGGGTCTTTAATTGGATGTTTTGGGTTGTAGTCATCACAACAGCCCAAGTTTGTGTTCTACTGACACCTGGTTTTGCTAAATACAATCGTTACTGTTAATTTAAAGTTTTAAAATTTAATAAGGGTGATGGTAAACAGAGCTGGTGGGAATTGAAATAACATGTGGTCACTGGTGACTAATCACCTGCTAATCCTTATGAATTGGCCCAAGTTTGGAGCAAGGCCCACTGTTAAAGCCTGGGTCTGCTTGTCTGGCTTATGTGGCCTCAGGACTCTTGAGTTAACACAGACATTCCTGGCATTTTGTTTGCTGTCAGTATTGTGCCCCAACATTACAGCAGATTAGTTACACAGGGGGGTGGAACCAGGCAGCCGGCCCCTGTCCAGAGGCTGGGCCACACTCTCCTAAGACTAGATCACAGTGAAAAATTGAGTGTAAGTTGTCCAGGCCGATCAGGTTGGGGGACAGAGTGATAGAAAGCAGCTTCTCTCCCAGAGGGTTCTGCTCTGTCTCAATGCCAGCTCCCTTCTGATAAAACCCAACTTATGGTTTCCAAAACCTGATTACACATGTTCAGACTGGGTGCTGGACAGGTTAGAGGACACAGGCGAGCTTGGGGGGCCTGATTCTTACTGCAGAAGAACCAGTGTTTGATGTGTGGATGATGTGACTGTCCTGGGATCTCAGAACCAGCACTACCAACTGCTTGTTACTGTCTGCACTCTGCAATGATGCACAGGTTTGACCCAATTGAACATATCTTTTACCTGAACATGTATGCCTTTGTGATGATGCCCAGGTGTGTCCCAAGTGAACCTGTTACCTGAACATGTATATCTTTGTGATGGTGCCCAGGTGTGTCCCAAGTGAACCTGTTACCTGAACATGTATATCTTTGTGATGGTGCCCAGGTGTGTCCCAGGTGAACCTGTTACCTGAACATATATATGTAACCTTTGTAATGATGCACAGGTGTGTCCTAAGTGAAGCTGTTACCTGAACGTGTATGTAACCTTTGTAATGATGCACAGGTGTGTCCTAAGTGAAGCTGTTGATCTGAACATGTATATCTTTGTGATGATGCCTAGGTGTGTCCCAAGTTAACCTGTTACCTGAACATGTACATCTTTGTGATGATGCCTAGGTGTGTCCCAAGTTAACCTGTTACCTGAACATGTACATCTTTGTGATGATGCCTAGGTGTGTCCCAAGTTAACCTGTTACCTGAACATGTATATCTTTGTGATGGTGCCCAGGTGTGTCTCAAGTTAACCTGTTACCTGAACGTGTATGTAACCTTTGTAATGATGCACAGGTGTGTCCTAAGTGAAGCTGTTGATCTGAACATGTATACCTTTGTAATGAGGCACAGGTGTGTCCCAAGTTAACCTGTTACCTGAACATGTATATCTTTGTGATGATGCCCAGGTGTGTCCCAAATGAACATATCTGTTACCTGAACATGTATTAACTCAGACTAATTTGACATTGTGTAATTTAGTTAGGTTATTGAAGTATACCATAAGGTATCTTTTGTCCTATGACGTATTTAAAATGTGATAAACATTTAAAGTTTTTTTTTATACTTGCAACACATATTAATCTAGTTAAATCATTTAGTTTTGGTATTAGAAGTAAGCTTACATACATTGATATGTAAATGCTATGGATGTTGTTTATTTTTTTTTCATTTGTCAGTTTGTTTGTTTATGATTGTGAAGTAGCTATGTAGAACCAAGAAGAACTGGAAAAGTGTACCATTTATTAGGTTGTTTTAACACTTTCTGTAGACTAGTCTATCATCCGCCAGCCTGTCAGCTATGGTGCCAGACAAGTCTAAATATTTACATACTTAAAAAACCAGCTGAAAATAAACCCAGAATAGAACCTAACCAACTGATAGGCTTCTTTCTTTCTCTCCCTCACTCTCAAAACAGTTTTTTTCTGAACAAATGTTCAACCAGCTTGTTTATTTAAGATCCAAATTTAACTCAGACTAATTTGTAATTTTTAGACGAGCAGTGGGTCAATGTATGTATACAAGGTAGGCAGATAAAGGATCCCTTCTTCAGCAAAGCACCTAACGTTTCTGGATAATGTTACCCATGAAGCAACCTGCTGTACAGCTGCCCGAGGCCAGTGGTACTTATTCCCAGTATAGTCATTTCCTGTATACAATTGTAGGTTTTTAACACACACACACACACATGTACATGTAGTTACAATAACTGTAGGAATATGACAGTGTCTCAATCATGTCCACTGATTCTATGCCTTAGAAATCATTCCAATTCTAAATTACCCATAAGTTACATAAAAAATTGAAACATTTACTGTTAAAAAAGCTGCATCTGCTTATTAAAATCAATATCAATAATTCTTGCTTAAAATTGATTCAAGGTAATAAATAAATAAATAAATGTTTATTAGGGCTTCAAGTTATATTGCTTTTTTTACATACATGTATTTATTTTGTGCTGTGCTAAAATGTGGTCAGCTTAATACATGCACTTCACAACTACACAATTGTGTTAATGCTGAAAATGTCTTGGGGAACCATGCATACTTGGGCACCTTAAAAAGAACAAAACTAATTTAAATGCTGAAAACTTTTTAAAGTGAAACCATGCACACATATACAATGAAAAAAAAAATGGTTTTAATGCTGAAAATTTCAATTGGCACCAATTTCACACACTAAATATAAAATTCCAAAATTCCAAAATGTCATTGCAGAAGAGGATAATAGAGACTGATGAAGACATGAATCACTGCTCACTTAGAGGTGTAAACATTAGCACAGCGTGAAACGCGTGTCAGATCTGTAAGTTGATTGTCCAATAATAAGCTGCCCTTCCATGAAATCTCAATGCTGCCAACAGATCAACTTGAATTTTGTTTCTGCATTAGGTTATATAGTGTAAGTGTATGGAATAAGTGTAGAAATCTGTAACGGTATGCCCGTGGCGTGATGGGCTGTAGCTGCTGACGAGCGGGTGAACTTGCTGCCGATCAAGCCAGCCGACCAGCTGTTGTGGAACAGCGGCAGCTGGTGGAGCAGGAGAACTATCTCCTGGTGTATTCTAGCCTCTATCCCACCCAGGCCACTGACTCATCAGAACTTGATGGATTTGCAATTCTGTTGATCGCCACTGTCGCGTACAGATGCCGTCTCTCTGATTGGTTATTTCTGGGAGCGTCGAGTCCGCGGGTAAAACAGTGTCACAGCTGCAACGGTGAAATCTCTGAGTAGATATAAGAAATCAGTCACATTAAATCATTCCACACGCAGCATTATCCATTCTATTTTCCCAATATTATTCCATAGTGATTTCATTTTTTCTCCTGGCTGTTCTGGTACCGCTGCATTTTCTTCACATTACTGTCAGCTGTTGGACTTGGAGCCCGGGAAATTATCATCTGAAGTGGACAAAAGCAATTTTATCTGTTTAAGATTGAGTTGAAACAATATGGCAGTGTACAGGGTGACAGGTGTATTTAACCTAGGTTGACCTCAGCAGACGCACTGATTTATTGAACTCTCTTTTGATGAGCTGATGAAATGTGGCTTATGCAAGATAAACTTTAAAGATTAATATTCTTAAAAATAGATACATCATTAACAGCTTTGCTGCCGCTGCTCTTTGTTTATTTATTGATTTATTTATTTGATTGGTGTTTTATGCTGTATTCAAGAATATTTCACTGATACAACGGTTCCTGCATTATGGTGGGAGGAAACTGGACAAAGCCCGGAGGAAACCCACGACCTTCCCACTGGCAGACCTTCCCACTTGCGGAGAGGCTCTTAGTTTAGGACACAGCTGTGTTCTGAGGTACGTGAGTGTACCAAACTGCATGGTGGTGAGGAGAAAGTCAAAATTTCCTCCTTCTCTTGAAAGAGGCGTTGTATTGACCCCTGGAAACAGTTATTTTATTTTCTATTTACCTGTGTGTAGTCACGCAGACATAGTCCTCTTCATTCCAGACATGCATAGCTTATTTATTTGATTGATTGTTTAATGGTATACTTAAGAATTGTCCACATATATGACAGCGATCAGTTTTATGGATTGAGGAAACCAGTGCTTGGAGTTAATCACCTTGGGTGACGTACTGGCAGACTCTTCCACCTGTGATCTGTGATATATTATTCATATTGGCTTAAGGCAAGTGATCTCTTCAGAAGAGAGGACCATTAGCAGCCTACTGTCACCAAAGTCCTGACAATTAACATTAGAAACAGAGGAATGGGCTTATTTAAATCTGTACATAAGTCAGATGATGGTAAAATGCAGTTAAGTCCTACAATTCGTAATGATGTTGGCTACCATTGCGCTATATTTGAAAGAAAAACACTTCGTTGTTAGGTGCAAAGTATTTTACATCCAGCCATTGTTGAGTGTGATTTTTGGGGTTCATTTATTTAGTATATATATGTACATGTTTTGGAAATTTTTGCTTACTGTATATCTCCAAACTTTTCAACCTCTAAAATACTTTTTTCAGTGCAATTCATGCATACAATCATTATGAAAATGATACTAAAAATGATTTGTTTGTATCAATAAAGGTGCAAGCTTCATAAAACTGTGCACATTATTTCTCCACACCCTATAGTACTCTCCCTTGTTGACAAGTATTTTGAAATTTTTGTGGTGATGGGGTGGGGGTGGTGATGGGGTGGGGGGCGGGGTGGGGAAGTGGTGATGGGGTGGGGTGGTGGGGAAGTGGTGATGGGGTGGGGGGGTGGTGATGGGGTGGGGAAGTGGTGATGGGGGTGGGGGGGGGGGGTGATGGGTTGGTGAAGTGGTGATGGGGTGGGGGGGGGGGGGTGGAGGCTGGGTGGACAGTAAGCACTGGCCATTAACACTTCCTGTTACCATTTGAGCAGTCTAAGGTTTGTTGAAGTGAAGTTGTTTTCCACCAGTATGACTTATAGTCCACCAGTACAACATTAAGCTCCAATCAAATAAATAAATAAATAAAGTTCAGGGTGATCTCTTCCAAGGCAGATATCAACAAGATTTATTGTTAAAGTCCAGCTCTACATGGTTGTAAGTATGCACTTATTGCTCTATAATTATCCGCACCAATACAATGTATTGTTCTGGGAGCCGGTCTACACAAATGTGTAAGCTGCCTTCTGTTATCCTGCACAGATGTTAAGTTATGAACTTGGTTGACCCTGCTTTGCATAGAAGAGATCTGCATGAGGAAGTCTGCACCCTTGTCAGCTCTGTGGGAGACCCCGGCAAGTCTCCTGTGGTCAAGAAAATATTCATCTTCAGGTTACACAAATAAACAAAGCATATTTCCAGATGGACATAGAAAGATGGATGGTCTAAGCAATACCAGTAACCATGTTGTGTTGGATGAACATACATGAACTCATTTGGTGCAGTGTTCTACGCAGAATCCCGTTGTATCGCAGAGTTGGAGACTTTCCAAAAATCAAATGGGTAAAAACCTACATGTAATGAAAGGAAGTCATACCCTTTGGTAGTCAGTTTTGATTGTAGTGTATCCTGTTAACTTTATTTCCTCTTAAAAATCTGTGATGTGTAATTTGTTTTTTTTTTCTGCTCATAATGCTCCTACCAGGATGTAGTGTGTTTCACACAAAGTTTAGTCTTTACCAAGTGTCACAGTTTGCTTGATTCTGAAATGACTTTTGGTGAATTGTGATTAACTTCATATCAGAAAAGCTTTAATGTTGAGATCATAAGTGTCCCCTTTTTTATGTGCTTCTGATTGTGTATCTTTGAGTACTAAACTTTAACAAGAAATCAAAAAAAAAAAAAAACATACCTGGAACAAGGGCACCTACAAAATTTGCAGATATAAATTAAAGCTGAGTATGATTTTTCAAGCGAGGAGAAAACTGCCTGAAATAAATGTACAGGTAAGCAGATAATGTTCTCCATCTCTAAACTTTAGAGACAATTAATGATTCCTTCCTTGGTCAAGCACACATACAGGTATACATGTGAGTTGATATAGCATTCTGAACTTGAGCAGCCAGGACAATTTTGGTTACTTTAAACACAAACAGATTTCTTGCAACATTTGCTATGTCAAATTACACCAAAACTTGAAGGATTTACGTTAACAGTATAGGAAATTAAACCATAAGAATAAAGAAAACTGCAGACATGTAGCCCATATATATACATATATATATATATATTCACACACACACACACACACACACACACACACACACACACACCTGTTATCTGACTTGTCATGACGGTCAGACCTCACAGTGATGTTAGCATCTGGATTGGTATGCTACCATTTCAAATCCCATAATGCCTATAGGGTACACGGATTATGTGACAAATTTGTAGCACACACTATAATCTGTGTACTCTATTGTGGGCATTGTGGGATTTGAAAGGGGGTACCACTATAAGGGTAACGGGTGATAAAAATGTACCCAACAATGCTCCGGTCTATTCCAAGCTCTTTGGGAAAAACATTTGGTTCTACGTCAAATGATTCCTGCAACCCCCCCCCCCCCCTCAACCTCCTCGATCTCCTCTCCTGTTACAAGTGCTGATTGCACATATTTAAAGGCCATGCTGATTATTACAGTGCATGCTGTGCCATTTCTAACAATCGTTACCAATGGGTTGTTTGGCAAGTATAAGAACTCGCACTGTGCAACCCTCTTGATTGGCAATACAGGCTAATATGGGATTCTGCAGTTGAATTGCCTTGTACACATGGACTACAAAAGTAGTCAATTTGTGGTTGTTGTACAGGATACATTTACATGTTTGCAGATTGTCCCTTCAGGAGCAAATACAGGCCCTAATTCCTGTCTTTTACCATTGACCAAATTGTGGAAAAAAAGTTGAAAACCCGCAAAATTCTAGCATTAATTGACATGTCTTTTAGTTGTTGTGTTTTCATGACATGATTGGAAGTCTTCCAGCCTTGTTAATGTTGTTGATTGAAATCTTTGTTTATTTTGACAAGTAAAAATAATATTTCCAGAGAATGTAGATAATGCAAAGAACATTCATCTGGATGCACTATTCTTATTAGTTTCTAGTCTGCTGGTACATGTAAGATGTTGTTCCAAAGATTTTCTCAAATGTTTTTCTTTCTTTAGATCATATTGGACATAAGCCATTAATGCATGACCATTCTGTCTTCATTCATGACTACTGAATATCTTTTAAAAGTGTTGTCAAGACCAGTTGCTCATTTTGCGCATCTGTCAATCTAGCCTGATGCTGTAGCTTGTAAGCTTTCTCTAGCAGGTCTTCACACTTTACTGGACTGGTATCCTGAAATACATGTATGAATAACTGCAATGTGCGCCAATTATCAGTTTGTAGTGTCAACAGGGAGACCAGCCTGGGTCCATAAGCTTGATTATAGGCAGTGATAATTCAAATTACTTTAATCAGTGAAGCACCAAAATATTCATTTTTAATATCTCAAACAGTCCATCGAAACAAAAGAAAACAAAACTCAATTTCAGTTGAAAGAAAAATTCAATTTTGCCCATGAAGTGGTGGTCGGTACATGGAAAAATGACTTCTATGAATCCCTGGCTTAAAATATGTGTATATGTGTGGAGCAAGACGGTCAGATCTGCATATTTGTGATGTCCACATTCACGAGCCGTGAACACCTACAACCACTATTGCTGTGTACAAGCCTATTAGGCATCAATGCCCACAGAATCAGGCATCAGTGGCCACAGAATCAGGCATCAGTGGCCACAGAATCAGGCATCAATGCCCACAGAATCAGGCATCAATGCCCACAGAATCAGGCATCAACTGATGCCCAGAACTAGCACAGGTGCCAGCATGTGCATGCTGCAGGGATCTGTTGTCTGTGGCCAGAGATGCCGTCTGTGGTCGTGTTGCAGGTTGTACCGTGCCGAGGAATGTGTATGCGCAGATCCTCCGTCATCTGGAGGTGACACTGACGAGGCTCCAGCCGCGATCCGAGTACAGCAATTCTGCCTGGAGAGCTCGGCTGGAGGGGAGCAAACCCATATTGTGGATGACAGCCTAATACCATCTTCAGCTGGCATCTCGTTTGCTGAAGTTAACATTGTGAAAAGGTGTTTTAACTATGGCTCTTGCATCCCGCCACAACCACCTGACGGCATTCAGCGCTCTACGCTTCATCCGTCCTTGCTAGTGTCAGCTGGCACCACTAGAGGGAGCTCTCTAGCTGGACTAAGCGTCTGATATTGACAATCGGCCTTTCCCAGCCTGCCAGTCTCACATGTTCCTACAGTTTGTGCAGACATGATTCTCAGAGGTACAATAACACTGCACAGGATTAGCCAGATTGTAAAGATTTCCTCAAGTGATCAGCACAACATCACAAACACTTGAACAAAGATGGCTGAACAAATAATCAAGCGTATTAGTGTGCTTTAGGTTTGGCAAAGTGCAAGTAATGTGTCCAAAGCGGCAAAAAGGAATTAAATATAACATGAAGGAAGATTAATTTGAAGAGTGTAGTTGGTTTGGTGAATATGTGGATTTAAAATTAAAAAAGTATTGAATGAAGTTTTAAAAACACATATAAAAGATAATTTAAGCAATGCGTTTTAATGTGATGGTAACGTCAGTGTAAACTGAAGATGCTGTTTGCTCCCACCATAATGATGGTCGCCATTGTAAACGTGAAATATTCTTAAGTACAGCGTAAAACAGCACTCAAGGAAAGAAATAAATTGAAAATGCTTGTCTTTCAATCACCTGGACACAACAGGTGTTGTCAGACTGGTATAGATATAGATATATATTCAAAGAGGATAATTCCTAATGACGATAATACTGTTGCAACAGGTGTTGTTGGCTCAATCCTAGTTTTTGACAGAGAATTTTTGGAGATCTCCCTTCTGTCACTGTGCTTGTGACCACGGTGGGAAATAAGCAGTCGTCAGTGGCCCTGTGCACTGATAGGAGATTACTTAATCGTCTTCAACCAATCACTTGCCTCAAATATGACTTGCATCAATTGAGCACAATTTTACCACCAGTGATACTGACCATGGTCATATAATGTATCGTTACTGAACTATCCTTGAGTACGGCATTATTAAGCACCAGTCAATCAAAGTAACTCAGGCTCACCAGCTGCAGTTCAGTTAATGAACTTTCCCATCCCCAGATAACCCCACCCATACCCCTGCCCCCTCCACCCCCAGATAAGCCTACCCATACAAGCCTGGAAATGAGCAACAGGACCAGAACAATGCCTTGGACCCAATAATATTTCGACAGGGGTCACCTGATTGGCACCGGACAAAATCACTGTGTCAATAACGTTGTGACTTTTTTTTAATAGAAACGAAAATGTGTCCTTGCGCCTATCACCTGATAACCCTTCTCCCCTTCCACCTTCAGATATGAAACAGCACGACATGCCTTTTAAGAAGGGCCAATATATTCTCACATTATTCATAGGTTTGTGGTAAAGGTAAATGACTTAAGAAATTGGCCCGTAAAGATGCACATTGTGGCTGATTGTGACAGCTCATGAACTAAAAATGTATATTTGTTTAGGTTTATTCGGAAGATAGAATGATATCCTGCAGGCTGAAATATATAAGATCAGCTTAACTATTTGTGTTTTATTACATGTACCTTGGAAAATGCACTTTTTGGGGGTGAAGTTTACCATACTGGAATTAAGGGGAGGCTATCAGGTAAAGATGGCGTTGCAGCGGCTCTATGTAGTCATACCTGGCTGGTGGCAACTGGACTGAGTGTGGCAATGTTACATATCCCTGAAGCTGCAATGAGCCTTGTGTAATAGGGCTCAGGTGGCCTCATCCCACAGTAATGAACCTTCTCACTTTGCTAATGAACACAGGCAGATGCGGTGAAAACAGCGGGGGTTTTGCAGGAGGAGCAGCAGGCCTATTGGCTGTCCACACACACAGGCAACCTTCTGCAGCTAGCTCCATCACCATTGTGTCTTCTCTCCTTGTGTAATCTGATAGGTAGATAATGTTATTGGTGTCCCATATCTTCTCTCTGGCTACTCCAAAACTTTCTCCCACTGATAGGAGTGCATTTCAGAAGCTGATTCCATGAGCGTACCTGATGCCTCACCTGAACTTTGCCTCTGAAGCTCTAATAACATGGCAAGCTCCCTATTTCTAGATCTTTTCCAGCAGTCACTATGACACGCAGATGTGGGTTCAATCCTATCCTAGATTTCCCGGCTTTCATTAATTTTTCTGCAGACACTGTTGACTGTGCTCTTTTGTGTGGTCTTGCATGAAGTTTGTTTCATTGAGACCACAAATGTCACCATACTAACTTGCCAAGTGCCATGATTTATTGTGCGCACTCTGATTTCTCACACCTGATAAAACTTGAAAAAATTCTTGCATATGGCTTAAACAATTCTGAAATAAATAAAAATAGATATGTAAAAGTCATGTGCCTTGGTCTGGTTTAGGCAACACAAAGTAGTTACCCCAGGGCTCTGTTTGGTTTCCTTAAGGAGAATGTTTGGTTTCCTCAGGGCTCTGTTTGGTTTCCTTTGGGAGACTGTTTGGTTTCCTCATGGCTCTGTTTGCTTTCCTGAGGGAGCCTGTTTGGTTTCCTCAGGGCTCTCTTTGGTTTCCCTAGGGAGAATGTTTGGTTTCCTCAGGGCTCTGTTTGGCATCCCTTCATGCGTAAAAGTGTGAATATTTGAATATTATTCGGTATATGGTGTAAATCAACAATGAAATAAATATAAAGCAAATAGCAGTATATATTACATGCTATAAACCTACATAAATGATAATTATATGTTAATTTTGGTCTTTCTTTTTTTGGTCTGTTTGTCTCCTTTCACGTGAATTGGCCTGTGTTGTTTAGGTTTAGCTCCCGGGTAATGAGTTAACTGTTATTGGGTGTGGGGGAGTATGACAAGCAGGATGCAGCCTCTTCTACACAGCACCATACTGACCATGTATCCGCCCGATAAGATTCAGCACTCTACACTTGCTTTCCTCGCCAATTCTTCCCATACAGATTTAAATTTCCACTAGTTTGTCACACAGGCCGTTTCCTGTTTTGCCAAAAACTGTTTGAAGCGTTTCATGTGATGTTGACAAATGTTTATATCACTCCTTTACACCTGTCCCAAGGTCAGGATTTATCACTTGTGTTCGTATTTTAACTGAACTAGTTGTGAACAGACATTTTGTTTGTTGACTTTAAAATGTAAAGCATGTTAATGAGATATGTATATATGTACATTGTTTGCACTATGAAACAAGGAGATCATATGTGGCTAGAAAATATATATACGTCATTTCAAAATATTGAAAATAATGTGGAGATTATACCTGATAAATAACGTAAAATAACTTGGGGGTAAGGTGGGGGCGAATAAATAATTGTATTTTATGAATATATGTTTAACTATTGGTAATAATGTGCTGGTTATCCTGGAATATAAATATAAATATTAATAATACATATACACGTGACATAATATAAGATCAATTGTTTCTAGGATATTAGGAGAGTGAGATGCGGCTTACTGAGTGAGGGGGGTGGGGTGAAGTGGGAAGGCAACTTCTAACCACACAAGGTGCTGTGTTAGCCTCCACCTTGCCACGTTTCTGCAATGTGGCTGTGTTAGTGAGTGAGTGGGGTGGGGTGAAGTGGGAAGGCAACTTCTAACCACACAAGGTGCTGTGTTAATCTCCACCTTGCCATGTTTCTGCAATGTGGCTGTGTTAGTGAGTGAGTGGGGTAGGGTAAAGTGGGAAGGCAACTTCTAACCGCACAAGGTGCTGTGTTAGTCTCCACCTTGCCACGTTTCTGCAGTGTGGCTGTGTTATTGAGTGAGTGGGGTGGGGTGAAGTGGGAAGGCAACTTCTAACCACACAAGGTGCTGTGTTAATCTCCATTGCCATGTTTCTGCAATGTGGCTGTGCTAGTGAGTGAGTGGGATAGGGTGAAGTGGGAAGGCAACTTCTATCCACACAAGGTGCTGTGTTAATCTCCACCTTGCCACGTTTCTGCAATGTGGCTATGGTATTGAGTGAGTGGGGTAGGGTAAATTGGGAAGACAACTTCTAACCACACAAGGTGCTGTGTTAATCTCCACCTTGCCACATTTCTGCAATGTGGCTATGGTATTGAGTGAGTGGGGTAGGGTGAAGTAGGAAGGCAACTTCTAACCACACAAGGTGCAGCGTTAATCTCCACCTTGCCACGTTTCTGCAATGTGGCTATGGTATTGAGTGAGTGGGGTGAAGTGAATTGGGAAGGCAACTTCTAACCACACAAGGTGCTGCGGTAATCTCGTTTCTGTAATGTGACTGTGTACATCATAAAACCATTGCATAATTTTAAAATTGTTGAGTATGACATAAAACAACAATAAAATAAAAATAATTAATCTGTTGACATTTGTAACAGTCACATGTCCAAATTACATGAGATTTTGACGACTACAGATATCATCGTTGGCTAGTGTGAATACCAGCCGACTATGGATATCATCATTGGCTAGTGTAAATACCAGCTGGTGTAAATGAAGAATTTGATGAAAATAAAGAATTTAGTACTTAGTTATGTGATTGTTTTATGGTACAGTCAGGAATATATTTCACTTATAAAATGGAGGTCAGAACTGAGACTTAGTGACTATCTGCAGGTTGCCATCATAACTTCCCTCACACGACACAAGAAGAAGTCAACCAGAGCTGGACCTGTACTCAAAATGACTATATTACTGAGAGTGGTGTTGTGCTAACACGTTAATCACTTGTACATGGGAGCCACCTAATAAATAGTATGTCGATGAGCCTACCTGTTACAGTTATAACTTATAGATGTGTACATGAAGGTTGTATGCCTTAATTACCAATGTACATTTATTTTTTGTTTTTTATAAGATTGCCTGTGCATGTATAAAAGTTGCCAGATCATACATGTACTTGCTTAGGTATATATTATCTACACCTTAAGTTGCCCTGCATATTTCTGATTTTCAGATTTTTTACCTGTACTTTCACCTGGGCATCTGATGCATATATATATATATACACACACACACACATTGATCTAATGGTTCACTATGTTCATTTGCACCTGCTGTTTTACTGCTCTTGTTTAATCCCTTACTGATGTTCCATCAGAGAGATGATATAAATGCAATTCCATGATCCTTTTACTGGCAAACTGTTTAGCCGTGTTTTATTGTGGTATAAGATGTGTTATCTTGTGTGGATATTATCAGCTCCAGATAACGCATTCTCCAGCAAAACAGGGGCCCTTTTGGGGAGTTGAAGGGAAGTCCAGCACAACTGCATCAGTCAGCAGGCACAGTAGTGCTGAAAACAGCTGACATCATGTGCTCCCTGTTGTGTTTTTTTTTTTTTTTTTTTTTTTCTTTGTCAACAAGGAGCTGAAGGACTTATGGTTTTGCTTATGCACTTCAAAGATAAAGTTTAATGATTAGGTGTTGTGAAGACTGTCTGGCGTCAGTGGGTTGATAGGCTGAAGCTATCTGATGAGAGAGGCGAGTTACCCACTGTATGAGGCTAGGGACTCTTTAGTCTCCTGCTAGCTGTGCTACTCCAAACATGCTAGCTCTGAAGTGGGGGAAATCAAGGTTCAGTTCATTCATGGCAGGCCCCTCTCAGCACAACAGGAAAAAAATAAAACAGGCAGCCTGTAATTTGTTACTCATTCATGGAATTTGGTGTCGGCTTCCACCTGAGATTTAGTGTCTCTTGTTTTGTAACCCTAAAATGGATATGGAATGAGGTTGTCTTATGACAAATATTTGGAATCTCTCCCTCTAGCAGAAGACAAGATTTTCTCGACATTTCTTCTGCAGAGGTGGTGCTCATCAGTTTGCTTATTGGAGAATCATACTAATACCTGTAAAGGTAAAAGTCAGTATTTGTGTTTAGAACAATGGTAGACTGACTGAATCACAACTTTATACTCTTTTTAAATTTCATTATTTTAACCATTTGTGGATTAATTTATTTGATTGTTGTTTAATGCGATACTCAAAGTTTTTCCACTCAGCCATCGACTGTAAGTTGGGATGGAGGAAACAGGAGTGCCTGAGGTTAACCATCAACTTTTGGCATGCTACTGAAATGGTGGGAAACAAATGGTCTTCAGTGAATATTTGATTATGCAAATGGCCACGCTTGTGCCATCGATCACTTATTTTGTCACCAAGACACCATGGCTACTGAGAGTAGGGTAACACACACAGTGGATGTCTGAAAACAGGTTTTAATATGCACCTGGTGTTTGCTACTGATTGAAAGACAGACGTCCTCTTAATGACCCACTCCAGCAGGGCTTTATCCCCTTTGGAAGAATTATTGCATCATGGAGCACAGTTTATAACCTACATCCATCCATGGGTATGTTCATCTGCTGAATCAGCATCAGATAGCTAATTAAGAGTGTTGTGCCAAGGATGCACCTGTCCAGCCAACCAGGGAGCCTGTGGTCAGTCTGCTCCACCTGTTGGTCAGTCAGTCTGATCTGAGTGGACATCCCTCTCTCTGGCAGATGGTCAGTTAAGATATGGTCTCTCATCTCACACAGCAGCTGAAGTCTGGCCAATTAGCAGTCCAGAGGGAGAGGAAATAGAAGTTGAGAGCCTGAAGAAAGGGTGAAACTCTCTGGAGAGCCTCTCAGACTAGCTACTTGACCCTCCTACCCTTCCTTTCCTCCAAGATCCCAGATAAATCCTGCTGATGTCCCCCCCCCCCCATCCCTCCGAAACATGTCACCCACATTGCAAACTATGTAGATCTAGAAGGTTATCTGTTGTATGTATTGGTGGGTGACCTTATTACATTTATTGGGATTGCGGTATAAAAGCAGATTTGGAAGACTGGCAATGTCTGAAGCTGCATTACATCTATGGGGATTAAATATTAAAATAATTGCAGAAGAATTTCTTGTCAATAACCTGTTGACTGTATAACTGTGAATTTGAATTTGTTGTTATTATAAATCAACCATATTAATTAGAAAGCATTTTCAACATTTGTTAGAATACATTTTATCTAGACATACTTGTAGCATTCAGCATACAACCCACAACTTCCTGTTTGCTCCACCTATTAATTTGACCTTGAGCATCTTGGTGAAACATACATGAGTATCTTGTTAAACATAGATCATAACAATAAAACACCACACCTGAAGTTTAACTTGTCTTGAAAGGTTCAACAAATCATTTACTTTTTAATACATGTTAGCAATTAATGTAGCAGTATCATATCATGGAACATGTTTGTTGTTGTTTTGCAGTTTGTTGGTAAGTCATCAACAATGTAGCCCTCTCTTTAAATACCTAGTGCTGTCACCAGTGGATCAGTATGCTTCATAATGGTATTAGTACCTCTACTGAAACATCACTCACTGAATCAGTAGAAGTTGTGATCCATATATTTGTATGTTATCCAATTCAACTTCTAAATGCCATTGAAAGAAGTCATTGGTTTAGTTGTATGATGTAGAGCCACAGTTTGTTGGTATGGTTGTTTGAGGTAGATCCTCAGTTTGTTGGTATGGTTGTGTGATGTAGATCCACAGTTTGTTGGTATGGTTGTGTGCTGTAGATCCACAGTTTGTTGGTATGGTTATGTGATGTAGGTCCTCAATTTGTTGGTATGGTTGTGTGATGTAGATCCACAGTTTGTTGGTATGGTTGTGTGATGTAGATCCCCAGTTTGTTGATATGGTTGTGTGATGTAGATCCACAGTTTGTTGGTATGGTTGTGTGATGTAGATCCACAGTTTGTTGATATGGTTGGGTGATGTAGATCCCCAGTTTGTTGGTGTGGTTGTGTGATGTAGATCCACAGTTTGTTTTGGTATGGTTGTGTGATGTAGAGCCACAGTTTGTTGGTGTGGTCGTGTGATGTAGAGCCACAGTTTGTTGGTGTGGTTTTGTGATGTAGAGCCACAGTTTGTTGGTATGGTTGTATGATGTAGATCCACAGTTTGTTTTGGTATGGTTGTGTGATGTAGAAACACAGTTTGTTGACATGGTTGTGTGATGTAGATCCACAGTTTGTTGGTATAGTTGTATGATGTAGATCCACAGTTTGTTGGTATGGTTGTGTGATGTAGATCCACAGTTTGTTTTGGTATGGTTGTGTGATGTAGATCCACAGTTTGTTGGTATGGTTGTGTGATGTAGATCCACAGTTTGTTGGTATGGTTGTGTGATGTAGATCCACAGTTTGTTGGTATGGTTGTGTGATGTAGATCCACAGTTTGTTGGTATGGTTGTGTGATGTAGAGCCACAGTTTGTTGGTATGGTTGTGTGATGTAGATCCACAGTTTGTTGGTATGGTTGGGTGATGTAGATCCACAGTTTGTTTTGGTATGGTTGTGTGATGTAGATCCACAGTTTGTTGGTATGGTTGTGTGATGTAGATCCACAGTTTGTTGGCATGGTTGGGTGATGTAAATCCACAGTTTGTTGGTATGGTTGTGTATGTTGTAGATCCACAGTTTGTTGATATGGTTGTGTGATGTAGATCCACAGTTTGTTTTGGTATGGTTGTGTGATGTAGATCCACAGTTTGTTTTGGTATGGTTGTGTGATGTAGATCCACAGTTTGTTGGTATGGTTGGGTGATGTAGATCCACAGTTTGTTGGTGTGGTTGTGTGGTGTAGATCCACAGTTTATTGGTACAGTTGTGATGTAGATCCACAGTCTATTGGTACAGTTGTGTTATATTGTAGATCCACAGTTTATTGGTACAATTTTGGTGTAGATCTACAGTTTCTTAGTACAGTTATGTTATGTTGTAGATCCACAGTTTCTTAGTACAATTATGTTATGGTGTTGATCCACAGTTTATTTGTACAGTTGTGTTATATTGTAGATCCACAGTTTATTGGTACAATTTTGGTGTAGATCTACAGTTTATTGGTACAATTATGTTATGGTGTAGATCCACAGTTTATTGGTACAATTATATTATGGTGTTGATCCACAGTTTATTGGTACAGTTGTGATGTAGATCCACAGTTTATTGGTAAAGTTGTGTTATATTGTAGATCCACAGTTTATTGGTACAGTTTTGGTGTAGATCTACAGTTTATTGGTACAATTATGTTATTGTGTTGATCCACAGTTTATTGGTACAGTTGTGATGTAGATCCACACTTTATTGGTAAAGTTGTTATCTAGATGCATAATATATTGGTACAGTTATGTTATACAATTGTGTTATTGCGTAGATCCACAGTTTTTTGGTACAGTTGTGATGTAGATCCACAGTTTATTGGTACAGTTGTTACCTAGATGCATAATATATTGGTACAGTTATGTTATACAATTGTGTTATTGCGTAGATCCACAGTTTTTTTGGTACAGTTGTGTTGTGATGTTGTCCTGTAGGCAAGATTGTATGTAACGGTTATAATATGACAGCTGTAATTGATTGCCTTAGGAATGAGAGGATCCCTGAGTGCCAGCCAGTGTGACAACCCTTTTGTACTCAACTGACTTCTGACCACAGTCTATCAGCTGTTGTCATTCTGACGCAGACGTCAAATTTGTCACTCTGTGTGACTCTGTGTGATAGGCCTGTGCCAAGGAGCATAACATTATCAGTCCTGTCCTGCTAAGGCCAGCCCCACCCCATCCCACTAGAGGTGGGTAAGTGCCCTTAACCCTGACCCTAAGACTAATCTTTGACCAGCAGTAATCTGGAAGGACAGGGCCTTGCAGTGGAATGGAAGCCTAGCAGTTGGTTAGCTGACAGACAGCAATGTAGCTGTGCAGCAACTGCTGCCATCGCTAAACACAGTAAGTGATCTGTCAAGTTCATTGCCTTCCTATAATCAACAAGCTTCCTGTTAACACCACACAGACACTAACCTGAGACAAATATGTGGGTATCAGGGAAGGCTTGTCCAGACATAACCCTCCTTAGCAACCCTTCCTCTCCCCCATCCGCCACCTCCACCCCTCATATCTACAGGCAACACTGGTCTAGTACTGTTACCATCAATTTCGCCACTCTATTATATTTATCTTCATAAAGCATGGCAGTGTTTGGATGGATTGCCAGGAATCCGTGTAGCTGTCTGCCGGAGACAGTTGTAACATATTGCCGGGAGATCAGTGACTTAGACACTTGCTGTGGTTACACATGTTAGACATCCAATCTGCCTTACACACTGTTCTCATCACAGAGCTGGCGCCAGTCGTTCTGCCGCCCAGCTGGCCACTTTTACCATTTTCCACACATTGCTAAAGTCTTATTTTCCCCTCATCAGCCCGGGCCAAGCCCTAACACCTTCTGACAGACTGTGGCAGGCCCCACATGCTCCCATAGCTATCAACCGTAAGCTAGACATACCCGACCCACACTTTTATCATCACCAACCCTTGGGCCCCCTTTCTGTGTCATCTCAACTGGGCTCTGTTCTGAATCTCTGAATCTTACCCACAATACACAATTATTGTTATCTTTGTCAAAAGTCTTCCTGCTACACATGTATGTCACCTTGTGGTGGTATAGGAATTCTGCTGTGTTGTGGTAGAAGCCAGTTGGCTTGTTCAAGCACAAGTTGCAGAGGTTGACCATTTGCTCTTCACATTGGAAGTGTCTGTTTGTTTCTCTTTACAGGAATCTTACGAAAGGGGCACTCCTGTCATCTTTAGCGACAGAAATGAAGGTGTAACCAGCTCCCAGTGACAGTTTGGTATTCACCACCTCGCTCACGCAGCTGATAACTTATCGTTGCTCATCTGCCTTTTTATAGTAAACTCTGGCCAGAGGGGAACATTTGGGATCAGTTCATAAATTGTGCTTGTACCTGGCAGGCGAGATAAAGCGCCTGGTGCAGCTGCGGACCCAGGCCGTCTCGTCAAGCTGCTGCAGTACGTGATGTAGGCATAACAGGGACTGCAGCAGCACAACATTGCATTACAACGGGCCGGTGATGATGCCTTGTCATCTCGGTGTGGTCAGGAGACGGGTATAGAGGGACTGTTAAGTCCTGCGTAACACCTGTACCTAAACTGACTGCTAGTTGTGCTAAGACTAACCTGACTGTCCCTGCTGTGTACTGTACTTCTCAGGTGAACCTGACTTGGTTCTCACCTTAATGTCCAAGTGTTGTCTCTAAGAGGACTTTCTCAGACCTGTGCTTCCTCCCCCATCCCCAGGGGACCTGTTAGGGGGATGGAGCCAGTCAAACGTCAACCACCTATTAGCCTGCTCAACTTGATCAAGTCCAACCCTAACCATTATCACGGTGCTTTTGCCATGGAAATATTTCAACCAAAAAGTAGGTACCACTTCTTAATTTTTAAAAAAAATTTTCATTGATGATTTTTATGTGTGTTTGTTGTTTCTGTATATTTACTTACAGCTTGAATTGAAGAATTAAAATAATTAAAACTTTTACAATAATGAAATGGGAAGGGTTGCATGTACAGTGTGTGTATAATTATTGCACATAACTTACACTGGGGACTAGGCAAAGGGTTCAGTAATTGTTTGATCTACAAATATTCTTTGTATTGAAATGAACTGATCTCATTGACTGCTTGCATGAAGACTCCATCCTTGGCATTTTTAAAGTATTTGAAGACCATGTGCAAACCTCTTTGATTTCAAGAATGGTAAAGAAACATGGTATTAAATAGTTGGCCAAATTTTTTCTTCTCATAGACAATTTACCTGAAAAAGGAGTGTTGATGAAATGAGTTTAGTAACTTTTGCATATATATGTAGGTATGATGTGGTATCTGGCTTTTGTGAGATATTTACTTGTTGATTAATTAGTTATTTGATGAAAAATAACCAAAGTATATAGCACAAAAAAGAAAAAAAAAGAAAGTTCCAGGAGAACTACACAAGAAACATGGTTATATTATATCAGTCTGCAGAACTAATTTCCACACGTATGTAGCTTTGGTTGGGCTAAAGCGAGTTTTATTAACACCTTGGGTAAGTCCCAGTCCTGGGATCTGTTTACTTCTAATGGCACTTGATTGTGTTAATACTTAGTATGTGTTTGGGTGGGTGGGTGGGGGTGGGTGTGGGGGTGCTTACTGTTAATGTAACACACACATGCAGGTAATTAAGGAAAGTCTGTCCAAGGTATGAGTCATTTGTAATGGCTAGATACATGTGCAAAGACATAACTGTTTGTAAAAGTATTACAGGTGAATGTGATAAGTGATAAAAGATTATGGCGGATAACTGTGTATGTAATTACGGTGTGCAAATAGGCGTATAGCTTAGTGCAAATGAAATAATCTTTATAAGATCAACACTTTGGTACATGAAGTAAACTTTTAGTACTGCAACATATATACATATTGTTAATGTAAGGCAAATAAAGTTGCAGTCAGATTAAGCTAAGATTGTATATTTACCATATTTAGTTGAGATTCATGTCATAATTAACGTGAGCAAAATAATATTATTCTATGTGGATATTTTTTTGCATACAAGAAGGAATTGTATGGCTCCCAGCTGTAAAATAATTCTGAAGTTTGAAAAAGTTGTGATGTGATTCACTTTATATTAGGAAGCTTATTACCAAATTTTAATGGTAACACAGGCACAGATGAGAATGATATTTTGTGAAAACTAATTATTTGGGCTGATATAGACCAGTAGCAAAAATTTTATTTGATTTGTTCTGATCAATTTTTGCAAGAAATATCTGTTATTAAAGCTTCTTAAATAAAAACTCATCGGTGAGAAAATATTTTGTATTTTTGTTTTAAGATTTCTTTAGAAATTTGGATTAATGGATATCTTTGACACCACTTTATGTCATGAAATATATAACTATGACTACAGAGATATAAAGTGTTACGTCAGTGCTCCATAAGTGCTGCCATTTTTGATGAGCTAAAAGCAGTGTTTGTAAACAGCCAATTTTCATTCATTTGAAAGCATTTTGTTTTGTTGTGAAAACAAAATAAAAAAGAATGGCAAGCATTTCTGTGAAGATAGATTTCATAATTTGTTTTTTTTGATCTTTGTCATATTTCATCAGTTTCCTTATGTTTACCAATAATACAGTTAGACTAAATACAAGTAGGTTAATCCGTACTCCTGCGTGAAGGTCACATGAACAATCTCCCCTTATTTCCTGTGTCCTACTGCTGAAATGAACAAAAGTTCGTGTGTATGTAAAAGTATACAAGCAAATCCTCTCATGTGTTGTTGTGTAATAATCAGTTGTTGTCATTGTGGAGTGTATCAGCACATCACGCCTGGGTGGCCATTTTGGCATTCTTTTCATTGTTGAAGTCCATTAGACCTCCAGAAATGTAGTGTGTAAGTGTGCACAACACTCGTGGGAATGTACATGAGTAAGTTTACAAAAGTCCATGGTTCTCCCATAGCACACCTGTAGTGGGAAGCAGTTAGCAGTCTGTCGCACTTAATAGAGTCATCTTGCATGAAGTTTGTGGGAGATCTCTGGCCTTCTGGCAATATGGGATACACCTCAAACATTGCTCTGTGTGTAAAAAATTCAACAGTTGCATGGAGTACACAATATTTATATTTGTCTAGAATGTGATGGTTTACAGTCCTTGATCTGGCCAGGTGTCTGAAAGTTTATTAAAATTTTCTGACATTTACTCAGATAGAAATCAACAGACTATAATCTATGGAAGTCTAAGTGTGACTGAGCTATCTCTTCCTCATATTTTGAATCTCTATATATGAGTAGAATCTGTCCTAGTTTAGTGAGTGTCATTTGCACAAAATTCGCAAATGAAGCTGAAATTGTTTATTAGCTGTTGTTTTATCTGTCGTCATATGACTGAAAAATTGTTGATTACGACGTTAAACCCCAAGCACTCACTCACTCACTTGAGTATATGGTTTGTTATATTGCTTGTATAAACTTGCACGTTTATCAGTGAATGCCAACAATTTGTATACTATTTTAGTGTGGTAAGCTGTGGTTTGTTGGTTATTCCCACTGTGGCGTATGGCAAAAATTTGTTGATTTGATTTTTTTGCATCCCCCGAAAACATGTCATGATTCACTCATTAAAATTAGGCACTGGCGGAAATTAATGTATATTTTCTATATCATTTGTTGATCTTTGCTTCTGTAAGTACAAAAATATGTTTAGTTAACAAATGAAATTATTGCAAGCAAGGAATACTGCTCATAAATTAGTCATGAAAAAAAAAACAAATTAAGCTTTTATAAATTGCAGCATATGCTCCATGGTGACAGGTTGCTCTTACTAAAGCAAAGTTAAAGCATTGAAGATTGTCCTAGCTAGATGTTAATAATTAGAAGTAGAGGTAAAATTAATTTGGAGTTTAGTGGCTGTTAAGTAGAGTGGATGGATTGTGGTCCCTTTAACTGGATGGTGGAGAGCTGGTGACTGATGCAAGAGAGAGGAGAGGCAGAAGCAATGGGGTAGGGGCTGGAGGAAGACTCAAACCAGCTGTTCAAGGGGGGAGGGAGAGGGTAGAAGGCAACCCTACCCCACAGACACACACCAGAAGCTGTGTTTAGGGGGCATGTGTTCACCAAATTGTGGCCTGTGGCTGGCTCAAGCTGCTCCTGTAGCAGACCTACACATGTTCTCCTCATAACTACTGGCGCCACTCTGGCGGGAGCCAAGCTGTAAAATCGCTCCAGTTGACCTCAACCAAAACCGAAATTCTTACCAGATGAGTTTGTCATGCCTTCCTAATAGTTAAATACTATACAAGTAATTGTAAAACCATATGCCCTCAGAAACTGCAGGGCTGTAGTGTCTGCCATCACTCGGCAGGCGGCCAGCACATTGTTGATATGTTGTGATTAATACAATATTTTCCACATCTTCATGTAAAAGTAGCCCCAGATGGGACTGGTATGTGTCTGTGGGTATCAGTGTGTATACCTTAGCTGTCACTCTGGCTCCATGGCCAGTTATCTCTCTCCCCCACCCTGGGTCTGATCAGTACAGAGTCTCAGCACACCCTGGCCTGCCACTGTGTCTGTTAGAAGACGGTTTGTTTGTAGCCACATCACGCAATCTTTCTGCCATATGTCTCTGTTATTCCACCTCAAAAGCCTGTTTGAGGGGTTTTATGGATTTTCCCCTTATCAGTTGCCTTGTCATCACATGTTAAGCAGTTCTCTGGCGTTGTAGTCCACCCTTAACAAACTGTTTTCCCCGCTAATCCTTCATCTAACTGATTTCCATATGTGACTTGTTGACACTAAACAACAAGGCCTTCCATTGAAAGACTTTATCACCATCTCACTTATCTAGAAAAGCATCATAATGGACTGAAAAAAAATTCTTCTCCTGTACATCATAAGTATATTAGCAAAATGTAAGAATGAACTTTTTCATTTAAATATTGCATTATTTTTTATGTATTTCCAACTCAAATTTATCCATATATTAAATTTGCAAGTGTCCAATATTTTAAATGCAAATATATATGGCCAATTTCTCAGCTGAGTATTTTATTGCTTGATATCCTAGTTCAAACCAAAGCAGGAGTTGGTTGTTGGTTCAATGACAGTTGGGGATGAGGTGTGCTGTAGTGAGCAGAAAATGTGTTCTTGGTTCAGTGACAGTCGGGGATGTGGTATGCTGTAGTGAGCAGAAAATGTGTTCTTGGTTCAGTGACAGTCGGGGATGTGGTGTGCTGTAGTGAGCAGAATATGTGTTTTTGGTTCAGTGACAGTCGGGGATGTGGTGTGCTGTAGTGAGCAGAATATGTGTTCTTGGTTCAGTGACAGTCGGGGATGTGGTATGCTGTAGTGAGCAGAAAATGTGTTCTTGGTTCAGTGACAGTCGGGGATGTGGTGTGGTATAGTTAGCAGAACTAATGGGCTATCTCTCACTGGGTCTACCACATGTTATATCATATGATATCAGACCTAGATTAATGTTTGTGTGGTTAATTTGTTGTGTGGTTTCACCCACTCCTAAGTGATCCTCTTGCATAAAGTGCAACTGCCCAGATGTACTTTGCTTTCTTGTCATTTGTCATCTGTCATCAATAATATGAATTAGAGGTAATTTGATTCGATTAGTGAAAATGAGTTTTTGGCAAAAAATCTCCTGTATATAGTCTCCATAGAGGGATATTTTACGAAATAATTGGAAGAAGACGAAAAAAGGTGAATCAAGTACCATGTTAGAACTGGAGTCAGGTTGAGACTGATGCTAAAACACAGGTTCATGACTGTGAAGTTTCTGGTTAACTGACATTGGCATTATCTTATCAAACATTGACTATTTTTATACAGGATTTATACCCTTTGCCAACTTTTATTACATCGAGAGCCCTGGCTGTTTTTCTTGATGAACAAGGCCATTAACAATGGAGGATCAGTAACATGAAGGGTTTGAGAGGGCTCAGGTTCCTGCTCATAACCCATACCACCTTGAGCTACATGTACATACCATCTACAGCTAGTTTGCTAGATGTTACACAATGTCCAGCCACGGTTACCTTGTCAAGTGGGAATGGCAGTTATCTGTCGGGTTCAAGTGCTTGTGAAGAGGACAGGTGTATTAAGTGAATCATTTACATGTAAATGAAAAGATAAGATGTCAGGAATGTGGCTGACAGACAGACAGACAGACAGACAAACAGAGCTAGCGACTAACTGGCAGACATGCACTAGCGACCGACTGGCAGACATTCACTAGTGACCAACCGGCAGACATTCACCAGTGACCAACCCGGCAGACATGCACTAGCGACCTACTGGCAGACATGCACTAGCGACCAACTAGCAGACATGCAGTAACTAACAGAGCTCCACTTGTTGTAGCTAAAATGCAAAAATGCTGGCTTGCATGTATGCCCAATAATGTACATCTGAGATGATCAAACTTATGAATGTAAGTAATTATGGAACTCGAGGCAGGGCCTCACACAGGGCCTCACACATGTGTGTTAACTGTACACTGTATTGGTAGAATTTACTTATTGAAAAGGTTGATTCTGTTCCCGAGAATGTGGCCAGGAAGTGTTGTTAACATGAATGCAGAGATAAAATATTCAGAAGAGGAACCTTGCGAAGATTTATTCTATTTCCTCAATCTTTCGCGTATGAAAGAGCAACTTGTAGCACCATTTATGTATGTGCACAATTTGATTTTGGAAGTAAAACTACACTGGTTAGATTGGCCAATTTCAGGGCTCTGCTAAAAGTATAATGTTATAAGCCTAAACAGAATAATGCCATGAGAATATGCTTAAATAAACATCTAGCAAAAATGCGAAAAGGGCCTCCATGGCTCAGTTGGTTAGTGCGCTAGCGCAGCGTAATGACCCAGGAGACTCTCATCAATGCGGTTGCTGTTCAAGTCCAGTTCATGTTGACTTCCTCTCTGGTCGTACGTGGGAAGGTCTGGCAGCAAGCTGCGGGTAGTCGTGGGTTTCCCCCGGGCTCTGCCCGGTTTCCACCCACAATAATGCTGGCCGCCGTCATATAAGTGAAATATTCTTGAGTACGGTGTAAAACGGCAATCAAATAAATAAATAAAATAACATGCAAAAAAGTTGATGACTTACACTAGCAATATTTGATTAAAATCTTGTTTTGTTGCTTCCCTATTGAAAAGTTTGGCAGAGCATGTTTTACTACTCTTTGAGAACGTATATAAAATGAGCTTTTGCTTGGTTGAGATATCAGTTGTTCTCATATACAATTCTAAAGCTTTATTTAAGTTGTGGGACATTGTCTCCGTAGAGCAGAAGCAGGTGTGTGCCGTGATACAGCTGAGTGCCCCCTCACTCTGTAGGAAGTACAGAGCGAACAGACTGACTTCACACCTGCCCAGCTAATCAGCAGGTAAACGGCACTACTGGACTCGTTCATCTTAACCTGTGATGTCATTTAATTCCATACCATTCCACCTGGGCTTGTTCATTTCCTCTGGCACTGTTCACCTGGGGACAAGGACTGGATCAGGAAATGGGCACCACACAGAGCTGAAATCTAGTCTACTTGGTGCTTGCCCTCAGGTGTTCTGCATGGACTTGTTATAAAATCTTGTACGCTGGATATGAAGCTTAAAAAAATGATGGGCCATCCCAGCACATGTTCCCAGCTTGTCTTACATGTGCATATAAAGTTTTGTTTTTGAAGTGTCGCCTTGTCTAGATAAAACAGTCCAACGTTCTTGTATATAGCTGACATTTGTCTTCCATTATGCCTTAATTAACAGTACATGTGCCATCTATTGAATGCTTTGTCAACTTTGACCCAAAGATGATCTCCCTAGTGCTGTATGTATGTCTGTCTGCCTGTCCATAAATCTGTTACCATAACAAACAAAGGGGAGAAATGATTTCTCTACCTCCTCGTTTATCACAGTTGAACTATCTAAAATAAAGGTAATTGGATGATACTTCACTGATCATTGACTTTCTTTCAGGGTAAAAAATTCCTGTTTGATTGGTTAAGGTTTCATTTCAAAACCTATTGCTCCAAATTCCGTGAAACTTCATCTGGTAATTCTCTGTTGGCTACATGCAGATTGTGGTGATCTTTTAATTACCTTTGGTTATTTTCTCAGGTCAGAATTCATATTTTACTCCTCACTAGAATTGTTTCTCCAAAACTACGGAGCGAAATTCAAAAAGATTTTAATACATGCATTCATAGTTTTCCAAACCAGATTGTGGTCAGTGCAAATGACCTTACTCTGAGCTGGTCAGGTGTTCAGTTTTGGTTTCTTGTCATTATATCTTCAAAACTTGTGAACCATATTCAGTGAAATTTCAATCTTTCAGTGACATGTCCCTTAAATAATTGTATGTAAGACTTAAATGGTTGACCTACTCTCTTGGGTCAGAGTTCATGGTTAACTTTATTAATCTCCTAAGCTGTTTCAGGGAATTTGTAGCTAGTTTCCCTTTGTTCTCATTCTTTTTTGGGGGGGTCTTGGTCACAATTAGCGGTCAAAGACACTCATGTTTACACCGGAACCATCTTATATTTGTTGAAGTCTATTTGTTTTCCACCAGTTTGGTGGAATTTTTGCTCTTTGTTTTTCTGTCTAGAATAATTTTGCCTTTTTGCACCTACTTCACATGTGGATCTCCTTGTAAATGTTGATATGTATACAGTGTACATGTGTTCATTATGTATTTGTACATACAGGTAAGGTGACACATGTGACAATGATGCCTTCGATCATAAACAAAGGGGATATTCCTATCTCCCCCTTCCCACTCGAGTCTCTGATTTTTAGAACTGTGTGCTGAGTTCATGTTCTGTAATAAGTGTAGAGTATATGGTCCTTCAGCGGGCCACCTTACCACCCCATCGCCTCAGTTGTAACCATTTTCCATCTGTGACATTGGCAAACATCCAGCCTCCTGTAGACAGATGGTGAAGTGTGAACCACTGAACTCTGACAAATCAACCAGTCTTTGCTGCAGCTTTGTAACCGAGCTTCACAACAGCTGAGTTCTACCAGTTCAATATCAATCAGCTGAGTATCAGTTTTATGTAACTACAAAATTACATCTAGGAAATGACATTGTGATAATTCCTTAATCACTAATACAAAATAGGTGTTTATGTAAATAAAAATCCGTTTGTACATGTGCAGCAGATGAAGTGTATAAACTGATGTGGAAAATAAACACGATACTGACACACATTACCCAGTCTGAACTCTTTCAGAGGTTCAACATTTGTGCTTTGAAACAACTGCTTCATTTTACACCAATGGAGAAAATTTGTAATGCATTTGGTTATGTTGAAAAACAGAAAAATTAAATGGTTTATTAATTAAGTACCGGTACTAGAAGATGGATTGATACAACAAGTAGCGTGTGCTGGGAGAAAAAGAGTTTTGTATCATGCAATTTTGGGGAGAAGTTTTGAATGCCAGATGCACCAAATCCTGATGAGTCATTTTTAATGCAAAATCTTTTAATTTGTCAGACATGCTGTAACTATACATGTGGAAACTGTGCTCATGTATACAGGCTTAGGATGCATGTCACCCTAATTAGCTCAGTAATGCTACATGTAAACATCAGCTCCTGTTTTGTTACATGTGACCACAAAATTGTATTTCATCTTTGATTCGTGTCAAGGGTAGGTACATAATGGCCTTGTGGGTTCGAAAGTGACCATTGGACAGTCTCACTGTCTCTCAGCATAGCGCCATGACTGTGGTGATTTGCATACATGTACATGAATGCGTACACTAAGTGTGGGGTGGGGTAGTCTAAGGGTGGGAGTAAGGTGCATGTGTGGGGTGGGGTGGTCTAAGGGTAGGAGTACAGTGCATGTATCGCCCATCCAAAGCAGACTTAGCCATTAGGATTGGCAGAACCTGTCCAAATATTTGGTCATCTGTTTAAGCAGTTGAGCAGTGACAAGGGTGTGTGCCAAAGGGGGTTTTACTGGCAATCGATGGCACAGAGACAGAAAAAACGGCTGATCAAGCCGAGCTGCTTTCCACATTCACCAAGGTTACATGCAGCCTTTAGTTTTCATGTAGTGGCATCTATTACAGACTATAACACACTGGCTGTCTGTGGGCAAATGTGACAAAGAATGGTAATCTTTGGTGGTCGAGAATTCCCATGAGTGATGACCGACTGGTGCATCAAGTTAGTTCATGGTCAGGTATTTTGTGCTCATTAGCTTTCTCCCTGAACTTCCTGTGTAATCATTTGGCAATAATCCGATTTAAATTAAGTTTATTGATAAGCCACATAGTCGCACACTGGTCAGATAGGGTAATGGTCAGATAATCGACTGCTGAAGTCTATGAATTAATTCTCAAGTCAAGGCAATCAGTGGTCAAATATCTTGAAAACACCAATCAAATAAATAACAAATCAAATATCTTTCAAGACTAGTCACATGGTCAGTGATCAGATCACAAGCTCAGCAAGTGTTTTAATCAATAAGACATTTATTGTCTAGTTCATCAAATAAAGAAGTTTTCGTCAGTATGGTCAATGCAAGTGAGTTTGCTTTATGGCCAAGTCACTTGGTGATGGTCGGTTAACTGATTGATCGAGTTGATTGATGGTCAGGTAACTGATATTGATCACATTGATTGATAGCTGGTTCACACTCTGGTCATCAAGATAGTCAAGGGCCAAGTGTTTTGGTGATTTGTTTGATTGTCAAGTCATTGAGTGATCAAGTTGGTTGATTGCCAAATCATTAAGTGATCAAATTGGTTGATTGTTGAGTCATTGAGTGATCAAGTTGGTTGATTGTCAAGTCATTGAGTGATCAAATTGGTTGATTGTCAAGTCATTGAGCGATGAAGCTGGTTGATTGTCGAGTCATTGAGTGATCAAGTTGGTTGATTGTTGAGTCATTGAGTGATCAAGTTGGTTGATTGTCAAGTAATTGACTGATAACATTGGTTTGATAGACATGCCATTGAATGATGAAGTTGATGATCCCAGTGTTGATGATCTAGTCATAGAGTGAGCTTGGTCCATGATCAAGTCACTCAGTGATCAAGCTTGGTCCATTTTCAAGTCACTCAGTGATCAAGCTTGGTTCATGTTCAAGTCACTCAGTGATCAAACTTGGGTCATGGTCAAGTCACTCAGTGATCAAACTTGGTCCATGGTCAAGTCACTCAGTGATCAAGCTTGACCCATGGTCAAGTCACTCATTGATCAAGCTTGGCCCATGGTCAAGTCACTCAGTGATCAAGCTTGGTCCATGGTCAAGTCACTCAGTGATCAAGCTTGGTCCATGGTCAAGTCACTCAGTGATCAAGCTTGGTCCATGGTCAAGTCCATGGTCAAGTCACTCAGTGATCAAGCTTGGTCCATGGTCAAGTTACTCAGTGATCAAGCTTGGTCCATGGTCAAGTCCATGGTCAAGTCACTCAGTGATCAAGCTTGGTCCATGGTCAAGTTACTCAGTGATCAAACTTGACCCATGGTCAAGTCACTCAGTGATCAAGCTTGATCCATGGTCAAGTCACTCAGTGATCAAGCTTGGTCCATGGTCAAGTCACTCAGTGGTCAAGCTTGACCCATGGTCAAGTCACTCAGTGATCAAGCTTGATCCATGGTCAAGTCACTCAGTGATCAAGCTTGGTCCATGGTCAAGTCACTCAGTGGTCAAGCTTGACCCATGGTCAAGTCACTCAGTGATCAAGCTTGGTCCATGGTCAAGTCACTCAGTGATCAAGCTTGGTCCATGGTCAAGTCACTCAGTGATCAAGCTTGGTCCATGGTCAAGTCCATGGTCAAGTCCATGGTCAAGTCACTCAGTGATCAAGCTTGGTCCATGGTCAAGTTACTCAGTGATCAAGCTTGTGTCATGGTCTAGTCACTCAGTGATCAAGCTTGGGCCATGGTCAAGTCACTCAGTGATCAAGCTTGGTCCATGGTCAAGTTACTCAGTGATCAAGCTTGACCCATGGTCAAGTCACTCAGTGATCAAGCTTGACCCATGGTCAAGTCACTCAGTGATCAAGCTTGGTTCATGGTCAAGTCACTCAGTGACTCAAGTTGTTGAGTCAGCATATTGGATGAAGGTCAGAGTATGTAAGTGAGTAATCATCCTGGTTAATGGCCAGATCATCATATGATTACTACAAATGCAGTATGCACTGTCAGGATGGTTCCTTTTGCATCAATGTCTTCCAGTGAGGTGGAAGAAGAGTATATATTTGGTCCTGTGGACATGACTGCCTCAAGGACACATCACACTGATCTGACAGAAAAAAATTGAAAATGGCCTAATCCTTCAAATGAAGGCGAAAATAAAATGTAACAGATGGTTTGTATAGTGTTCATGTAGCCTGAAAAGTGGAGAGCTCTGATACTCAATAAATTTCACTGTCTGTGTGAGAGTTCTTGCTGTGAATGTAAATGTACCCATGTATTTATCTCATGCTTACAATAGCCCATCCCAGAGTGCACCTGCGTGATAATACAGGTAGTTGTTACCGAGGCGTATGTTGGCACTATGTGTGGTCAGTTTTCTTTGTAAAGACAACTATTTCTCACCTGTGTCTATTTCTGGCGAGTTCAGCTGCAGTTTTACACCATGAAATGTTTCCTCTAGACTCTACCTATAGACTGTATCTGATTTCCTCTATACTGTATCTGGTTTCCTCTGTGCTATATTGGGTCTCCTCTGCACTGTGCCTGGTTTCCTACATACTCTGTCTGGTTTCCTCTGCACTGTGTTTGGTTTCCTATATACTCCATCTGGTTTCCTATATACTGTGTCTGGTTTCCTCCTGATAAATTAAGGGGCTGTCGTATGAGTGAAACATGCTTGAGTACAGGGCTATTAAAACACTGATCAACTGAGGATGTAAATCCCTGTGTCTGGTTTTTCATGATATGTCAATTATGTTCACAACTGGGATATAGGCAATTGCATCTGTATAGTATTGTATGTGATTCTATTTTATAGTAGTAATATGACAGGTTTTGAAGCTGCGCTGACAGATACTCCACTCATGTGACAGCAGAGATTAGGTTTATGGGTGGAAGAATATACTCTGCTGACACAACTTATGGGAGTGCTAGATTTGAGCCTGTGATCTCATTGAAGAGAACTTGATGGCTACAGTTAGGACATTAACGATTGAACAAAATTCAAGAAGTGTTTAACGAGATGACTTCAAGCTTTTTCAGCTTGTTTTTCTGCTTTTGGAGCAGACTGGACTTGTGGTCAAATTTCTAGCAATAGCACAAAATACTTGCAACACATCTTTTTTGTTTTCTGTATTCCACTTCCATATATATACATAAAATCTCCCTTTTATTGTATTGTATTTGATGAAGTATATGCAGTGATGGTTTGACCTCTGAAGGATGAAGAGAAATTAAAATGACCTCTGGCCTTTGGCATTTGACCACAAAGGCCATATAGCTCATTTTAATGATTTTAATAACTGCTGCTTCCCAAGCCATTTGTTACAGCCAATGAAAACAGTTTTTAGAGATAGCCGCTGAACTGTCAGTGTGTTGATTCAGCTGAACAGTTTTGTTTTAATTCCAAGCAGCTGTTCAAAGATGTGTCGTCTTCTTGGAAGATATTGACATTTTTGCTGATATTTTCCACTGAAGGGAGGGGATTGTAAAGACAGATGTAGGGTGGCCTACTCTCCAGGATATTGCTGTATAATCCCAAGCTACTGGGAGCTTCCCACTATCCCATTAGTTCCTACTGGAGCTGTTAGATAATTTCACTCCAGTCATTAATATGTATCCTTGAAACTGTCTGCTTTCTGAAAGTTTGGTGATAAGTGTGTATTTTTATGCTCAGTGTTTATACCGTTTTCCTTGGTTCTTTGACAGAAATATCCATGTTGTAACTATATTTTTGGACTTCAACAAATCTTCAGATATTGTTTCCAAAACATGGACGGTTGCACCGTGACGTCAAACAAGAATTAAAAAAAAAAAACTGTGTTCTTTATCTTTCCCAATACATATAACCATACCCATTTTGAAGAATGGACAATCTGTGGTAAGCTTCATTTGTACTTCAGTGCCCTAATTTTCACTGATGGTTTTTCTTGGAGATACATGTGTATATATAGCAGTTTGGACATTTAATTCTAAGATTTTCATAAATTACATAGGAGAAATCATGTGCTGGTGTCAGTATTAATCTGTCATGCAGAGAGATTACTTACACATTGCGGTGGGTAGGATGCTGGCAGTAGATCTGGGTATTGTGGTGGATTCTGATAGTAGGGCTGAGGTGTTGGGCAGCAGGTGCCCGTACTCATGATCAGATGATGTTAGGAGGTGTACAGTAGCCTGCTTAGTCAATGATGGCACACTTGTGCAAGGCCTTGTATACTTCCTCCACCAGCTGAGACCACACAACAGCCTCTCCTCATCCTCCACTGGCCTTAAAAGCTGACAGGTGAAAGAACAGTGTTAGAAGTAATGCTGGGGTCTCTGACAGCATTCAGGTGTTGTACCAGGTGATCAGCCTGGATTGAAGCTCAGCTATCTGTATGTTAAAAATTACCTAGCTGGATACCCAGTGTACAGAACAAACCTTCCACTTAATTGTCCATGAACTTAATTCAGCCACAGATACATGCAACCGTTAACTGAATTGTTCAGCCACACATACATGTGAACATCAACTGAATTGTTCAGCCACAGATACATGTGAACACCAACTGAATTGTTCAGCCACAGATATGTGTAACCATCAACTGAATTGTTCAGCCACAGATACATGTGAACACCAACTGAATTGTTCAGCCACAGATACATGGAAACACCAACTGAATTGTTCAGCCACAGATACATGGAAACACCAACTGAATTGTTCAGCCACAGATACATGTAACAATCAACTGAATTGTTCAGCCACACATACATGTGAACATCAACTGAATTGCTCAGCCACAGATACATGTGAACACCAACTGAATTGTTCAGCCACAGATACATGGAAACACCAACTGAATTGTTCAGCCACAGATACATGTGAACATCAACTGAATTGCTCAGCCACAGATACATGTGAACACCAACTGAATTGTTCAGCCACAGATACATGGAAACACCAACTGAATTGTTCAGCCACAGATACATGGAAACACCAACTGAATTGTTCAGCCACAGATACATGTGACCATCAACTGAATTGTTCAGCCACAGAGACATGTAACCATCAACTGAATTGTTCAGCCACAGATACATGTAACCATCAACTGAATTGTTCAGCCACAGATACATGGAAACACCAACTGAATTGTTCAGCCACAGATACATGGAAACACCAACTGAATTGTTCAGCCACAGATACATGGAAACACCAACTGAATTGTTCAGCCACAGATACGTGTAACCATCAACTGAATTGTTCAGCCACAGATACATGTAACCATCAACTGAATTGTTCAGCCACAGATACATGTAACCATCAGTTTAATTGTTGCTGACTGATACATTTGGTATGATTGCTTTAATTTACCCGATTTTGACCTAAACCAGTGGAAGGCCCTAATTGAATGACCTGTCTAGACTGTCTCAATGGAGCCTGATCACCACAATTGTTTAAAGCCTTTAATATTAATAAGATTGCTGTTTATTAGTATCTGGCTCTGACTGGTGACGCTGACCTTGTGTTGGGTATTTTATCAGGTGCCTGATGAAATGTTGTTTGTGGTTTACCTAGACTCTGACTGTTGGCTACACTAGCCATTCTCTCATAAAACGTGAAAATTTGCTAGATATATTGTAAAACATCAGTTAAAATCATTTGTACATCTAAGTCTGAGAAGCCAAGCAAAGTCTGCTGGTTTCCACTAGGAGGTTCCTGCCTGGTTTCCACTAGGAGGTGCCTATCTGGTATACACTAGGAGGTTACTGCCTGGTTTCCACCAGGAGGTCCCTACCTGGTTTCCACTAGGAGGTTCCTGCTTGGTTTCCGCTAGGAGGTTCCTACCTGGTTTCCACGAGGAGGTGTCTGTTTGGTTTCCATGAGGAGATGCCTATCTGGTTTCCACGAGGAGGTGCCTATCTGGTTTCCATTAACAGGTTCCTATCTGGTTTCCATTAACAGGTTCCTATCTGGTTTCCATTAACAGGTTCCTACCTGGTTTCCACTAGGTGATTCCTGCCTGGTTTACACCAGGATGTGCCTTTCTGATTTCCACAAAGAATAATTGTAGAATTGGCCCAATGTACACAAGTACATGAACCTGTAGGCCTACTGTGGACAAGAATTTCTTAAGTGACATGGTCTGTCAGGCTGAGAAGGTTTGAAGCCAGTTAGTTACTTACTGGGTTTTCCTCAGAATACAGCACCAAACTTTTACTCTACTTGAAATATGAATGCAGCATTGTACTCTTAACAAATAAATAAGTAAACACATAAACATGGCTCAGAATTGCCCATGAGACATTGCTGTAGTGATTGGTGACAGTCTATCCATGTTTTTTTGATAAATAGACTGTACTTTTATAGCTGTAATAACACTTGCTGCCAGGTTTACAAAACTGATGCCTTTGGGTATTGGGAATCCAGTTCATTTCCTAAGACCTTGGTCAATTTTTCCAAGTTCATCCTGAAATCATAAGTCATAGGGTTATCCTGAAGTCATATTTTGTGACAGGCTTGTAAAGGCGATTAACTCTTCAGCAACTTTAATCAAACTTGTACCATATGTTTACCGGTAATCATGCTGAAGAACCCTATCATTTTTCATTGACCTTAACGATCTATTTTTCTTATTGCTCCATTATCTTGGAAACACCATATCTCTAGCAACTGGCTGAAAGATGTATAATGTATTCCACAGTATTTTTTGAACTTTTGTATGAATGGAATTGAGCAGCAGCAGGCATCATTCCTTGCAGGGTGCAAAGGTATGCAGTCACGTTAGCTACAGGTACATGGGCCCATGCTCTCAGGTGCAGTCCCGTCAGGTATGCAGAATTGTGTGTAGCTTTATTTGACTTTATAGTAGATAGCAATCAGCAGGTGAAGTTTGCAAATCACTGTTCAGGCTGTCAACCAGAAGTAATACCTGTGTCCAGGGTCACATTACGTATAGAGCTGGTATATGTTGTGTATATATAAGAAGGACAGATCAACACATGGTTTGCTACCAGCAGTTGCAGCTGTGACATCAGTTATTGATGTGAATTCACAGAAAGTTTTCCAGATTAGCTGTGTAACTGTTAGTTATTTACTTAGGATGTTGTCAGGTGGCTGGGGCTATCATGATTCCAACCCAGAGCCTAGCAGCAGTTGCATGGTCTTCTGACATAGTGATCAGATAAAATGCTTTCTGAAGTACACATGCAGTGTAAGGTATCCCTTTGCAGGCCCTGAGATCATGAAGCAATCTTAGACTGAAGTCAAAATTTTAAATCTCTTTAAAATGGTTATTTCTTATGCAACATGGCCAGAACATTGCTTGACAACGTAAATTTTTGTCAAGCCCTGAAATTGGCAAATCCCCCCAATGTCGTTTTGCCCCCTAAAACAAATTAAAAACATGCATAAATTGCACTTAAAGTTGATCTTTCATACATGAAAAGGTTGAGGAATTAGAGTAGTTGGATTTGGAAATATTCTTGGATATTTGTGTATATTTTAATATAGTCTGTTGTGTGTGCCCATGGCCCATTCAGAGTTATGGTACACCATGTAGTATATGGAAGCATGTCAGTTTTGTGTTTATTGAATAGATATTTTATGCTGTACTCCAAATAAATTTTGTTGCAATCCTTTAAAATAGCATATATCCTCACAAGAAGCACTGTCATACTTGTACATATACCTTTTTGTATCATTTTGACTTCCTTGTGACCTCAAATATCCCACCCCACCTCCCCCTGTCCCAACAAAACCTCCACCCACCTGTCTGTTGTACCTGAATTATGTTTTCCATAGGGACAAGTATACAGCTTGCAAAACTATTTTTGTGCAGGTGCTCTGTAAGTACATGTATGAGTTTGGATCAAGAATTGCCTGAAGTATTGTCCCCTTGGGAGTATACTACATGCTGACTGTCTTCTCCACAGGCAGCTGTTACATCAGCCTGCCTAGGTTTCCATGAGTTAATATTATACAGTAAATACAGTATCTTTAATTCCCCGATCCTCTCTTCACTGTTATTTTACTATTTTTGCCATGATGAATGCTCAAAGTTTCCCGGCACAAAAAGTCTGTCTCAGCGACAGCTGTGCTACAACAACAACTTGAGTTGTTGTGGCAAGTGTTGTTGCCCAGAGTTAAGCGTCTTGTCCTACCAAGCGATATTGGAATTGACCAAATACTAAAAGTTTGTGGTCTTCCACACCAATATAATGCCCCAGATAGCGACTTATTTCCTGTGTTGCATTTACACTATCCAATGTTTGTAGACCTCTTAATAACGGCTCCTGTACACTGCTGATGCATGGCACTATATTTTCCTTTACTGAAAGTGAAGCTCTGTGATAAATGTTTATCGAATAAAAAAAATTGCTAGAGGAAAGAAACAGAGCTGTAGTTTGTGCATGTACATGTAGATGTGGTTTGGTTTCCCATTGATTTAATTGGGTATGTAGCAGGCTTATTTGGCTAAAGCATTGGCCAGTCAGAGCTAGTCAGTCCCTGATCAGTGAGGTCCCAGGTTCAAATCCAGCTCTTGCTACATGGTTTAACTGCACCTTTCAATCAGCAGGTTTTTGACCCAGTTTCGTCTATCCTTAACCAAATCCATCATGCGTAAAATTCTTTCTTGGTTCATTATAAAGCACTTTTTTCAGCAGTCCACAGCTTTATGGAAAGACTTTGTTAACTTAAGGGCATTAATAAATTTGATACACCTGCCTTGTTAAGCTGTTATAAATTTTATGTAATTTTGTAAATACATGTGATCATATCTTTGAATAATCAAGACATGTGACAACATGTGAACTGGGCTTTGATTCATAAATGGATAAGTTGAAAAGGCCAGAATCGGAGATTTCACTCTGTCTTTGTGAAAGGGTGAAAATTCAGTTTGTGTACCTGTTTACAGTTAATTGTATATGAACTCTAATCCTTTCTCACTGTTTATTGAAATCCTTCCTCATGGTCGTGGGTTTCCTCCGGGCTCTGCCCAGTTTTCTCCCACCATAATGCCGGTCATATAAGTGAAATATTCTTGACTGTGGCGTTAAACACCATTAAAATAAATAAATAAATAAATAAATGCAACTCCTTCCATACAGGATGGGCACACCTAGTGTAAAAAAAACTCCATAATTGTTGATTTACCCTCCTACTGTATTTACATGCTATTTTAGTCTTTCCGTATTGGACTTAGATGCTGATGGACTTCGTAATGTTTGATAAATCGGGGAGGGTGCACAGCTCTTGGAACAGCGTTTAAACCCTGTGCCATATGTCATTTTACACACAAGAACTCGAGCACATGTGTTTCAAACTGTGCTAGCTTGTCAGTGATCAATTTATGTAAAATTCATAAGGCTGTTGCAAATGTAAACCATAGAACAGGGAAACCAGCCCGCCATCTCATAGGCAATGAGAAGTTGTTGGTGAATTATTCATACGGCACCTGCAAGGCGTAGCATTTCCTCCATGGCCTAGCACTCAGTCCAGCACCAGCTACCTGGCATCTATCCTTCACTCATCTTCCATTAGTCGATAAATATTAATTTCCTATTGGTTCCTTTGTCTTTGTGTTATAATTGTTCTAAATGCCAGTGTGCGTGGGTAAAATCACTAACGTCATCAACAACCTCGTTACCATTGGGGTTTTTAGAAGCGTATCTGGTTGCCGCATGTTGTTCCCTCTGGATTGAGCACAGTCCCACAGTTGTCAATATAACTGTAGAAAGTTTGTATCTGGAAGAAGGGGTTTTACAGAGTCTGGGAGCCTTGCAGATGGCTGGCAAGGGTAAACCTGCTATTGCCAGCCTGATTTCTTGTTCTCTATTTACCACCGCTTAAATATTTCATTGCGTCTGTATTGATGCCTGAACTGTCTTGGTAGACAAAACAACACACTACACACAACTATGTAGAATTACAATACAGATTCTGTGTGACCTCAGTGCTATAGGGCTCATCTTACCTTTACCTACCTTTGTATGCATACATGTACATACATGTATGTGTGTATCTTCTCTTCAGGTATAAACAAGGCTCTAAATTGAACTTCAAAACTACTTATTTACATATAAAGCTATATAACACATACCTGTCCATCTCCTTTAATTGCCCTGAAAAAAAAATAACATTATATAATAGCACTCACAAAAAAACAATATGTGTAGGATGATATATATTTATACAGAGATTGTAAGAAACTTTAATAAAAAAAAATTAGTGGTAGTGAAGTGACCATTAGAGAGGGTCATCTGTGGAAGAGTTTATCCGTGGACTTTCTGAAGGTTGTTGGTTTAATTCTCGGGTAACTGCTCTGGATTCTTCCAGCTATAAGATTGACTGCAGTCACACTTAGTGAAGTATTCTATAGGAGGATGATGACACTAATGAAATAGAAAGATAATGGTAGAGTGCATGAGCATGGACCCTTAACGAATTAGCCTAGATCTTATACAATTTCCACCTAACATGTATGTGTATTATAAGGGTATATGTAATAAAATCTTCTTTTCGACCTCTAAAGCTTTTTTTTCAGTGCAATTTATGCATACAACTAGTATGAGTATGACACCAGACTTGTTTGTGTAAGCTTCATAAAACTGTGCAAATTATTTTTCTACATCCCATAGTTCTTTCAGAATGTTTCAAAATATTGGTCGCAGTTGTGGTTGAAAAGGATGACATTAGTAGGTATAGTGTCGGGGGTGGAATTATTCCAGACTAGGAACAGTATAAACCTATAGGCTCACACTTTTATATATCTGTTTTTTTTTTCTTCTGTTTGCTACACGTGTAGGTTGTACAATCAGCGTCAGTATGATGTAACAGGTATGTCTTTGGGATCCATGCACAGACTACATGTACATGTGTAGGTTGTACAATCAGCGTCAGTATGATGTAACAAGTATGTCTTTGGGATCCATGCACAGACTACATGTACACGTGTAGGTTGTACAATCAGCGTCAGTATGATGTAACAGGTATGTCTTTGGGATCCATGCACAGACTACATGAACACGTGTAGGTTGTACAATCAGCATCAGTATGATGTAACAGGTATGTCTTTGGGATCCATGCACAGACTACATGTACACGTGTAGGTTGTACAATCAGCATCAGTATGATGCAACAGGTATGTCTTTGGGATCCATGCACAGACTACATGTACACGTGTAGGTTGTACAATCAGCGTCCATATGATGTAACAGGTATGTCTTTGGGATCCATGCACAGACTACATGTGTCCTAGATATGTGTACATGTGTCCTAGATACGTGTACATGTGTCCTAGATATGTGTACATGTGTCCTAGATACATGTACCTGTGTCCTAAATACATGTACATGTGTCCTAGATACGTGTACATGTGTCCTAGATATGTGTACATGTGTCCTAGATATGTGTACATGTGTCCTAGATATGTGTACATGTGTCCTAGATACATGTACATGCATCCTAGATATGTGTACATGTGTCCTAGATACATGTACATGTGTCCTAGATACGTGTACCTGTGTCCTAGATATGTGTACCTGTGTCCTAGATACATGTACATGTGTCCTAGATACATGTGCACGTGTCCCAGATACATGTACACTGTGTCCTAGATATGTGTACCTGTGTCCTAGATACATGTACCTGTGTCCTAGATACATGTACCTGTGTCCTAGATACGTGTACCTGTGTCCTAGATATGTGTACCTGTGTCCTAGATACATGTACACATGCCCTAGATACGTGTACCTGTGTCCTAGATATGTGTACCTCTGTCCTAGATATGTGTACATGTGTCCTAGATATGTGTACCTGTGTCCTAGATACATGTACATGTGTCTTAGATACGTGTACCTGTGTTCTAGGCACATGTACATGTGTCCTACATACGTGTACCTGTGTCCTAGGCACATGTACCTGTATCCTGTGTCCTAGATACATGTAAATGATACAGGTTAATACTTTATTGGCACATGGTCATGTATGTGATTAAGAAGCTTGTTATGTTTGTAACAATAATGATTTGTACCATACATGACAGGACACTCTCAAAATATATAATCGTGGTGTTTTGATTGAAGAGATCAGCATCAACAAGTACGACAATAACAAGCTGATTTTCATGAATGCACCTGTTAAAAACTGTATCTAATGATTTATATAACTTTACTCTTAACAAAATAAATTAATGAATGAAAACAGTAAATACCATTATCTGTTGTTTGTCTGATAACATTTACGTCTTTTTTCATCTCATAGTATTTGTCTGTCTTTTTTCTCCAATAAGAGAGGAAGAAAATTGCCTGAAAGCAATTTCTGCCCACTCACCATTATGATAATACTCCTGTGGCATGATTTACTTCAGGTTTCTGAGTCCATGTAGGATGGGGAACCATTTCTGTGATTTAAATTTACATCTCTGTTGATAACTATAAATAATAATACAGATTTTAGAGTGGGTGGTGATGGTCAACTTTGGCCATGAACCAGTATGTCTCTGTGAAAGTTCTGTCTTCAGGGGCTCAGTAGGAATCTACATTTATGTGTTGAAACAGACAATAATATACAAGATGTCAACCAATAAGGACGATCCAGATCAATAATTACCAAAACGACGTATAACACAAACCACCAAGGAACTAAGAAAGTATATACAATATGAAAATAGGACGGAATCATGCAAAGAGAAGCAATCAACAATTTTCAATGACGTTGGAAAGGCGCAAGGTGTGTTCTAGGCGACTGGGTGAAATCAGTATTCAAATCGTTTGTCATGGTTGAATGTAAGTTTTCGATAACAAGATATGTATCTCAGGTGCACTTTGATTGCGACTGTTCATATATCCAACGTGGCAAGACTCTGCTGGGTAAGGCGCAATAGATTTAATCATATATTGAACTTATATTGTAAATCTTTATCCTTTTTAACTAGTAAAGCTCTTTTTCAGTGTAATTTACTATTACATATATGACAACAAACTTGTTTGTGTAAGCTTCATAAAACTGTGAACATTATTTCTCTACACTCCATAGTTCTTTCTCAGGGTTTCAAAGTATTGGCTTCAGAGATGGACAAAAAGGTTGAAGAATAAGAGTAGGTGTGGAAACAAGTGTCAGAGCTATTTCTTTTGTCTGCCTTGAGGTAAAGCTTTGGTGGCCCACTTTTTATCTCCATGTCCTTATTTAAAGATTTGGTGTCTCCTCGGAATAATCTTAATGCCTCCATGTAAAGGTTTGTGATATTCTTTATGGCCAGGTTTGTTGACTCCTGTACTCCCAGTCATCTCAGGTAGTGGTCATAACACACTGACTGAACCCATAACTAGTGTGCTTCTCCTGAGCTCTGATCCAGTTCTCACTGGTTCTGTTGTGGCTTTATGTCAGGAGGTTTGCCAGGTACTAAGAATGTTCCTGGTGATCAGCAGTTATGTGTATCCTTGGACAGTAAGCTGTCAACAACGCTTGTGTATCGCACACTTGTTAAGGACCACTTGTCTTCTACCAATCTTGTGTGCATGTCTGTACATCACATGTGGGAAGGTTTGTCACTAACTAATGCCAAAGTTTGCAAATCTGTACATCACACATGTGGGAAGGTTTGTCAGTAACTAATGCCAAAGTTTGCAAATCTGTACGTCACATGTGGGAAGGTTTGTCAGTAACTAATGCCAAAGTTTGCAAATCTGTACATGACATGTGGGAAGGTTTGTCACTAACTAATGCCAACGTTTGCCTATCTGTACATCGCATGAGGGAAGGTTTGTCAGTAACTAATGCCAAAGTTTGCAAATCTGTACATGACATGTGGGAAGGTTTGTCAGTAACTAATGCCAAAGTTTGCATGGTGGTTTTCTGTGGGAACCGTAGTTTTCTGAATCCACCCATAAAACTGACAGCTTGTTGTATTGATGAAAAATTCTTCATCAACCACAATCAAATAAATAAGTAAATGATGAGTTGAATGACAAAAGATACTGTGTCCTTGTGAGTGTGTCCCAATAATGTGAACAGCATCAGATGCTAGATGCTGGTTTACAGGATGTGGGACATTGATAGATGGCTTTGACACCTTCTTGTTCATGGCCATTTAAAACCTCCCTTCCCTCCCCAAGATCATTGAACAATGGAAGCAATGAGACTAATTATTGTGTGCCATTTAATGTGTGCACGGTCACAGGAAAATGTCCATGTAATCAGCCCCTCCTTGTAAACCAGCAGCTAGGTACATGTATCAGGTAGTTTGAACTATGACATCATCATTCTGACCTTGCTGAACTGTAAGTGATTAAACACTAGTGAAGTTTGTTGAATTGTGGACATACATGGATGTGTACTAATTTATTTGATTGCTGTCTAACCTCATGTTCAAGAAGTTTTGCTTATACAATGGCAGCCAGTTTTATGGACAGATGAAACCAGAGAACCCAAGATGAACCAATGACATTCAGCAAGCAACTGACAACCTTAGTCGTGCAGGTGTGAGGTACAGAGGGTGGAAAACTGGTCTTCAATGAATTTTAACCTATGCAAACAACCACAGGAACACTGTCAGCAGCTTATTCCGACCAAGAAGTGCGAGCAGGGAAATGTACAAGTTTCCTATTGAAGACCAGTAGCCGATTCCACAAAACCATTTTTGACATAAATCTAAATGTAAAACCTCCTCACAGTGCTTAGTTTTTGGTGCTGGAAGTTGAAATTTGGACATTTATCTGAGATATTATTTCAGAGATGGGCAAAATATAGATTTCTAAAGCCACGTTATGGTGTGAAAACCTCACCTAAATCTGATGAAGTAACATTTCTCCTGGTTTATAGATGGATATCAATGTAGATGCCTGAAGTTGTGGGCAGCTTACTGTTTTCTGGCTCGTTTTCTCCACCTTTATACCTGACTGCTGTCATACAAGTGAAACATTTTTGAGTATGACATTGAAAACCATGCATTCAAATAAATTGCCAAGAAATAAAAAAACCAAACAGTATTTCAAAGTGGACTTTGGTAATCTATTTAAACCTGTTTTAGTGCTGTATTTTCTGTACACATGCATTAAATGATCATTTTCCTTTGCCCTCATTTCCTGTTGGACTGAACAGGCTCAGTTTGTTTGGTAACAATGGTTATTGTTTATACATATTAGAGAAGAATTAAAGATGTGAAAGCAGTATGGTTTGTACACCAAACTTTCATCATGGTTTAATGTGCTGCTGTGCAAATTGAAGTGGCCTCGTTTTCTGACCTCTGACCTTGAGTCAGCCTTGAGGTGGCTTTGAAGTGGCACTCACAGCCAGTGACATACTAATCCAGAATAGCCAAAGAATGTTATCTTTTGAAAAATAAAACTAGCACAGTGTATATATTTATGTAATGTTTGTACTGTAAATGGACATCTTGCAATGGTAACGAAATGCGACTTTTGCCACTCTCTGAATGAACGACATCGGGTCATCAGGTTATGCCCAGACATGTACAACTTGTGAAGTCATTTGAAAACAAAAAATAACTTACATATCTGGTCTAAGGCTTGACTATGAAGCATTAACAGGTGATGAATTTTGTGTTTGTCATCCTAATTCAAGTTACAAACACAAATGCAGTCTGTGATGATTTTGGTGCATCAGTGTGTCTGTGTAAGAAACTTAAGTAAGAAACCTGCTTATCTTGTGCATGGAGATAACAGACACTGGCTGAGACATGAGGTGACAGTGACAAGATGAACTGAGGTAATGCTGGAGATCAAGTAGTCCAGGCTGGATGAGCAGGTGGTCAGTGACAGACAGGGGCAGGGAGGATGACCACAGGGCAGTGCTGGTCACTGTGGGGCTGGTCACTTGGGCTACAGACACCTGACCCCAGCTCACCTTGACCCTCACAGACCCAGTCATACACACATCAATAATGTAGTGACAGCTAGAGAAGTGGTCAGTGGCTTGATTGGTAGTCGTCTGATGCCCATTGGTCTGTGTCATTGTGAGAGACTGACCACCTGTGGTGTGTATGGTCACACAGTGCCAACTGTTTGCTCTGTTGATCAAAACAATGGTGGCACATACATCATGTCTCTTATTTACACTGTATACTGCTTTAAAATCAGGTGATGACAAGACTAGTCACACAAGTGTCACACTTATTCAGGTGATGACAAGACTAGTCACTCATGTTTCACACCCATGCTTGCTCAGTTGATGAGAAGACCAGTGTCACACTCATGATTATACTCAGGTGATGACATGACTAGTGTACATCACACAAGTGTCACACTTATGCTTACTCAGGTGATAAGCCCAGTGTCACACTTATGCTTACTCAGGTGATGACAAGACTTGTGTCGCACAAGTGTCACATATACTTACATAGATGATGACAACAATAAAGTCACATGCTTACTCAGGTGATAACAAGGCTTGTGTCGCACAAGTGTCACACTCATTATTATATTCATGTCATGTTTATCTTTTAGGAGGATCAGTGGGCGGGAAATAGGTGTAATGTGAAATCAGGCTTACCTGAGATTTGCTTAGTGTGAGGCAATCTCCTCTTCACATGTCAGTTCTGTCATTCTGAAGAAAATGCACCCTGAGATGTGGAACATTGCCTTCCTGAACACATTAGTGGTTATATGTACTGAAATTAGCTGTCAGTTTGTGATCATCCACGGGCCCTGATGTAAACCCGTCACCAGTGAAGCATAAGTTTTAGGGGTTGGGAGACAAGAAATGAAAGGAAATGTGGCCTCACTTGCTTTCTCACCTGAGCAGGTAATTTCCTGATGGACCCCCAGTGCTTGCAGAAGCAGGTAAATTGACCTGAGTTATTTGTTGGGTCATGTGTGAATTGATTTGGGAAGTGCCTGTTTTACCCTGCCCACATGTACCACTGCTTCTGTAGGTAGAATGCTCACCAACACTGTCGACCTAAGTGTTTATAATGTCTGCTTGGTAGTATCAGGCAGAAGTCTAAAGCAGCTGTGAAAATGTATTACGTCTTAAATATACACATACCTGTAGGCTGTACATACCTGTACACACCTGTACATACCTGTACACACCTGTACACACCTGTACACACCTGTACATAGAGAAAATCAGCATAACACTCTTATACTGAACCATTGTTTTTCTTCAAGATACAACTGCTGTTTCTTCAATTTGTTGTTTTAACATTACAAATTAGCTACTTGTACTTTTGATTCTTTAAATTTTGTTCTGACAAATGTTTCATTTTTGTCCCCCCTTAACAATAAAGTTACTTCCTTTGATACAATTTATCTCAAGATCAACCGACATAAAAAAACAACACATGTGCCAATGGCTGTTTGAAATTATGTGCACGTGTGATTATCCTTTGATGACAATTTTTTGATGACATCATGTGATAAAAATGATGTTACTGTTGGTTTAACTATTTTATGAATTTTTCCGAAAGTTTTATGTATGTATCTATGTATAATGCATCTGTTGGATGTCAGTTTAAGTCTGTTGTCAATTCTACATGTGTATGGATATACTTAGTAAGAAAACCCACACAAATTGTCGTAACCTTGGAATTTTGTGCACTAGGTGTGTCATGTGACAAATTGGGTGAGCTCACAACACCCACCCAAACCCCTGCAAGCCATCCCATGTGTGAAAACATGCCCTCTGATCACTCCCTGACCACACATGCCCACAAGTCACTGCTCCCCACCAAACCCACCTCATCAGTCAAACATGCTGGCTGTGTTTCTCTATTAGCCCAAGGTCCATACATGTGCACATGTAGATTCCAGGATCTTGAAATCATTACCTTTAATTTACCAGATTGGCTGTGTTCCACCTGAGGCTTTATGTTGTGTCTTCTGGGATTACAAAAGTGGTCAAGCAGAATAAATCCAAAATATGTTGAAGAAGGTTAAAAGCTTAAAGATATATTTATGAAAATAATATAAGTGTCAAAGAAAACTTGTTCTGTTAAATTATAATATTTTCTGTTGAATTGTAAATAATACTTTGCCAAAGAGGAGAAAAATGTATCTCAGCACATCTTGAACATAGTAAGAGTTAAAATGTAACCCTGTATCCTGAGAAAATCAGCAGCAGTGCGAATAAAAAATCAGGTAGAAACAATAGTGACATGGTTTTCTCATGGTGTCTTTATGTCTGCAAAGTATTAAACTTGCAACATTTTTCCAAGATATAATAGGGGTGAGAAAATATCTCCCGGCCTCTCGCCTGTGTTTTAGGCTAAAGGAGTGGCTAACCAGCACCCATTTCATCCTGTACCAATTGTGTTAATTATTGACAGATGGGCTGTGAGGGGGGCAGGGAGGTGTAATTATTACCATGTGATAGCTTTATGAGCTCAGCTCACAGCTATGAGAACCTACTTACCCAGGCAATGTTTGTGGAATCACTGGTGTTTGGTTGTTAGAACAAGTAAACAACTCACCCTTCCAGTCTCTGTGTTCCAGATATTCAAGACTTGCAGGAAGAAAAATGGCCCTTCACCAAGAAACTTCAAACAGCATTATCTCACAGGGAAAAGTGAATAATTAATGCCAGTGTGTTACATTTTTTTCTCCCTTCTGGATGACTACAAGATGTCTGCATAATTTTTGTCCCCTTGCTGTGATGTATGAAATTGGAGGACTGTGGGTTGCATCCTGGGTTCCACTGTGATACTCACTGGCCATCCATTTCTGGATAACCACTCATCTTGTCAATGTGTTCATTAAATTGCATGTACTGATGCATGACTATGTTGTACTGCTACTGAAACACATGAAAAGAATAATCAGTACAATGAAGTTGTTTCTTCTGGGTTTTATTTGTATGTGCGTGGAAGAGGAAAGGGAAAGATTGTCAAATAACATTCTGCAGTACTCCTGTTCTGAAATCTGATGCCCATGCCTCAAAAGCTGAGGATTCAAACTCAAAAACTTTAGATGGCCTATATATGCTGGAATGCTAGAAAGAATTTGCACAGGATTGCCTGGTATGAGCACAAGGTCAGCTAGGACATTCTGGATTGGTAAATCTTGCCGATTATTTTATCAGTGTGCTGCTATCATAAACATGGTAATAATGACGCTTTGTAACAAGAAAAATTTCACCTTAAGTGTGTTTGCAAGAACTGTTGAACTCAGACCATAATCCTTTGGCTAGACTGTTGTTCGGTCATAGAGTCAGACCCATGACTGAGGCTGCAAGATCAAATCCATCTCTCTCTAATTTTGGCTGCGGCTTTAAGAAGAAGGTTTTTCTGGTGAAGGTCTGTGGTGTACTCCAGCCACAGCAGTTTGCTCCGCTCATAAAGCTATATGCTACTATATTACAAGTGAAAAATTCTTGAGTAAGGCATAAGATTCCAAATAAAACATGGAAATAAATCTGACTTAGGCTGGAGCATCAGCAGGTCTGACGAGTTGGTCACATAGTCATGTGATTTGATCACATAGTCTGTCTGATGTGATCACATAGTCTGTCTGATTTGATCACATAGTCAGAAAATACAGATTCTAGTCTCTGATGGGAAGCTGTTCTCTCAGTTTCAAGTTTTCTGTCAAAAAAGGAAATATGTTTATTGGACAGGTTAAAGAAGAAATCCTTTAAAAGTGCATAAACATGCAAACAAAATCTATATCTGTTCTTAATGAGAAGTTAGCTGTAACTTGAAGACAGTTTATTGTCTTCCATAAGTCATGAACTAAGCTATACTTAGAGAACCCACTCTGATATTCATGTGTACAAGCAATCACAGTTTGTGTCTGTCACTCTGAAGAACAGAGTTATATTACTTCTCTTGTCTGTGAAGGAGAGAACACCTCAGAAACTTCCTTGAGCATGTGTTTGAGGACCAATGAATGTTTTATTTGGAAAGTTTCCCTTCAAACTCACTGTGCTCAAAGCTTTATGATGTTATATGTTTGATTTGATTCAGGATTTAAATGTTTTTGTGAAGAAATAACTGTTACTGAATAATTTATTGAGCGTTGTTAGGCCTGGCGTGAGGAGGGGAGATAGGAATGAAGGGTAAATATGGGAAGTTTTGCTGAGGAGAGGTGGTCCTTGAATACAACGTCTTAAACCGACCATCTTCAGCAAGACTGCAGGCCTTTATGAACAACCCGAGGCTTGTGGCTTTAGATATGGGAGATTTATATGTGGGCTGAATGGAAATAAAAGTAGAGGAGTGACAGGTTTAAGGTGTTTGAGAGATACTGAGCTTGTATCAGAACAGGACATGTGGCTCTTCTAAAGCCATCTGCCTGGAGAATGCCACTCTACATTCCAACATAAAACAATTTAAAAAGCTAATCCTCTGCTGCCCTCTCTCTATCTCTCCCTTCAGATGTGTTACATGTGTGGAGGAACTGGTAACTGGCCTCTGGATATTAAAGAGGTTTTAAAGTCATTCCGGTGTTAAACCACAACTGGGGCTGCAGCAGGGAACTAATATGTGTGGACGAATTAATTGTCTGTTCAGTTTGAAACTACACATAGATGGATATTAATTAAGGTATTTTGGTGCTTAACAATCAAATCAAACAGCATTATATACCTGTGCCTATATGTGAGCGGTATTTTGGATGTGCATGTTAGATATAAATTATGCTCTCTACATATACTGTGTTACCATTTTGGAATATTAGCCGAGAATTAGCAGACTACTGCAGATTTTCTCTCTCCTCTGCTGATAGTTTAAGCAGCTGTGCCAGGAGTATGAAGATCTACAGAGGAGGATGGATTAGTCTGCTGACCTAAAATTGGTCCTTCATGATACTTTATTGTCAATTATGTCATCAATGCATTTTCCACATTTGGCAGCATTGGTGTTAACATCTGACTTGGCTCAAGGATTAAAATTCATCAAATTAAAATTGCCATTGGATGATCTGATCTCTAAAATTATTGTATGAAATAGTTTGAAATATACTACATTCTCTGTAATGATACGTTTTACTGCAGCTGGTGTATTGAACACACACCAGGTGCCCTGTATTTAAGAGAGTATTGTAGGCGTGAAGTGACATTTGGGGGCACATTATAGCCCATTATAATGACCTTTGTAGACTGGATATTTAAGTATATGATTATTTAACCAGTACAGTGTTTAGCTGGGAGCCAGGATTGACACAAGGATATGACTGTAAGGTGTTGTGGGTGGGGAGGGGAGGGGTGGGGGGGGGGGGGGGTCAGGGAACAGGCTGCTGGAGTGGGGACCTGGTTTGATAGGGGCATATTGTGAATGGCAAACTCTTGTCATATTTGCCGTTCCTTTTTGTGCACCCTGAATGGGGTATGTTACGTGACACATTATGGAAGCTCGGAGTAACATTGAACCAGCACAGAAAGGATCATCTTGGTAAGGGAGGGGATTGGGAAGTTTGAGGCTGTGCCCCCACAGAAACCCAGGGTAATTACATGCTCCCCAATGCACAGTACACATGTGGTGATTGGAGTGCGGCTGGCTCATACTGATTGCCAGGTCGCGTTCTACATCTGCGGGTGTGATCAGCGCTGATCAGACCCTGGCCTCGTATCATCAGCATAATCTCGCACCAGTCGCAACAGCAGCTCAATAGCGCTGCCCATCAATACCCTGAATAACTAGGCTGTCCGCTGACCCAGAGATAACCAGCCAGCTCTGCTTGTGTACACAGTACTAGCCTCCTCCTCCTCAGCCCTCTGCTCTCTGCTGCTACTGTCCAGTTCTCTGGGGACAGCACTGCTGTGGCATCACACTACCAGCCCTTAGCTCAGCTTGTATAAGCCTGAACAGTCACTGAACCCTGGCCAGGCTGTCCTTCTGCTCTTATCTAATGACACAGCAGTCAATCTGGGCAGTGAGGACACACAACAATTAGCTGGGAAGCTGCTGGCTAGCAGGCACTGTTTGCTTCTCTGTTCACATGACATGGCTCTGCAGTGATAGCGCTTGCCCATGCCTTGTGGGTGTAACATAACAGAGCAGGAACAAGCCAACTCAAGCCTCTGAGGCGATTGACCTGAAAAAGCAGACTGTCCTTGGAGGATTCCTGAAACAGTGGACCTGATATAGGATGAGCTACTGTGATCAGGGGATCGTGTTAGCCCTGTGATTGTGACTGGGTGGGTATAATCTTTGTGTTCTGTAACACAAGCCTCTGATAAACCAGTTCTGGACAGACCTAACCAGCAGCCTCCTCTTGGCTAACAGGCTTGTATCAGAAAGATTGTTGACACACGGCTGGTGGCCTGTCTGTCTGCTGCCTCTGTGTATGGCCAGTGGACATTTGTCCTCTACTTCTATTGACAATCGTTTAATGTCTGACACCTTCTCCACATTGGTCAACCATCCCCTATCCCAGACAAGGCCAGCACCACAGTCATGTCCCCCAAGCTAACAGGCAACTGTCATCACTCTCTACCTATCAGCCCTCCACACTGATGCTGATTGACTCCCTGTTACTGACTGCCTCTGGACAGACAGCCTGCCTTGTTTAATTAATTAGAGTAGGCTTGTGTCTTCTTACCTTTTGGTGGACATCTGCGTCTGTTGATTGGGAAAATCATTGGGTATATGGTAGAAGTACAGGACATGCGACTGTTACCGCATCTTGTGTTCTCCTGGCCTGAAATCTGAAGATCGCACTTGTCAGTTTGGATCTGTTATTTGATCATCACCCCCTCTGGTACTTCAAGGGTTGAGGACACATTTTGGCATCAAGATCAGCTTGCTAACTTCTGACTGTACCTGACAGACAGTTTAATTGCTGTGTCAAGCTCAAGTCCTCTGGGCATGATCAGTGAGTATACATATATGTATTTCCTGGTGTTTGTGTATTTATGGATATGATTTGTGTAAAAATGTTGCGCCCAAGAATTTTTTGGAGTAAACCATGGCCCTTGCCAGATAAACATGCCAGCTTTCATAACTCAGCTACATAAGTTATACATGTTTTGTCATAAATACTTTCATTCTTTAAGGTGAAACATCATGAATATAATCACAGATGAAAGTAATATTTTCCTCCAAGTGATATAATATTTGTAATGATATTTTTGTTATTATATGAGTACATGTAGAGGTATGTTGTCAATTCACCTTTGAGTAACCTTGAATCTCAGGGCTAGACAATAATGTCTTCCAAATGACATGTTAAAATGTTGACCATGAGAATGTGATCCAACCACCATTCTTTTGAATGAAGAAACAAGTTTGTCCAAGGGCATACATGCCCCTGCAAATAGTTATCATGAAGATTTTATCATTTTATATCGAGTAATGAAATGCCACAATTTTGGGAAATTAAAACATTCTGAAAATCATATTCGTAACACAAAATGATGCAAACAAGTGGGCATGATCCATCATGGAAAGTTGATATTATACTTCGAGTCTCTTACCTCATACTCTCACAGGAATAGCGTTTTTTTTTTTTTTAAATTTCACAGGGGTTTGTCATCTACATGTATCTTACATGTGGTTCACAAACATCCAGCAGAAGTGACACACGATATCATCATTTCTGGCATGACTATGAGTTACAGATACATGGTTACTCTGTGATAGGATATGGAAATATATGGTGTCCGTAACCCTCATATTTGCATAGGAGTATATACACACGCCCCTCATGTCTTTTGCTGTCCAATGAAAACCACAGTATTTTGTCTTAGGTGGGATAAATGTATGTGTTTGTGAGAAAAATGTTGAGAAGGTTTCCCTGTTTTTTTCTTACACATGTACCTAATTCTCCACATCAGAACATTTAACTTTTTACTTATGTGTGTGTGTTTATGTATAAAACGTCATCTGTGCAATGATTTCAGCGTTGTCACATCTGTGTTCCAGAATAAACTTTTCAGTATAAATGGTGTACAACATAAAAAATATATGCATTTTCTGGTTCTGCAGTATTGCGTGATGAACTTTGTTTTGTGGCATTTAGTGATTTGTATTCTACATGCCTTCTGTGACACATTAGTTTATTGGCATTTGGTTCTGTGCATTCAGTGAGTGGCAGCTGACATATTGTTGTCCTGGTAGATACCATGTCCACAGATGTAAAAGGGATGGTTAGTTGAACTGCCTGTTGATGCTAGGGGCTGGTGTATTAAATGATGGCCTACATGCATCTTTATCCTCACATCATGTCAGATGTGTAGGTTTGTAATAAGGCAGGGTGTAAACCATTGACTGTGTAATGTCATCATTAGGGGTGGGAGAGAAGATGTAATAGTGTCAGTAGTAATGTATACCACAGCTGGGACAACTTCCAGGAGAGCTATGGTGGGGAGGATACTGATGCTGGGAGTGGTTTATATGGTGATGGGGTTACCAGAGAGTGGAGGTGGGCCTTATGAGGCAGGGTGGGGAGTAGGTATGTCCAAGGCATCTGTTATGACCTATTTGTTTGACACCTCCACATCTAACTGACCAGTAATAGAGCTAATGATACCTTCCCAGAGGTCTGCATTCCCATACTGTATGGTCAGTGTGACTGACCAGTTGAGTACTGGTCAGTCAGCATCTGACAGCTGCACTGGACAGGTCATTTGTAAGCTGGTGTGAAACATCTCTGTCATCAGCACAAGTGGCCAGCAGATTTACCTCCCTGATGAAGACCACTGGGGCCATTAGGCTCCCAGGGATGCTGTGTAAGTGAGAGATGACAAATTGATGTATAAAGACTGGCATCCCACAGCAGTCTTGGAAGAGTCACATAGTCAGGGTTTGGCTCTGTAGATTCTCACAGTTCTCTTTTTTGGGTACACACAGCTGCAGTGGCCATCTCTAACAGCCATGATTACTGACTGACAGGTCACACCTAAGACCTTAAAAGAAGTTGTAACTTTCTGGATTGGCGTTCAGCATTAAGGGGATAGGGCATTCACCGGTAGACCTGTATCAGTATAATGGCTTGGGCCGTGCGGCTTACTTGCCTTCGGTAGGTCGTCTCAATGAATCAGCACTAGATAAAAGAGCGATGGGAATCCATCCTGCAATAAGGAAGCACATTACATGTACTCTAAGGACTCCTTCGCAGTCATATGAGTGAAAAATTGTTAAGTACGACGTTAAACCCCAAGCACACACTCATTTACTCAAATCTGAAACCAGCAGGAGCTGGATTTGAACCTGTGACCTCATAGGTCAAGCACTTACTGAGAATTAAACAGGCAGAATCCTCACTGAGCATTAGGTGTGTTAGGATTTGTTATGACTGCATGCATGGCTCCTGGGTGTACGTGTAGGTTATTATGTAGCCAGTGTTAATCCATGCTGATCTGATATAGCATACAAGTATTTTCAGTCTTCGTGTACTGTTTTAACAGCTGACATTTGATGTATTCTGTTGCAATATGTATGGATGCCAGTGTGACATTTAATCTATTCGTGGGACCATGATCCAGTATGCAATGTTGTGGCACTTAGACATGCAGCAGGATAGAAATACGTGTTGTTATTGCACATACATGTTCATGTGGGTCAACACAAAAAGCTGCGAGTGTCACATGTAGGCTACTGCACATGTAACCACAATGTGTCTGTCTGCCTATACTGTACATTGCTCTGGTTTCTGATGAGCTATGTTATTGATGATCGACTGAAGCCGGCCCAAAAGCACTGCTTTCATGCAGCTGGGCCTGTGATAAATAGGCCGATTTAAACATCTGCCGGCTAGAGTTTAATTGAACTGTTTGATGAAACAAGTGAAGTTTTCAATCTGCCCCAGTGATCAGAGGCCTGAAGACTGATGTGTACTCAGCCTTCATTTATAATGTATACAAATATGTACCCAGGTGGTTAGCGAGCTGACACCAACGGTGACTGCCGCTCTTCTCATAGATTTTCTCCACAGTTGGACCAACACAGCCAACCCTACTGCAAACAAATAATTACAATTTTAAATTTCGCCCACCCCGATTGTCACTGAAGACAAAACTTGGAAGAGTGCTTTTGGGCAGATGTTTTAATGGCATGTAGACTTGCAGGATTAATATTGTGGCCAGACGAGACGGATTTATGTGTTGGTATGCTGAGACTTCCACTTAGGGGGAATTTATTAAGAGGCATTCTTACATGCACAAGGCAAAGAGCTAACGTGTAACATGGTGTGGAATTTCAGGGATGTGCAGTTCTTGGAAATTTTATAAATGATTTAATATGTGATTGTTTGGGAAAGCCACTTTTCTGATAGTATGGTCTGTAAGTCATACATTCCTGTTTTTATGTCCTAAATATATTGGCATTGGCACCGTTGGATACAGGGACTTGTTTCCTTCTGAAGGACACTTCTATAAAATCAAATAACCAAATATTTACAAATAGTCAAATGGTGGTCTTCATTTAGAAATAACATTTGCACAGGGTCTGTGCTTCAAGCTGATTAACTGTTAAAGAATTAGCTGAATCAACATGTCATTTTCTATTATCAAAACTCAGGATGTAGCCCACATCTCTTTTCCTAAACGATTTTGTTACCAGCCTCTACATTCTGTCACCAGTCAGATAGCATTCAGATTGAGGAGTATGTAGTTTCCATCAGGAAATAAGCATTTGAACCCAAAGTTTCAAAAAGATTACATAAAGAGCTATGATTTCAGAAAGCCTTCATTCAGACCTATAGAGGCAGGGCTCCGTGGCCAGGTGGCACGATGACCCAGTATCCTAGCTCCCACAAACGCCATAGCTGTGAATTCAAGGCCAGCTCCTATGTTGGCTTCGTCTCCAGCTGTATCACTGCTAGCAACCTGGGGGTGGTTTTACTCAGGTGCTGCCCGGATACCTCCAACCATAAAGTAGGCTGACATTGTATTAGTGAAATATTCTCGCCTATGGTGTACAATACCAGTCAGATGAACATATATGACCTACACGTATAGGTAATTTAAAAACACTAGATTCAGGGTTCAGAAGGAGACCTATCATTTTAGCCACTCGGCATTCAGGCCTACAGTTTAAGCAAACCACTACATGAGGGCTGACAGGTATGATGTCAACAACAGTAGGGAATAGATATTTACAAAGAGCTCAATTAGCAGGTAGCCTGGTATTGTACTTGTACAAGACGAGCCTTTGATCTGACACCTGCCTGTACTGCCCTTATATGCAGGTGACAACGTCCGGGACAATTTACACCTGGTCAGCCTTGATAGGCTCATTAGTGAACCACACCACCTGGGCAAGATCATTAGTGATAGGCAGTCATGAGCGGATTCATCCGGTCCTAAACACTTGTATAATGCAAATCGTGAGGGCTTTGTGGCCAGCTACATCTACTCACCTGTATCTGCAGGAGCCGTTACATACACGAGTCCCTCAGCACCTGAACATATGAATTCTCTACATGATGCACAGGTGGATTTGTTAATTATGTCTATAACAAAGTCTTCAGCAAACTTGAATATGACACATCAGAAACACTTAATTTACTTGCATTTTAAAGTCAGATGTTCACATTATATTTAGCCTATTGCCTGGTAGCATGAGGTAAATAAGCCTACAGATGCAGCAAACAGACTGGTTTGTGATAAATGTGGTTTATATTGACAATTTCTTTGATGGATGGGAAAACAACACATGGGCAATAAGGCGACACCTGGACAGGTGGGAGATTTCTCTTGTGTTCACACCCTCAAAGGTATCTAAGCTTACAACACCTGGTGGTGGACATGCACTGTACGTCACAGGTAATGATTGACAGGTAGTTTGGCGTAAAGCAACAACTGGAAATTATAAAGCTGAATTTACTTTTTCTTGATTAATGAATTTGTTTTTTGTTTGCATTTTTTATTCCTGTGAATCTTGAAGGCGGTTAGGCCATTAGTAAGTCACGTTGTAAGTCATTCATTGTTTACTTCCTGTCCCTATACACAGACTACATGTATGACCGGTAAATGACATATAACTTTGCACAAGGCTATATTCATCATTGTGCCTGATTGTGAGAATTCTGTTGATCTTGGAGAGGTGTTTTGAGGTTTGTTAGGAATGTAATGTGATATCCTGCTGGAAAAATGGAAATTTCATTGCCAAAAACAATTCTTAAGGACAATTATTCACCCCTAAAAATGCACTTTTTTGAACAAAATTTTAGATCATTTACCATGTATTGACCTGAAAAATGTGTTGGAAATGAGACACGTATGGTGGTCCACTAACTCTTATCTTACCCTGGGAAATACATGAAAACTTCTGAAGACTAACCCTGTGAACAAGTTGTGAATTGAGGTGCTTTTCCAGCTTCAACAGCATTTTATTGAAAGTTAGGAATATTTAAGCCTTTCAGATGAAACCACAGTATGTGTCGCATCAGAGACGATATCAGGTTGTCATGGTGACCCAAGGTAATGTGATCGTGTATGTAAATTGTAAATTTTGTGTTACATCTGCTGTACATATTGGAGAGACTGAACAGACATACACACCTGTTAAGACTCTGATGCATTGTAAGGCAGGATTATTCATTCGCCATTGTCCAGAGCTCTGATTTTTTTTCCGGACTTCAAAACTCAAGCTGTGCCCAGAGAGTGTTTTGCGTGATCAAACTGAGCAACTTCCAGTTAGAGAATGGATCAACTAGTTGTATGAATGACTGCATTTTATAAAACTCGTTGAGAATATATAATACTTAGTACACACCTGAACTGTTTAGTACATGGCATTACGTTCCTGGTTACATTACATACATGTGCACATGGATATGTTATGTTAAAGTTTTATCCCATTTTCCTGGATGACTGGTAGTATATGGAAAGTGTTCTTTATCAATTATCTGTTGGGAGGATATTTTGGTACTGGGATGATATACTGGGATGATATACTGGGATGATATTTTGGTACTGGGATGATATTTTGATACTGGGATGATATACTGGGATGATATTTTGGTACTGGGATGATATTTTGGTACTGTAATGATATACTGGGATGATATTTTGATACTGGAATGATATTTTGGTACTGGGATGATATTTTGGTACTGGGATGATATTTTGATACTGGGATGATATACTGGGATTATATTTTGATACTGCGATGACATACTGGGATGATATTTTGGTGCTGGGATGATATACTGGGATGATATTTTGATACTGCGATGACATACTGGGATGATATTTTGGTGCTGGGATGATATACTGGGATGATATTTTGATACTGGGATGATATTTTGGTACTGTAATGATATACTGGGATGATATTTTGGTGCTGGGATGATATACTGGGATGATATTTTGATACTGCGATGACATACTGGGATGATATTTTGGTGCTGGGATGGTATACTGGGATGATATTTTGGTGCTGATCAAAACTTCAGGTAATAATGAGTCAGTCCATTACCTCCCATTCATTGGCTAGTGTAAAGTAATGCCTTTTACTTCTTCACAATGACCACTTCAGTGACCTAATGGTTAGAGCGTCCACCTCAGAGTCAGGAGACCAGGGATCAAACCCGGGTGGGATCATGCCGAAGAAAAAAATGGTGCTTTTTGCTGGGTAGTGGTGTCATTTTGTGCCGAAAATCTCAAGGAGTTAATGGATTATGTAATATTCACAAGCCTTTATTGCATTGTACACCAGCCAGCAACATGTGTAATAACCAGCTAAAATATCAAACCATGTGAAGAAGTACATGTGTAATGACCAGTTAGACTATCAAGCCGCCTGAAGAATTACATGTGTAATAACCAGCTAGAGTATCAAGCCATGTGAAGAAGGACGTGTAATAACCAGCCAGAGTATCAAGCCATGTGAAGAAGGACGTGTAATAACCAGCCAGAGTATCAAGCCATGTGAAGAAGGACGTGTAATAACCAGCCAGAGTATCAAGCTGTGTGAAGAAGTACATGTGTAATGACCAGCTAGAGTATCAAGCCGTGTGAAGAAGTATGTATGTAATAATCAGCTAGAGTATCAAGTCATGTGAAGAAAGAAGTATATGTGTAATGACCAGCCAGAGTATCAAGCCATGTGAAGAAGGACGTGTAATAACCAGCTAGAGTATCAAGCCATGTGAAGAAGGACGTGTAATAACCAGTTAGAGTATCAAGCCGTGTGAAGAAGTATATGTGTAATAACCAGCTAGAGTATCAAGCCGTGTGAAGAAGGACGTGTAATAACCAGCCAAAGTATCAAGCTGTGTGAAGAAGTATATGTGTAATGACCAGCTAGAGTATCAAGCAGTGTGAAGGACATGTGTAATAACCATCTAAAGTATCAAGCCGTGTGAAGAATTACCTGTGTAATAACCAGCTAGAGTATCAAGCCATGTGAAGAAGGACGTGTAATAACCAGCCAGAGCATCAAGCCATGTGAAGAAGGACGTGTAATAACCAGCCAGAGTATCAAGCCATGTGAAGAAGGACGTGTAATAACCAGCCAGAGTATCAAGCTGTGTGAAGAAGTACATGTGTAATGACCAGCTAGAGTATCAAGCCGTGTGAAGAAGTATGTATGTAATAATCAGCTAGTGTATCAAGTCATGTGAAGAAAGAAGTATATGTGTAATGACCAGCCAGAGTATCAAGCCATGTGAAGAAGGACGTGTAATAACCAGCTAGAGTATCAAGCCATGTGAAGAAGGACGTGTAATAACCAGTTAGAGTATCAAGCTGTGTGAAGAAGTATATGTGTAATAACCATCTAGAGTATCAAACTGTGTGAAGAAGTATGTGTGTAATAACCAGCCAGAGTATCAAGCCATGTGAAGAAGGACGTGTAATAACCAGCTAGAGTATCAAGCCATGTGAAGAAGGACGTGTAATAACCAGCCAAAGTATCAAGCTGTGTGAAGAAGTATATGTGTAATGACCAGCTAGAGTATCAAGCAGTGTGAAGGACATGTGTAATAACCATCTAAAGTATCAAGCCGTGTGAAGAATTACCTGTGTAATAACCAGCTAGAGTATCGAGCCGTGTGAAGAAGTATATGTGTAATAACCATCTAGAGTATCAAGCCGTGTGAAGAAGTATGTATGTAATAATCAGTTAGAGTATCAAGTCGTGTGAAGAAAGAAGTATATGTGTAATAACCAGCCTGAGTATCAAGCCGTGTGAAGAAGGACGTGTGTACCAACCAGTTAGAGTATCAAGCTGTGTGAAGAAGTATATGTGTAATAACCATCTAGAGTATCAAACTGTGTGAAGAAGTATGTGTGTAATAACCAGCCAGAGTATCAAGCCATGTGAAGAAGGACATGTGTAATAACCATCTAGGGTATCAAACTGTGTGAAGAAGTATGTGTATTATAACCAGCCAGAGTGTCGAGCCGTGTGAAGAAGGACATGTGTAATAACCAGCCAGAGTATCACCGTGTGAAGGACATGTGTACCAACCAGTTAGAGTATCAAGCCGTGTGAAGAAGTATATGTGTAATAACCATCTAGAGTATCAAGCCATGTGAAGTAGGACATGTGTAATAACCATCCAGAGTATCAAGCCCTGTGAAGAAGTATGTGTGTAATAACCAGCTAGAATAAACCACTAAATCTGTTCTTCTGCTACACTGATAACTGTTCCTAACTAACCAATCAGGACCTGTTTTTGGTTCCCCCATGATACATGTAGCAGCACTCAAAGCTATTTTGTGTTCTGCCATTTCTGTAGCTGATGGCAAACACTTGTGGCCACAGGTGGCTCTTGTCAGTGACATGATGAAAGGCAGATCTTTTGTGGCAGACAGAAGGGTAGAAAACCATCCTGGGCTGGCTCCACGTTTCCTAAACAGTCACATTCTGTGGGTGCTGGGGGTCGGCCTAATCTGTCTGCCAGCACAGCCCAGCCCCCTACCAGATAACATCCCACAAACAGCATCCCATTACAATAAGATTTCAAATTTCAAAATATTTAGTTACCACTGCACATTTTCCACTAAAGGGTACATTTTGGAAAGACAGGGAAGTGTGAAGTTAAGCTGGTAAGAGAGAGCATATGAAGACACAGTGCTTACAGTCTGTTTATCTTGAATATGTTTTTATGCCGTGGTTTGTTATCAGCGTCTTGAGAGGTTGTTGAAACCGATGACCTTGATGTAAGGCTGCAAAGCTTGCAGGCCATGAAGTTTATATATCTATGGCTTATCTTAACAAAACCAAGCCATCAGGAAATGCTCTGTAGCAAACTTTTTTTTATTGAAAGACAAAAATGCCTATCAGTGGATTGCATTATTGATAGGTAAATTCTGAATTGAATCTAATTTTTAAAAACACATTGATTGTTAATATTTCACCAATATATTATAGTGCAAGGCAGTGTCTGGTTGTTAATATTCCACTAATGTATTATAGTGCATTAATCTGTTAATCACCCAAACTAATCAGCCTGTGTGTCTGTATTAAATGTAAAAATGTAATTGATATGAAAATCTGATGTTTGTTTACCATTGATGGTTGGTTTTTATACAATTTTTTTCATTGACAAAATGAAAAGCTCTCATTTGTGGCATTTTGATTAGCATTTTATAAAAGCAAATATTTCTTTTTGGATCACCCCGTTGATGTGATGAGTTTATGTAACAGCTATTGATGAAATTCCAGAACATTTTACCAGTGACATTGCAGGTTCAAATCCTGCTAGTTCTCAGTTGTCTACAGAGTTTTGGACAAAAATTTTGACATTGATCTTAAGGTGTTTTTCAGATTCCTTACTTGTAGTGGCAAGGTACAAGTACATGTGGTAGACTTCTGTACCAGCTGCCTACAACTTATGAATTATTATAATATTTATTTATTTATTTATTTGATTGTTGTTTTATGCCGTACTCAAGAATATTTCACTTATACGATGGCGGCCAACATTATGATGGGTGGAAACCGGGCAACCCACGACCATCCGCATGTTGCTGTCAGACCTTCCCACATACGGCCGGAGAGGAAGCCAGCATGAGCTGGACTTGAACTCACAGCGACCGCATTGGTGTATTATAATAATAATAATACATAATAATATATTTATTTATTGAAGGTAGGTTGGTCAATTTACAATGAAACTGTTCTCCCCCAAGACCTTCACCGAGAAAACAATACATGGGAAACTTCAGAGTGTTAACACACATCAGTATATATTAAACAACATTAAGCATCATGTGGTTGGAAAACATGGACATAAATACATTTATACATACGAAAAACAACAACAAAGCAACCAGTAGTGCTGTCACGGCAACTGTCCCAGCCAGCAGGAGAAGCATGATGTGGGAGATGGCTCAGATGGATGCAATGAAACCTTTATTTAAAGAGAGTAACTCTTTGTACAATTTGCTCTACCCTGAGCCCCATTATAACAATACACGGACAGGAAGAAACAGTATGTACAATTCCTTTTTTCAAAACGGGAAAATGTTGGATAGTACGTGCACTACATGCATCAGCTGAAAATGTAAATAAATAGACAAGTGTAAAAACAGACAATTTTCTGGTTGAAATAATTTTTCTTATCTGCGACCAATATTCTCTCAGATCTTCTACTCGTATACTTTTAAGAAAACATAAAAATGTTGTCAATATTAGATGAAAGAGCATCAAAACTTATTTGCAAATTTGGTCTTTAATATTTTTTTCGGGGAAAAAAGGGTGTTTGAAAATATTTTTGTATGGTGGGTGTTGGGACCACCTTTTGGTATTAATCATGGTTGCATAATAAGGTTCTAAATGAGTGTGTGATGACTGTCTAATAAGTATATTTGAATGTAAATTTGTTGTCTATATCCAAACATATGCATTAAATCTGAATCTGAATGAAAATATTTATGAATATATTAAAAACATAAATATAGTCCAAATCCAGGTTTAAGCAGTTGTTAGCTGAAAAGGCCAAATTTTAGCGCAAATATATTTTTTCAATATGTGTTATTTATAACATTATTACATAAAGACTATATATACCAAATGGTGGACCAAAATACCCACCATACAAACATTATTTTCATGTGTCTTTTTTCTTTCTAAAGGAGAATCAAACAAAATATTATAGACCACATTTACAAATAACTTTTCGCACTCTTTGCTCTGAACTTTATGTAGTTTTTACATTTTCTCCACCTTTAGGTCCAGCAGATACACGTAGTAAGGCACATGTGCTTGATATATACAATGAGTTACTGAGTGGAAGGTTAAACAAACCCCAGGCAGAGAAAGCTTGTTTCACATACTTCCCATAATTGGAGATAAATTGTATATCTGGTCAACTTCGGGGAGATTCCATCTGACAGTGCTGGTGGAAAATGGTGTGAATGGAAAATGAAAATTGTATAAATGACTTCCTGGGGAATATTTGTTGTGAAATATGTGTCCCATCTGGAAGAGGTCTGCTGGTAGACTGGATGGCAGATTGCCCAGTGCTGGAGGGGATGGGGGGGATGGTGGGGGGGGGGAGGTAGATGTTGCCCCTTCCCAGTGACCAGAGAATCAGCAGGAGTTACTAACAAACAATAACCAGCCAGCCTGGCCAGCCTCCTCTGCTCCCTTTAATATACCTCTGTGTAGCAGAGTGGCATTATCCTGATGGTGAACACATGTCCCTGAAA